>NC_092872.1:269928753-270232087 GCF_028372415.1 Notamacropus eugenii
AACCCTGCCCTTAGAAGACTTATGTATTTCAAAGAAGTCATTAAACTCAGAGGGCTTCTTGGGCTATCACAGAGAAGCTGCATGGTATGGTATAAAAAACTTATGTGGGATTTATGTGGGGCAGAACAATAGGGTGATAGAGCAGAAAGTGTGTGCTGCCCGTCTAGGCATGTCCACAGGTCCTCCCAGGCTGGCTAACACAGATCATAGGCAGCATTGATAGATCTCTCTGGAATTTTGCCTACTCTTTTCCAAGGGAGAATGTTATCCCTATCTCAAAGAGAGCAGGTGAAGGACCACAAAGTTGGGCTCTCTTTCCTCCAGTCTCTGAGAAGAGTACTGGATTAGAATTATATGTATCTGTCCCTAAGTAGTGATAGTCTAGGGGCATGATTTTTATTTACATTAAAAGAATTACTTCCCTGGTCACTGACCCTTAGCTTTTACTGACAAATTGAACTCCTTTTCAGCACCGTTACACAAAAGATGATCACAAAAAATGAATAGCAAGCAACCTTATTTAACTGAGCAAATAGCAAACTGAAATCAGAGAAGTATTCCATATTAGAATATGCTATAAAATACACAGAATCGGTGATTTCTTTTCATGGAGGGTTATAAGATTCCAGCTCAAACCAAGAGAGAGGTACCAATCTTCTCCATGAGAAAAGTCCCCAGAGTCTCTGAGAAGGCAAATCAGGGACATGTTTAGGAGCCAGCTTCCCCTGAATGTCTGTTGCTTCCAAAGTCTTTCTCCAAAGCTTGTGCTAACTCCACTCTCATGTAGATCCAAAGCTTCGTATCAGCATTCTCACCACTGAGCAGCAGCATGCAAAATGCCCAGGCTTCTCCGAATGACTTAGAGTTGAGAGGTATTGTCAGGGCCATCTCATGCAACTTCTTCATTTTATACATAAGGAAACTGAGCTTCAGTTAAGTGACTTGCCCAAGGTCACATGGGTAGTAAGGCAGAGCTGAGGTTGGGTCCTCTGACTGTAAATCAAGCATTCAGGACTGTAAATCAATCCAGATCATCCTGACCTCTTATGTCTCTTCTGGCTGTACATCCTATGACATACAGACCTATTTTAGACACATATCTGGCCCGTGTGTCTTATTGTATCACTGGTCCTTTAGGAAATAGAGAACCATTGGAGTTTATGGAATAAGGTGTGTATGTGTATGTATATATGGTGTGGTGTGGTGTGGTGTGTGTGACGTGGTCAGATCTGTGTCATTCTTGAAATCTATATCAGTGGTGTACAAGCTCTGGCAGGTCCAACCCAGTCAAAGAGGCTCCAGACATGGGCACAGTGATGCACTGTTGGTTTGGTATTTAACAGCTGGCTGAGATAAATTCAAGGACATTCACTCCCCCTGAATTGGTCAATATACATTAGTTTGTTTTGCTGATTTTGATTTTGGTTGTTGGTTACAGCAACTCATCACGGAAAAGTTGAGATCTCCACTGTTGGACAGCATATCTGCGAAGGGAATTATAAATTATTGATAGCACCAAAGAAGTCATTAACAAACATAAATACCAAGAAATATTAAAAGATCCAAAGGAAAACTGCCTAAATATTGGATCAGTCCTCTAGATGGATTTACAGAAAGGCATGGACAAGGATGAGCTGCAGAATCCAAACCGAGGAGGGGTTTTCTTTCTTTTTTAAAAAATTAATTTGTTTGTTTTCAGTTTTCTACAATCATTTCCATAAATCTTATATTTTCTGCCCTTCTCTTTCCCCTCCTTCCCCCCTCCCTTCTCCCTCTCTCCCCTAGATGCAATCTAATATGGGTTCTACACTTACATTTTTTTTTTTAGTTTTAATTTTTTATTAAGGAGTTCATTTATGGTTTATTCAATTTCTTTTTCTAACATTGTTATTTAAATATTCTATTTTTCTATCCTGTTAATCCTTTTTAATTTTTAAAAATTCATTTGTTTTAGTTTTCAACATTCATTTTGACAAGATTTTGAGTTCCAAATTTTATCCCCATCTCTCCCCTCCCCCTTCCCCAAGTCATTGTGGATTCTAATTACCCCTTCCCCCAATCTGCCCTCCCTTCTCTCACACCCCTCCCTTCCCCTATCCCCATCTTCTCTCCTTTCTTGTAGGGCAAGATAGATTTCTATACCCCATTACCTGTATTTCTTACTTCCCAGCTACGTGCAAAAACGATTCTCAACATTCATTCCTAAAACTTTGAGTTCCAACTTCTCTCCCTTCCTCCCTCTCTAACCATCCCCACTGAGAAGGTAAGCAATTCTATATAAGCTATACATGTGTAGTTATGCAAAAGACTTCCATAATAGTCATGTTGTGAAAGACTAACTCTATTTCCCTCCATCCTATCCTGCCCTGCATTTATTCTATTCTCTCTTTTGATCTTGTCCCTCCCCAAAAGTGTTTACTTCTAATTACTCCTTTCCCCCATTTGCTCTCCTTTCTATCACTGTCCCCCCACACTCCACTTATCCCCTTCTCCCCTACTTTCCTGTAGTGTAAGATAGATTCTCATACCAAATTGAGTGTGCATGTTATTCCCTCCTTAAGTCAAATGTGATGAGAGTAAGCTTCACTTTTCCCCTCTCACCTCCCCCCTTTTCCCCTCCATTGAAAAAGCTTTTTCTTGCCTCTTTTATGAGAGATAATATGCCCCATTGTATTTCTCCCTTTCTCTTTTCAATATATTCCTCTTTCACCCATTAATTTTATTTTTTAGACATCATCCCTTCATATTCAACTCAGCCTGTGCCCTCTCTCTATATGTATATAATCCCTCCAACTATCTCAATACTGAGAAAAGTCTCAAGAGTTAAGAAATATCATCTTTCCATGTAAGAATATAAACAGTTCTACTTTAGTAAATCCTTTATGGTTTCTCTTTCCTGTTTACCTTTTCATGCTTCTCTTGATTCTTGTGTTTGAAAGTCAACTTTTCTATTCAGCTCTGGTCTTTTCATCAAGAATGCTTGAAAGTCCTCTAATTCATTGAATGATCATTTCCCCCCAATTCTTGGTTTTAATCCTAGTTCATTTGACTTCAGGAATATCATGTTCCAAGCCATTTGATCCTTTAATGTAGAAGCTGCTAGATCTTGTGTGATCCTGGCTGTATTTCCACAATACTCAAATTATTTCATTCTGGCTGCTTGCAATATTTTCTCCTTGACCTGGGAACTCTGGAATTTGGCTACAATATTCCTAGGACTTTCTTTTTTTGGATCTTTTTCAGGTGGTGATCGGTGGATTCTTTCAATATTTATTTTGCCCACTGGTTCTAGAATATCAGGGCAGTTTTTCTTGATAATTTCATGAAAGATGATGTTTAGGCTCTTTTTTTGATCGTGGCTTTCAGGCAGCCCCATAATTTTTAAATTGTCTCTCCTGGATCTGTTTTCTAGGTTAGTTGTTTTTCCAATGAGATATTTCACATTGTTTACTATTTTTTCATTCTTTTGGTTTTATTTTGTAATTTTTTGGTTTCTCATAAAGTCATTAGCTTTTAGCTGCTCCATTCTAATTTTTAAAAAAACTATTTTCTTCAGTGAGCTTTTGAACCTCCTTTTCCATTTGACTAATTCTTCTTTTTAAAGCATTCTTCTCCTCACTGGCTTCTTGAACCTCTTTTGCCATCTGGGTTAGTCTATTTTTAAAGGTGTTATTTTCTTCAGCATCTTTTGAGTCTCCTTTAGCAAGCTGTTGACTCACTTTTCATGATTTTCTTGCATTGCTCTCATTTCTCTTCCCAACTTTTCCTCCACCTCTCTTACTTGATTTTCAAAATCTTCTTTGAGCTCTTCAATGGCCTGAGACCACTGTATATTTATTTTGGAGGTTTTGGATGCAGAAGCATTGACTTTTATGGCTTCCTCTGATTGTATACTTTGTTCTTCCTCATTAGAAAGGATGGAGAAAAATATCTGTTCACCAAGAAAGTAACCTTCTATAGTCTTATTTTTTTCCCTTTTTGGGCATTTTCCCTGCCAGTTAGTTGACTTTTGAGTCCTTTGTCAAGTGGAGGGTATACTTTAGTTCCTCCAAGATGGCACAATCAAGGGAGAGGACTTTGCTCCTCTCCTGGACTGTGCCCTTGTCTGGAAGCAACCACAAGCTTTTCTGCCCAGGATCTGCAAGTAGGATTCCCTGTCCAGAGCCTCCACCAGCTCCACCAGCCAGTCCTCCTCCTCATTCAAGGACCACCACTCAGGGCTGAGACTTAGATCAGCTACATGATTCCCCCAGGGTCTTTAGGCTGAGGGCTCCTAAAATGAATGCTGCTGCCTCAGCAACTGCCACAGTGCTGGGGCTGGAGCCATACCCTGCTCCCTTCTCATCCAGGTGAAAGCATTTTCTCAATGACCTTTAAAGCTGTCTTTGGCATTTGTAGGTTGAGAAATCTGGAAACTGAAACTGTTTCCTGTGATTCAGCATGCTGAAGCCTGTTCCAGTACTCTCCCTGCCATGGTGCACAGCCAAGGCTGGGCTGCACTGTGCTCTAAGCCCCATGTTGGGGCTTTCCTATTGGCCTTCCAGGCTGCCTTGGGCTGGAAATCTCTTTTACTCTATCATTTTGTTCCTTCTGCTGCTCTAGAATTTGTTTAGAGTCATTTTTTTACATGAATTTTATGGATTTTGAGGGGGAGAGCTATAGCACATCCATCCTTCTACTCTGACATCTTGACTCCACCCCCTACACATACATTCTTACTACATACATCTTCACCTTAGTCATGTTGCATGGAATAATTAAAATGAATGAGAGAAACCATGAGAAAAACCAAAACAAAACACAAGAGAAAATCATCTGCTTTATTCTGAGATCTAGTTCTATAGTTCTTTCTCTGGATGTGGAAGGCATTTTGCCTCAAGAGTCCATTGGGAGTTTTTTAGGTTCTTGTATTGCTGTGAAGGACTAAGTCTGAGGAGGGGTTTTCTAGAGAAAACCCAGTGGTATTGGTTGTAGATTAAATTGTGCTGATTGCATCAAGCCCCAGAAAAAACTAGAACTTCCTAAAGAAGACTGATAATCACACTAAAGAGTCTAGTATACCCATGTACACAGGAAAAATCAAGTGGATGGAAAATGTCAACTTCATAGACTATAATATGCTGTCAGAAGGATAATCTATAAAACTCATCTATTTCAGATAGTTAGGTAGATAGATAGATAGACAGACAGACAAATCTTTAAAAAATACTGCTAATGGTCAGTGACCTGACTCTAGAATAGACTAGGAGGAGGGCAGTGGTTGGAATGCCTTTGGAAAATGGCACAAAGTTTTTATGACCTAAACTTCTCTCTTCAAAAAAAGGCTTATCCGTTTTATCACTGATATTCTTCTGGTGCGGTTGTTTGTTTATGCACACGAAATACTACAGTCTACAAAGAACTGAAGTGAGGGGTGTCTGATGGAAACATGGCCAGATAGCAGCACATTACAAGGAATTATGAAACATAAACTATTCAGTAAGTCAACATCATTTCAGTGTGTGCCATGTACTACACAAAACATTGGGAACACAAATCTAAGAAAGAAAGACAATCCTCTCCCACAGGGAGCTTACAATTTGATGGAGGACAATACATAAAAGGCAACTGAAAAGTGAAGGGGGAGGGAAGCCCCTGTTGATGACTTGGTGGTGAAGTCCCAAAAGACCAAGGCAAAGCTGGGAGGGACAAGTGAGAGTGAGGAGAGTGGTGAGAACAATGGAAGAGGAAAGGAAGTCTTTTCTAGGAAGTGTGATGGATCTCCTGTGGCATTGTTAGGGAATTCCATGGACCAGGGTTACACAGGAGGGTCAAAGATGGATAGCTTGTGGTTTGCTGCTATTGGTGAGAGGGTCTACATTCGTAATATCCAGTGGAATATTTGAGTATATGAATAAGAATGATGTGGAGTGAAAAATTAACGATGATAAAAAATAGCTCACATTCATTTAATGCTTTATGATTGGCTAAATTCTTTATAAATATAGAAAGAATTTTGCAAACCTTAGAGCATTATAACTTATTTAATCCTCCCACAAATTAATGTCAAGTTCTTCTATTATACCTGTTTTACAGATAAAGAAAGTGAGGTAAACAGAGGTTAAGTAACTTAAGCCTCTGGGGCAGGAATGTCTCTGACTCAAAGTTCTGCACATTATCCACCATGCCATAGATTTGCCCAGGACACATTGAGTTTACATTCATGGAGGGAAATGCCCACTTTGAAGAGCTTTTGGCTGCATTGCAGTGCCAAATTAATATACCAAATGAGAATACAAGAAGTTGTTTGCATATACTTTATTCAGTAGCTTGTTGTTTGAGTCTGCATGTTCTGAGTGACCCATAGAAGCAGATACTGACATTTTCCTGGGATGAAGTACCATGATCCTATGCCCTGGTTCAGTCGAGTCTGGAGGACAGTGGCCTGTTCCAAGAACCACAATTTCGCAAGGACTTTGATAATTTGGAGAGGAACTAGTGGAGGACAACCAGGATGGTGGAGGGTTGTGAGTCTACAGTTCCTGAGGACTGGCTAAAGGAACTGGGATTGTTTAGCCCTGAGAAGAGATGACTGGGGTGGGGAGAGGGAGCTGGGCATGGGAGCTTTCTTTGAGTATTTGGAAGACTTTCAAGTGGAAGAGAGGTTACCCATGTTCTGTTTGTCCCTGGAGGACAGAACCAGGAACAACAGACACAGATTTTACGAAAGATGACTTCATCTTGATATCAGGAAAAACATTCAACAATTTGAGCTATGCATATATGAAATGGGACCCATCATTGGGTATCATCAAACAAACACTGGCTGACCACCTGTTGGGGACATCACAGTGTGGATTCTTTTTCAGCCATAGGTTGATGGAGAGCCTTTGAATTCCCTTCCCACTCTAAACATCTGTGATTCTGTGATGTATACCCTGAAAAGGAATAAAAACAGAAAATTCCCTTGGGATATTTGTCTGCCAAGCAGAAGTCTTTTCCCCCTTAATATTGTTTTCTCCCCAATTACATGTAAAGATAGTTTTCCAAATTTATTTTTGTAAAATTTTGAGTTCCAAATTTTTCTTCATCCCTTTCTCTCCTCCCTCCCTCCGAGACATCAAGCAATGTTACATAGGTTTACATGTACAATCACGTAAAACATATTTCCACGCTAGTCATGTGGTGAATGAAGAATCAGAACAAAAGGGGAAAACTATGAAAAAGGGAAAAAAACAGAAAACAACAACAATAACAAAGAGAGAAAATGGTCTGCTTCTATTTGCATTCAGACTCCATAGTTCTTTCTCTGGATGTGAATAGCATTTTCTATCATGAGTCTTTTGGAATTGTTTGGGCCATTGTATTGCTGAGAAGAGCTAAGTGTATCACAGTTAAGCATTGCACAATGTTGCAATTGCTGTGTACAATGTTCTCACCAGGCAGAAGTCTTAAAGCCTCCATGTTTTCTGAGTGGCCATGGTTTCTTGGGAGAACCCCCAAATAGATCATATACTAAGAGAGTATAGTGCTAAGTAATTCAGTTGAGGTCCAGGACCTAAGTAAGATGTCACATAAAGATGAAAAAGTCATAAGATCGTTATTCTAGAGCTGGAAGAGACCCCCCTACTCTTATTTTACAGATGAGAAAACTGAGACCTAGAGGGGCTAAGTTACTTGTTCAAAGTCAAGCAAAAAACAAGCGACAAAACTAGGAGTTGAATTCAGATTCTCTGACTCCATATTCTGTGCTCTTTCCAATGTATCATGGTAAAATCATTCCTCTGCTCCAAAATGTACATTACTTCATATTGCCTGCTTGGTGAATGACATATTATAATTGGGTTGGGTCCCAGTGATGACTCTAAGTATGAACCATAAGTAACTAAATCCATATGGTGGTTCCCAGCCATTAACTGGGAAGGGACTCAAACACAACCATGAGATTTGACTGGGGTTGGATGTCCTTGGGGTAGGCAGGCAAACTTGCCCTTACCTCAGCCTTGGTGTTCTGCTGTTGAGTCCAATGTGTTGTATGTTGCTCCAGGTTCTAAGAGCAGCCCAGGGAACAAATTTCTTTTTCTTAATTTCTTCTCAAACCTAATAATGATCTTTCTTGTGCCTTTGTCCTTACAGAGACCTTCCTTTGCTCTTTGGTGGTCAGTATTGCTCAGGTTATTCTGGCAACTAAAACATTCCTTAGGACTTCATCCCTCTGGGGAGCTGTGAATGTTGCCTATGAGAAAGCATTACCCCACTGCTGCCTCCACCCTTCCTACCTTACCAACTTCTTATTGTGTCTGTTATACTTCCTTGCAAGAATGTATTGACAGCACACTTCAGGGAGAAAAATATATATTTTTAAAATTATAAGTAAAAATAAATGGGTAGCATTAGAGATGTGGAGGAGGGGGAGGAGAAAGAAAGAGACAGAGACACAGTGAAAGAGACAGAGAGACAGAGACAAAGATAGAGAGACAGAGAGAGACAGAGACAGAGATAGAGAGACAGAGACAGAGATAGAGAGACAGAGACAGAGGCAGAGACAGAGGAGCATCAATAAAACTTTTAAAAATACATAGAAGAAAAAGGATATCCAGAAGGACATAAAGATAGTGTCATTTTGTTAGTGTCTTATTAAATTCAATACATTCTCTTGAAAATGCTAACAATAGTTCATAGTATCCTATGGTTTCCTCTTTCTATATTATCAAAATGTTTGGTTTTGTTGATAACTATTAAGTTTCAATAAAAAAGAAAAATAAGAAAATTCCAGGTTCATGTATTACTTTTTAACTCATGCTCTAGATTGCCAGGGAGTTAATAGAATAGAGAAGGTTAGCTATATAATCATAGAGAACATTTGAGTAGCACCGCTTGAATCACTCATTTATTTATTCATTCATTCATTCACTCATTCATTCATTTATTATCCACACACTTATGAAGGCCCAATTGTACAGTTAACTCTGGACTAGGATCTGTGGAATGTGCAAACTATAAACAAACCATGATTCCTGCCCTCAGGCAGCACAGGGTCTAGTCTCTAGAAGACACAGAAATTGCTACAACACGTAACCCACAACATAGCATGATTGGTAGTTGTTGTAAAACCAGAGTATGAAGGATTGGTGGTAGAAAATTGCCTTGTAAGCTGAACCTTTGGGCTGTAGAGCTTTCAAAAAACATGGCACAATTTCATTAAAAATAGCTTCAACTGAAATGACTTGTGTTTTCTGAAATAATAACAGTGCTGTCCACTAGTATTTTCATTAAAAAGGTAGTTGGTTCATGATGGAATTTGAGTTGGATTCCACTGAGTTGGAGAACAGATCCTTCTCTAGCAGTATCTGAGGGTGGATTCTAGGAATCCAAGGAATGATTAAAGAATAATAAAGTAAATATTAAAAATAATTTATATATGTACAGCATGCTTTAAGTTATAAGGAGTTTTTACATCCATCTAATTTTCATAAGGGCCCCATAAAGTATGTCTAGGGAGGCATGTTATTGATTGGGGCAAGAAGCTCATAGGATCATAGGATCATGGATTCTGAAATGGGGTGATGGTTCTTAGAGGTCACTAAGTCTAACAACTCTCATTATTCAGATGGAGTAATTGGGGCTCAGAGACACTAATTAACTTGCTAAAGATCACAGAGATGGCAGAACTGGGATTTGAACTCGAGTCTGTAATTCCAAAGTCAGCATTATTTTTGATTTACTCAAGGTTACACACATAGGTGGAGAGCTAGGTCTGTCTGGAGCCCAGGTCTTTGGACTCCAACTTCAGGCTCTTTCTATTTGCCCCAGGTGCCTCTCAGGAATCATCTTCTATGGTTGCTTAGACCTCTTTACCTTTACCAGTACTTTGAAAACATTATCAGATGTGACCCTCACTGAGACTCCCTGAGCTAAGCTATCCACATAGAATTCCCTTAGGCTGAGAAAAGAAGGGATCTGGGCTCCAACTCTCTCATTACTTTTTTTTCTATTTTAATTTTTAAATAAGTTCTTTTATTTTAGCCAGTAATAAGTATTTTGAGTTAATTTCCTTCTCCTTGTCTTCCCCCATCATTGAGCAAATTTGTTTTTGAAAGAGAAAAGATTTCAATACACAGCTACATAATCCAGCAAAACAAAGTCTTGTATTAGCTATGTGGAAAGCACTTATCCATTTCTGCTTTTTAAATTCATTGCCTTTCTTACTGTCAGGATGTGAGTGGTCATCGTCATTCTTTTTGGACACGTAGCTTACATTGTGTTGGTTCCAACATCTCTCAAAATTTTTTTGTATATAATATTGTTATTTTTGTACAAATTATTCTCCAGGTTCTGCTCACTTCACCCTGTGTCAGTTCATAAACATCTTCCCAGTTTTCACTGAAATTGTCCCTTTCATTATTTTTTATGGCACATTAATGTTCCATTCTACTCATGCAACTACAATTTGGCTAGTCATTCCCCAGTAAGGGCTCACTCCCATAGTTTCCAACTTTTAGTTGCTGTGAAAAGAGCTGCTATAAATGTTTTTGTACAAAGAAACAGGGATCTTTCCCCTCTTTCTTTGATTTCACTGACAAGACTGGGTTTAGCTAAGATTTGATAGAAGCCATGGGAACCAAACGGAGGGAGGGAGGAGGTAGAGTATTCCAGGCATGGGGAAGAGCCAGTAAAAATGCCTGAAGTGAAGAGATAAAGTGACTCATTTGAAGACCAGCAAGGAGGCCAGTATCATTGGACTGACGAGTACATAGAGTGGGAGGGAGGGTAAAGTAAGGTGTAGGAAGACTGGAAAGGTACCAGAAGGGCAGGCTGTGCAAGCAGAGGGTCTCATATTTGGTCCTTGAGATGATATGGAGCTACTGGAGCTTATTAAATAGGAGAATGTGGCATGGTCAGCTTTAGATTGATCACTTTGACATCTAAGTGAAGTATAGACTGGAATGAGTGAGGGAAAGCTTGCAACAGAAAGATCAAACAACAGACTATTTTTGTTGGTTTACTTTCCACTTAACAGTATTTTGTTTTTTCCAATTACATGTAAAGATAGTTTTCAACATTCACTTTTATAAGATTTTGAGTTCCAATTTTTTTCTACCTCCCTCCCCTACCCCCTTCTCAAGAATGTGAGCAATCTGATATAGGGTATACATATACAAACATATTAAACATAATTCCACATTAGTCATGTTGTGAAAGAAGAATCAGAGCAAAATGGGAAAATCACAAGAAAGAAAAAAAAATGAAAATAGTCTACTTTGATCCGCATTCATACTCCATAATTCTTTCTCTGGATGTGGTTAGCATTTTTCATCATGAGTCTTTTAGAATTGTCTTGGATCATTGTATTATTTGGATCACTGTATAGAGCTAAGCCTATCATAGTTGATCATCACTCGATGTTGCAATTACCGTATTTAGTGTTCTAGTTCTGCTCATTTTACTCACTATCAATTCGTGTCATTCTGAGTTTTTCTGAAATCCACCAGCAAGTTATTTCAATAGATCAGGTTCAAGGTGATGACAACTTGCATTAGAGTAGTAGCAGTGTCAGAGGAGAGAAGGAGGTGCATTCAAGAGATTTTATGAGGGTAAAATTGACACGCCTTGACAACAGATTGGATATGGGGGTGGTGGTGAGAGAATGAGGAGTCAAGGATGACACTGAAGTTTTGAACTTGAGTAAGTAGGAAGATGATGGTGCCCTTGACAGTAATGGGGAGGTTCAGAAGAGTGGAGGATTTAGGAGAAGGATAATAAAATTTATACTGGATATATGGAGTTTGATACATCTATGGGATGTCCAGTACTAGTTATCTAATAGGCAGTTGGAGATGTGAGACTAGATATTTGAAGAGAAATTAGGGATGGATAAGTAGATCTGAGAGTCACCAGTATAGAGACAGTCATTGAAACCATGAGAACTGATGAAATCACCCAGTGAAAGATAATGGAGGGAGAAGGCCCAGGATAGAATCCTGAGGGACACTCAGCTCTAGCAAATGTCACCTGGATAAAGATGCAGTAAAGAAGATTGACAAAGAGCAGTCAAACAGGTAGGTGGAGGATCAACACAGAATTGTGTCATGGAAACTAAAGAAAAAAGAATATGAAGGAGAAGAGAGTGATTGACAATGTCAAAAACTGTAGAGAAGTCAAGAGGGATGAGAAAAATGTCATTAGATTTTGCAATTAAGAGATCATTGATAACTTTGGAGAGAAGTTTCCATTGAATGATGAGGTTGAAAGCCAGAGAATTAATGAGCCAGAGAGAGAGAGAGAGACAGACAGGCAGACAGACAGACAGAGAGACAGAGAGAGAGAGAGAGAGACAGACAGACAGACAGACAGAGAAACAGAGAGGGAGAGAGAGAGAGAGAGAGAGAGAGAGAGAGAGAGAGAGAGAGAGAGAGAGAGAGAGAGAGAGAGAGAGAGAGGAAAGGAAATGGATGCATTGATTGTAGACTGTCTTCTCAAGTTGCTCAACCACTAAAGGGAGAAGAGATATGTGAGGATAATTAGTGGGGATGGACTATAAATAAAGTGAGGGTTTTTTTGAGGATGGGTGAGATATGGGCATGTTTGTAGGCTGCAGGGAAGCATCCAATAGACAGGAAAAGATTGAAAATAAGTAAGAGAGGAGGTGTGATTGAGGGGGCAATTTACTAAAGAAGATAGGGTGGAATGAGATCACTTATGCATGTAGAGGGGCTTGCCTAAATAAGAAGGGCCACCTCTTCATATGAGACAGTGGTGAAAGAGGACATTTTCTTCTTTCCATATGCAAAGAGGACACAGCCCCTCCAACATTTGATATTTTCCTCTTTTATTGTCTTTGCCAATCTGATAGGTATGAGGTAGAATCTTAAAGTTGCTTTAATTTGCATTTCTCCAATTAATAGTGATTACGGAATTTTTTATATTGATTGTTGATAGCTTAGATGACTTCTTTTGAAAACTTTCCAATCATATCTTTTTATCACTTATATTTTGGGAAATGGTTCAAATTCTTATAAATTGGATGAGTTCCTATATATCTTGGAAATAATTCCTTTATCAGGGAAACTTGTTGCAAAGCTTTCCCCCCAGTTACCCATTTCCCATCTAGTTTTTAACTACACTAGATTTGTTTGTGCTGGAACTTTTTAATTTTACATAATCAAAATTGTCCATTTTATCTTGTGTGATTCTCTTGATTAATTGTTTAATCATGAACTACCCTACTCATAGATCTGAAAGATAATTTCTTTCCTTGCTCCTCTAATTTATTTCTGATGTGACCATTTATGTCTGGATCATGTGTCCACTTCTAACTTATCTTGGGGTATGGTGTGAGCTGTTGGTCTAAATCTTATTTCTGCTAGACTGCTTTTCATTTTTCCCAGCAATTTTTTGTCAAATAGTGCCTTATGAAACTGGGATCTTCGGGTTTATCAAACACTAGGCACTGTATTTATTGGCTTCTGTATTTGTGTATCTCCTTGGCACTATACACCCTTTCCAGGGGCCCCTCCCTCCCTCTGATTGGAGAAGGTGGGGATGGTCATTGGACACCTCCTCCCTGATCCTCCACCATTTAGGGAGGGATCTCATGGAATTAACCTTGTCATTTCTCACCTTTAGCAACCTTCCTGGACTTCCAGAAACTCATCTTTCTGCAAGATGAAAGGGTCCCCAAAACTCTCACTGGCTCAGAATTTTTCCATTTCCAACTATAGGACTTCATATCCCTCAGAGGGCAGAGCTAAGGGCAGTGAGTGATGTAAGATCAATACAAAGATTTAGTATCTCATTTGACTCTCAGAACAACCATGGGAGGTAGGTCCTCTTATTTTGCAGATATAGAAACTAAGGCAAAAAGGAGTTATTTGTCCAAGGTCACACAGCTAATACATGTCTAAGGTGGGATTGCAATGCCAGGTCTGGTGCTCTAACTATTGTGCCACGTAACTGTCTCACTTTGACTGTCCACTCCACCTTTGGATAATATAATCTTTAGGTAATTTTTCTTGACATCAAACCTGAATCTTCCTCTTTGTAACTTCTACTCATTCTCCCTCATTCTGCCTTCTGGGGACAAACAGAACAAATCTAATCCATCTTCCACACACCAAATACCTGAACTTCAAATGCTTGAACATAGCTATCATGCCACCTATCACTCTTCTCTAGCTTCCTTTATTCAATAACATGGGGATGAGACCTTTCACTATCCTGGTGACCTTTCTCTAGGCATTCTTCAGTTTATTGGTCTTTTTTCCTAAACTTTCTGGTGTCCAAATCTGACCATCTGCAGATGGGATCTGATCAGCCTAGAGGACAGAGGGAGTATCACCTCCTTATTCCTGGAAGCTTTTCTTCTCAGGGCAATTCAACATGACATTAGTATTATTAGCTTTTTGGATGCTACATTACACTGCTGACTCATGTTGAGTTTGCAGCCCACTACATCTCACTTCCCCTTTTTAAAGAACCCTGATAATGTTTTGTTTTGTTTCGTTTTGTTTTGTGTTTTTGCTTTTCCTGGTCTAATCATCCCTTCTCTGTTCTATTCTGGTGAAGTTGATTTTTTTGGACCCAACTGAAAGACTGTATATTTATCCCTATTGAATTCCATGGTACTTGATTCAGCCCAATGCTCTCACCTCTCAGAATCCTTTTGTCATCCAGAACGTTAGCTTTCTCTCCTAGCTTTGTGTTATCTGTTAATTTGATGTAAGTGATCTATACCCTAACCCAAATCATTGATAAGAATGTTAAATGGTACAAAGCTAAGTCCACATTCTCTCCATCTCCTCTAAAAGAATAGCATAAAATAATTATACAAAAGCAACGCTAGAATTTCAAAAAGTTGTATTTATTACCTTTGTCACTTCCTCCAGTTTAATAAAGAAGGCAGTAAAGGGAAAAGCTAGGTCTCAAATCTGCCTCAGATCTCTATGACCACAGAAAAATCCTTCTGAGCCCAAATTTTCTCCTCTGTAAAATGGAGATAAAAACAACACAGCTCTCAGGGTTATTGCGAGTTTGTGAGTAAGTAAAGTGCAAGAATAAAGGATAAGTGAAGTATAAGGAAGTAATGTATAAGAATGAAGTCTAAGTAAAGTATAAGTATACAAAGAGTGAATGAAGGCTTTCCATGCCTTAGATAAAGGATAAGTTGGAGCAATTGTTATGATTCCTATTACTATTCTGAGTGACGGAGGAGGACTGAATTTATCATCTTCACCCCCCCTTCCCTTCTTCCTTTCTCCATCTTTCCACTCACCCAAGCTTGAAACCTCAGTCTCCTCTCTCACACCTTCCCTTCACTCACTTATCAGGTCCTGCCCAGGCTATGTCTGGAACTGCTCTCACATGGATCCTTCCTTTTCCACTCCCCTCTCCCACAGCACTAGAATAATCAGTCTCAGCCCTTGTTAACAAGTCAATAAGCATTTATTAAGCGCTTACTGTGTGTCAGGTGTTGAGCCAACTACTGGAGACACAAAAGAAAGCAAAAAGAGGCCCTGCCTTCAACAATCTTAGATTCCACTGATTGATACAGTGTATCAGGAACCATATAGAGATGATAAGTTATCTGTGAGGAGAAGGCACTTTTCTCTTATCACTTGTTCATTTAAAAATTTGTCTTTTTATTTATGAACTTACCAATTACAATAGACCAGACAATTCAACGAACAGAAAAGAACAAGAAAGCTGTTTGTAACTTTTGTCAAAATTTTTTTATAGGAAGCATATATAATAGATGTATATGATTTAGTAGGGCAGTTAGTTGCTAAGCTCAGGCAACTCCCTAAGACAATAAATCACAAATACTTGAGATCTATGTAGGTGAAGGTATTCCTACTCCAAAGAAATCATATTGATGAATCACCCCTCATTTGCACTGTTGTAACAGCCTGCACACCAGTCTCTCTGCCGTCAGTCTCTCTCTTCCTGAACCATTTCTTCACACAAAATAATCTTCCTGATACACAGGGCTGACCATGTCACTCCTCTCCTCAAAGCTCTTCGATATCTCCCTATTTCCTGCAGATCAAAATACAAACTCCTCTTTCTTTAGCATTGGGCTCCCTTCACAATTTGACCCCAGCTTAAGCTCCCAATACACACTTCACATTCTGGATAAACTGGACTGGTAGCTATTCCTTTGACTGGACCAATATCCATGGGGCTCTTTCCACAGGACAATTAGGTGAAGGATTTGGGCATGTTTAGCTTAGAGAATAGAGGGTTCAGAGATTCCTTTCTTATCTAGGTTGGACTATAGCTGTGGAGGTCCTTTCCAAGCCCCCAGTACTGTGATTCCATTGTTCTTTCTTTCTTCTACCCCATCCCTAGGCCTGGGAAGCAATCTTCCATCTTCTAAGATTCTTTTCTTCCTTCAAGACCTATTTCGCATGCTACCTCATCCAAGCAGTCTTCCTTATCACCCCTGATAAACACATCCAGGCAAAAGGGTCCATAAAAAGAGAGCTGAATTTTGGAGTTAAAAGTCTTGAGTTCAAATCCAGCCCCTGCTTTTACTACCTGTGACTTTGGACAAATCTTTTGACCTCAGTGGGCTTCATTTAGCTCAGTTGTAAAACGGTTTCTGAGATCCTTTTGAACTTTGTGATTCTTCCATCCTCTCTCTGCCTTCATTTCTCTGTTGATCACATTCTATCTTTTTCACATGGGTGTATCACCTATCCCTTCTAGTAAATGTAGTGAACCCCAAAGGAAGAACTTCTTTTGTTTTTCATGCTTTTGTCCCCAACACCTAGCATGAATGTGTTTTGCTTTATATTGCATCAAAATGTCTCCCCAGGATGTAAATAGTTTTTGATTCCCAGTGTCTGACACAGAGCATGTCCTTAATAATGCTCATTGGCTGATTGTTATCATGTCTTAAATATAGGGTACACACAGAATATTTAGTGTCCAGAAATCTTTTTAGATTTAAAAGTTTTTCAAATGCACAGAACATTGGAGGGTTCAATCACTACTAGCTTCCGTGCCCAGCCAGGACCATGCTCTGCTTATCTGAGTGATCATAACAACTTAAAGAGAAAAAAGAATCTGAGAGATCATTTAGTCCCAAATCCCAAACTTTATGAGTAAATACACCAAGGCACAGAAAGGTTAAGGTTAGACTTTCCCAAGGTCTCATAGGTAGGAGCTGGGTTTAAATCTAGGCCTTCAGCCTCTCAAGTGGGTGCTATTTCCACTGGACTACACTGAGGGGCTGCTGAGAAAACAACTTGCCCACAGGATAAGGCTTTGGCTTAGTTATATGACCCCCAATGCTCCTCTGAAGACTCTGAACTTGAGCAGACACATTCCTGTTTATTCAAATCCTCCTTTTCCTTTAAGGTCCAACTCAGATCTTAATTCCTCCCTTGGGTCCTCCCTGATTCTCTTTCCTTTCCCAACCCCAGTGTTGGGAACACATTAGTGTTCTTTTCCTCCTCGTATTGGTTTGTATTTTTGTAGCTAGGTAGCCCAGGTGACAGATTCAAGAAGGTTTGAGTCTAAACCTTGCCTGGGACACTTGCTATCTGCATGATTCTGACTAAATCCTTTAAAAGAGTGTCCTTTCAATGTCTTGTTTAGTGTCACTCTTGTCTTCCCTGTCTCGCCTTCCAGAGCCCAGAGTCATTTCTGAGCAGCCTTCCTTCTCCTCCCCTCCCCCCACTCTCCAACACACTTTGGAACAGCTGATGATTGCCTCAGACTGGCAGCAAGCTATATCTGGGTGATCAGCATACCCTGTATCAGCATTTCCTAATACACAACTGTTTACAGAAGATCTCTAAAATTCCCCCTCCCTCCTAGTCATTCCTGCCTCTCTTAGAAAGAAGAGGAAGCCAATTGGGCAACGCACAGAGCGAACATTGGAAGAAGATGTGGGTGAGAGCCTCAGTTCTGCTGTTTACTTGCTTTGTTACCTTGGGCAAGTCACTTTCTCTGAGTCTCAATATCCCTTCACCTACAAAAAGGGGGGCTTGGATTGAGTTTAGAAAAACATGGAAAGACTTCCATGAAGTAATGGAAAGTGAAATGAGCAGTGCCAAGGGAATGTTGTACATAGTAACAGAAATTTTGTCCTAAGAACAACGTAAAATGACTAATTCATCTTGAATATCATAAATACTCAGAGCAATTAGAAAAGACTTAGAAAGGAAGATGCTATCCACCTTCAGAGGAAGGGATGACAAATAGAAGTATGTATAGTATGGTTTTACATATATGTATACATGTATGTATACACACACACATATATATACACATACATGTGCGTGTTTAATTGTAGCCTTCTCTAGGACAGGGTGGAGAAGGAAGAAGAAAAAGTAAAAAGTGCACAGCAGAGAACAAAAGAAAACTTAGAAGGAAGCACAGAAAAGCAGGGTAGATTTGAAAACAATGTGTAATATTTACTAAATAGTCTAAGAAAAAGTGAGCAGTCTGAAATGGAAATTTACTATTATACATTAGATACTCTCTTTACATTGTACTGTGTACATTGAAATGCTTTTTTTAAAAAAATCTTTTTGTATTTAAATTCAAAATAAATTTAAAGAAGAAAATAAAATAAAATATATTCGTGCTTGGACTATACTGGGCCTGAAAGAAAGAGGCTAGGGAAGCTGGTTTGGGGCATTTCTGTCTCTCCCGAGGTTACTCAAGGTGGAGACCCAGGCTAGTGACTCCCACAGCCACCAAAAGAGGAAGTAAATGCAGTTTGTAACCTAATCTTGGGGAACTAAGCATTAGTAAATGGGGAGGGTCAGAAAGTAACAGGGAATATACATATATATATATTATATGTGTGTATGTATATATGTAGTATATATGCACACATATGTATATATGTATATACACACATACATATATATGAACTCAGAAGATCCGGTTTAATAAAAGCTCACTACCACATAGAAAGGATACTAAAAATAAAAAGGAAAAAGAAAAGTAATTATGCTTCACAAATAATATATGAAAGAAAATGTTCCAAAGGTACCTGAAGATGGTATCCTGATGATTTCCCAGAAATCATGAAATAACAAAGAAACCACAGAATGGTTTGAAAAAAGAAATAGAATTCATATAAGAAGAAATTAGGAATGAATTTAGATCAGAAGTTTTATCTTTCATAATTCAAAATAGAATTCAATGCAGAATTTAAAATAAAAATTACTTTTGAAAAAAACATCTAGAATGGAGACTCTTTAAAGAAGAAGAAACTATAAAGAGATTAACAGATTTGGAATTCAAAAATATTAAAATGACCAAAAAAAGGCAGAATCAACAAACAACAAGAAAATTAAAATGTAAATTCCTTGAGTGCAAAAAATAAAAATAAATGAAAAGTGGGGCTTGGATGAGGTTCTGGTCATTATTTATCTCTAAAGTACCTTCTAGTTCAGAATTCTAAGAAATATGATCCAGGCAATGATGCATTAGTCTTTGGTGCCAAAAGTTGATGGGCAAGGAGGATGGTGGGAAAAGGCAGAGGAAGAAGGACCAAAGAAAATGAGACAATAGTTGGGCAGAATGAGAGGAAATTCATTGAAAATTCAGTTCTTTCCTCTCTTGATGTGTTCGTTCATTCATTCATTCATTCAACAAATATTTATTGAAGCCCTAGGTGATGCAGTAGATAGAACATCGGCTCATTAATTCACTCATTCATTCAAAATTTATTGAAGACCTAGGTGGTGCAGTAGATAGCGCATCAACTCATTCATTCATGCATTCATGCATTCATTCATTTATTCATTCATTCAATATTTATCAAAGACTTAGGTGGTGCAGTGGATAGAGCATTGGCCCTGAGTTCAAATCCAATCTCAGACACTTATTAGCTTTGTGACCCTGGGTGCCCGGGGTCTACTCCCGGGCCTTCGCCTCTCCACTTACCGATCCCCGGTCTTCGGACGTCTCCGGTCCCTCTCCCGGTTGGGGGAGGGCAATAAACAGGCAGAGCACCCGAAAGGAGTTGCAGTCAGCAAGCTTTATTGCATTTCTTCCCCTTCTCCTTCTCCTTCTCCTTCTCCTTCTCCTTCTAAGCCCTTGTGATCATCCCCTTTTATTATCCCCTGTCTCCTCCCCCGTACCTCCCATGGGCGGGCGAGCTCCTCCCAAGTGCCTCCCCGCGGGTGGAGCCAGCCTGTTACCAGCGCCATCCCAGTACCCCACAAGAGGGCAGGTTCGGACCCTCAGGCGTCTCACGGTCCTCACGGGGGACCCCGGTCCAGAGCTGTCCCCCAACATCTCCCCCTTTTTGTTTTACACGGGTAGGTTGGGCGATTCCCCCCATGGGGACCTGCCCTCGCGGTGTCTCAGAGACAAGACATCGCCTTTAAGACTCTCCAGTGCCCGTGTCAATAATTGCAGGAGGCACGGCAGGACGAGACACATAAGGACAAGAACTGCAATGGAGGAGAGCACCCCAGGCAGCCAATGCAAGTCCAGGATTCGTTGTAACCAATCGAAGATGGAACACTCTTCTTGTTCACGCTTTTCCTCAAACGTTCTGGAGAGGTTATTCAGCTGATCAATGAGCAAGTCCAACTGATGGATGTCATCTGTGGCATTATAAGCCAGCATAGCCCCCTGGAGGGCTTTGCGGACCGCCGGCCATTGATTGGGGAAGGTTGAGGAATCAATTGGGAGATTAAGCATGCAAAGCGGGCGATATTTGTAGTGGCACTGCAACATCTTGTAGCGTTGGTGTAAAGCCATCTGGTCTCCTAGCCAAATCACCGTGTCTTGTAGGGCGGTGATTTGACTTTGGAGGAGGTGATCAATATGGTCCTGACGGTGCCACACTGCTACCTCTGAATTCATGAAAGATTGGAGGGTGGAAGCTAATAACTGTCCTTCCTCTATTAGTTGTAGGATCTGAAACTCTTCATACAATTCTATAGCCAGATTTACAAACCCCAAAACGTCCCCAATCCCATCCCTGCGGCTGCGGGGACGAAGTCCGCCCGTCGATATCTTCATCAATGTATTAAAAATGCGGTCTGCAGGTGTGAGCGCGAAAGCTTCAGCTTTAACTGGGAGCAATTGATAGGGAGGATTTATGACCAGCATAACTACATAGGAGGAATGGTTTCTCTGAAGAGTGTTAGTAAGAATGGGTTGAGTACAAGTGACATTATATGTAGGTAGGTTAGCCTGTGGTCCTTCATACTGTATGGTGAGGTTATTAGAGGGACACAGGAGAAAAGCACTGTTCGGAGGTGTTTGAACTTCTGCTACCACCCCATAGCAGAGGTAATTGGTGTCTTTTTGATGTCTGTCTGAACAGGAGGAATACTTCCCCTGGAACACGTGTTGCCATGTTTGATACAAGTCCGGTTGAGTCCAAATTCCACTAGGTCCAGTGACTACCGCGACTGACAAATTAGTTGTTCCCAAGGCGGGCCCTATTTTCCACAAGTCACCATGTATCCTCCCATAGGGAATCACCACGGGAGTAGGGGCAGGCCTTCTCCCATAAGAGGTCGTATTATCTGCATCCCAAAACCAAAGCGTTGTGCCATTTGGCAATGGCGGACCTGGAGCCGCCATGCCTGTAGAACAGACCGCGAAGGGGTCAAACGTCAATGGATGACCCTTAGGGCAAGGAGGAGGCACAACGGGAGGGCTCCATTCTCTGGTCATGTTGGCAGCAGCATACGGGATAGCCAACAAGGTGACATTGACCGAGGTGCTATGATTAAGCAGTTCTGGATTGGACTCTGGCGGTTCAGTGAGTTCACAGGGAGTCAGGGGCATGCAGAAGCGGCCCCACGGAGCAGAGGAGTCATTCGCTCTGCACCCTCTGTACAGACAGACCGGAGGAGTCACAGACACCAACGACAGTGGTTTGGAGGGACTTCTCTCTATCGGCAGGTAGCTGTAATCTGCTTTTGGGGTCCCAGTCAGGATGGAGGCATTGCCATACATAAGAAGAGGGATAGGATGGTTTCCCCATCTGACCACTCTTAGGGCGGGGAGTTCCTGTGCTAATGCCCAGTAGGTGTCGCCCCTTTGATCTGCGGCTCGCTGCTCTGCGGGGGTGGCGTTGTACCATTTGGACTGGACAGCCTCGGACCCAGGTAGGAACTGTTGAAGGGCTATCAGAAGTGTGAGCATGGTTACCTCACGCTGTTTGCACACCCGCTTCGGGCGGTGCCTTCCTCACCGCCCTCGTCTCCTCCTTGCTTTCGGCTTCTCGCAGCTCGACTGCCCATCGCGTGGGGATCCAGATCTCAGTCCCTGGGTTGGCTTCATCTGGTTGGACACAAAGATACCCCTGACCTCTCGCTATGACTATTCCAGGGCCATGCCATTTGCCTTCTTGGTCCCTCCACCCGATTCGAGCTCCGGTGAGGCAGGCAGTAGGGGCCTTTAACGGCCTTTCCCTTCTGCCCCCCATCTCATGGAGATAAAACCTTTGTGCGGGGCTTATGCCATCGTCCCGGATTTGCAAAAAATTGTGAGTGAAGACGGCTTGTGCCAGATCACCTCGGGAGAGGCGCCCCGCTGCCCTCACTCCCCCTTTTTGTTTTAAAAGAAGAGTTTTTATAGTGCGGTTAGCACGCTCAACAATGACCTGACCAGTGGGATTATACGGGATGCCAGTAATATGAGTAACAGAAAATTCTTTACAAAAGGAGGCAAAGGCAGAAGAAGTATAAGCTGGCCCGTTATCTGTTTTTATAGCTTGGGGCACTCCAACCGCGGCAAAACAACCATAAAGGTGATCGAGCACTGCGCGGGTTGTCTCTTTGGGCTGTATAGAGGCTATGATGAAATTGGAGGCCGTATCAACACAAACATGTATAAGGACTTTGCCAAAGTGCTTGATATCCATTTGCCAAAGGTCGTTAGGGAGATCACCACGGGGGTTAACAGCGGTGTCTCGAGCAGGAGGGCGAAATGGGGCACAATTGACACACTGTTTGACTATTCGATGAGCGTCTTCTTTGGACAGGCCATAAAGGCGTCGCAAAGATCGGGCAGATAGGTGATACTTGTCATGGGCCGCTCGTGCTTCTAAATGCAAAGGAAATAGAAGAGCTTTGTCTACAATATCATTACCTTGATAAATTGGTCCTATGGTGGACATATGGGAACGAATATGCAATACATAAAGAGAAGTAGAGCGTTGTAACATGGACTCTTGAATATCATATAAGATTTGAGCTATAGTTGAAGCACGGGGATTAATAAGGGCAGAAGGTAAGGCAGCAATAGCATTTGCACAATATAAACTATCAGTGACAAGATTAAAGCTCTCATTAGGTAATATGGAGAGAGCATGTTGGATTGCCACTAGTTCATTCTTTTGGGCTGAGGAATGTTCGGTGGTGTACACCTTAAGGAGTTGCTTAGAAGGGATATAAACTGCAGCCCTATGACATTTGGTGGCATCCGTAAAAACAGTGGGTCCCATAACTGGCTGTGGAGATACAATAGCAAAGGGAACCCGAATAGGAAGAACTTCCCATCCTCTAAGCGCTGGGGGGAGCAGAAGCTTCGCAATATTACACATGCATAGAAGAGAGGCCCATTCTGGGATTTCATCGGAGAAACACCTCAGGGCTTCCTCCGATGCCTCCAAGTTCAGAACGGGGAATCTGCCAAAAGCCAATAGGCAGCGTTCGGCACTTAAAAGAAAAAACTGGGCGATCATTCGCCACTTGTGTGGAAGGACTCTTTTGTGGCGAGGGGGGTATAGCCATTCCAAAATGCCATGTGATTGATAGAGACATCCAATGAAGGTACTTGCTTTTAATATAGTGGCATAAATGGGCTGATTGGGCTCCTGTTGCACAACGACAGCGGAGCACCTGTTGAGGATGCCCTTGGCTGCCATTAAGGTCTTGGATGTCCAGTGTCTGGGTGAGAGTAGGGCGGGATCTCCTTGCAGCAAGTCATACAGCAGGTACAGATCACCATCGGGGATAGGGATAACTGCCCGCATCCACTGTATAGCGCCAATCAGCTTTTGAAAATCATTGAGAGTGGAGAGCTGAGAGAGATCAATGCTCGGAGGACGGCGAGCAATTTGCCCTTGTTTTAGTTCATAACCAAGATACTGAAAAGGGGGTGTGGTCTGTACTTTGTCTGGAGCCACAGTCAGCCCATGGGCAGCTAAGGTATCAATCATAAGCTGAGTAAGGGCCATTGTGGAATCATGGCTAGGCAAAGCAACAAGAATGTCATCCATATAATGAATGATAATGGCCTTGGGGAAGCGCTGTCTAAGTGGAGAGAGGATAGCATGGACATACATTTGGCACATGGTAAGGCTATTTGCCATCCCTTGAGGGAGCACGGTAAAATGATACCGTTCATATGGTTGCTGGCGATTTTCTGAAGGGATGGAAAAGGCAAATTTGATCCTATCTTGTGGGTGTAGGGGAATGCTATAGAAACAATCTTTGATATCAATGATTGTCATAGTAAAATCTCGGGGGATCGCAGCAGGAGTGGGGAGACCGGGCTGTAGCGCCCCCATAGGCAGCATGCATTTGTTAATCTCTCTAAGGTCTATGAGCATGCGCCAGGATCCAATTTTCTTCTTTATAACAAAAACAGGAGAATTATAAGGGCTCGTGGTGGGCTCAATGCGGTCCTGTTTCAAAAGGGAGGCCACTATGGAATGTAAGGTGGTGAGCTTTTGGGGGGATAGGGGCCACTGTTCAACCCACACAGGGGTCTCAGTTTTCCATGTTATAGGCGGGCTGCTCACCGTTACAGTGGCCCCAGCATGTTTAACTGAAGGTGTTCTGGAGTGGTAAGATGTAACCCAAGTTGCTGGAGGAGGTCGCGCTCCCAAAGGGCGTAGGCAAGACCGGCCAATTTTAAGGGTCTAAAATATCCCTGATAATCCTCAAAGGTCCAACTCAAATGTTTAGCAGCCCATAGTGCTGAACTAGCACCCCCTACTCCAGCAACCGGGGTAGCACCGCCGCTCACCGCCCAACTGGGGTCCCATTGGGATGCATTAATAACTGACACATCTGCTCCAGTATCGAGCAGACCCATGATTGGACGCCCTTCAACCAGAATCTGTATCATGGGGCGATCGCCTACAATGGGAGAGCACCAATTAATTTGATGGGTGTTCTGCTCAGGCTCTTCAATCCAAGGCAGGGAGATGCCCCTCCCAACGGGAGTCCCTGGGGCAATATTTATAGGATAACAATGCGGATTAGTCAAATAAATCGTGGAGGACCCGCTGGACAACAATTGAGTATGGACTATGAATGGCACATAGCTGGAGGGTCCCACCACCAAGCGGGGAAAGGGAGCGGGGGGCACATCAATCCCTTCAGTATGCCAAGGCCTTATAACTAAATCAGTGTCTGAGGGATCCGTGGCAGATGTGCATACTAAGGTTGTAATTTTTGGAGGGCTTGTTGGTACTGCTGCGGATACGACAGGGGTGCAGAATTCCCGGGCTGGGGGGCAGGGGCAGGGCCTACGGTCCCCACTGGGAAGACATGTTTCTGGGTTCGGGGGCCCCCCCGAGGGAGGCCCCCTTTCCCGTTTCCCCACCGAGGTGGTTGAGGCTGCGGCTTAGGGCGGCAATATCTGGCAATATGACCTGGTTTCCCACAGCGAAAACAAGTGGGCAGTGGTCCCACCTTAGCGGCAGGGCACTGGCTCTTAAAGTGCCCCATCTGACCACAGCGATAGCATTGCCTCTGGTCCTTGGCACCCTGAAGGGCCTGGGTCACCCCTTGGGCCACCGCCGTCACCATGGCCTGGTGGGTGTCTTTAGGTGGAATGTCTAACAGCCTCTCTACTATCTCCTCAAGGGAGGCGAGAGGCCCCAAGCCCGCTAGGGCTTGGGAGCATTCAGGACGCAGGCCATCTTGGACCAGCTGAGTTATCAGGGAATCCGTTCCTGGTCCCAAGCCAAGAGACCGACGGACCGCAAGCTGAACCCTACTCACGAAATCAGTAGGGGACTCGCTAGCCCTCTGCTTTAACCCTACCAACTTATCCCTCATAGTCCCTGGGGCGTCAATCTTGGCAAAGCCCCTAATATGACAATACTGTACTGCAGCCATCACCTGGGGGTCGAATTGGAGCTGGTCAGCAAGCTGCGAGTATGGCCCCGCCCCTGTTATCATATTCACAGCGTCCTCTGTCCCTGCAATATTGTGTTCCTTGACATATCTGAGCGCCTCTCGTCTAACGGCAGGGCCATAGGCCACTACCTGCCCTGGTGTAAGAATAGCCCCCGATACCTCCCTCCAATCAGCTGGGGCCCACAGCCAAGTGGCTGTGGCATTCGCAAGAAGATGTTTCACATAAGGTGACGAAGGGCCGTATTTGGAGACGGCCTCCTTCAGTTCTTTCAATAATTTGAAGGGCACCGGTCGATGTAAACGGTTCTCATTTCCCATCAGATCCCGCTCCACTATGACAGGGTAAGCGCCTGCCCCCTCCCACTCCTCTAAATCTACCTCCTGTCCCTCCGCCAAAGCTGCAGATAGGCTCTGAGTGAGTACGCTCAGAGGCTCCGAGGGCCCAGACCGCCCGTAGGTAAATGACCGCGTTCCTTGTGATGATTGTGACAAGGACGTGGCGGCTGGGGGGAAGGAGAAGGCATTAGGTCCGATCTCAGAAGGATTGGGAGTTCCTAAACTCTGTTGAAACTTCTTCTTGCGAATTCCCCTGCCCTCTTTTGTTGTTCCAGGGACTTTCCATTCTTTCTTAAGGGTTCCTTCTGACGAGCCCTTTGTCTCGGGGACTTTCCAGGGGACCTTCCACTCCCTCTTGGGCGTTCCTTCCTCATCAAACTTCCCTTTTGTTCCTCCCCTTGGGGCTCTAGAGTCCCGCCCCTTGCTCAGCCGTGCGCCATCTTGAAGGGCGCGGTCCTGGTCCCTGCCTGCACATTCTCTTAACATACCCCATGGATATAAGGGCTGGGGCTCAGTATTATCCTCATCGGATTCCCTTTCTTCTTCTGTCGTCCCTTAAAGGGACTGCCCTGTTTGGGTCTCGCCGTTGGACCGCCCGGGGGGACGGGGATCTGAACGCAGAAGCGTGGCGACCACTTGAAAGAATGTAAAGTCCTCCTCTGTTAGTACGCCAGGGCTCTCTTTCTCATAAGCGACCATCTGCTGTCCCACTACGCCCCATTTGGCTGGGTGTAGCCTACAATATTCTAACCAAGGGGAAACATCCCAGATCTTTTCCACAAATGCTCTACAGTCCCGGATGTGGGGCTTCAGCCCATGGGTCTTACAAAGCTTATACAACTGACAGGCAAGCACTCCCTTATCTTCGGGCTTCAGGTTGGGAAAACTATTTCCCTGGCCCATCCTGGCCACTTCCCAATACTGAAACTGCCTGAATCTTCCCACAGTAGCGGGTCAAGGCCACTTCTCAATACTGAGGCTGCCTGAATCTTCCCGCAGTAGTGGGGCAAAGGCGGATTCTCCTCTCCTTACGGCGGCCCCTGTTCAGGCGCCAGCTGCCCGGGGTCTACTCCCGGGCCTTCGCCTCTCCACTTACCGATCCCCGGTCTTCGGACGTCTCCGGTCCCTCTCCCGGTTGGGGGAGGGCAATAAACAGGCAGAGCACCCGAAAGGAGTTGCAGTCAGCAAGCTTTATTGCATTTCTTCCCCTTCTCCTTCTCCTTCTCCTTCTAAGCCC
Organism: Notamacropus eugenii; assembly: GCF_028372415.1. Taxonomy (NCBI): domain Eukaryota; kingdom Metazoa; phylum Chordata; class Mammalia; order Diprotodontia; family Macropodidae; genus Notamacropus; species Notamacropus eugenii. The sequence continues at coordinate 269,956,393 of NC_092872.1, forward strand.
TTGTGATCATCCCCTTTTATTATCCCCTGTCTCCTCCCCTGTACCTCCCATGGGCGGGCGAGCTCCTCCCAAGTGCCTCCCCGCGGGTGGAGCCAGCCTGTTACCAGGGCCATCCCAGTACCCCACAAGGGGGCAGGTTCGGACCCTCAGGCGTCTCACGGTCCTCACGGGGGACCCCAGTCCAGAGCTGTCCCCCAACACCTGGGCAAGTCACTTAATCCTGTTTATCTCAGTTTTCTCTTCTGTAAAATTAGCCAGAAAAGGAAATGGTAAATCACTCCAGTACCTTGGCTGAGAAAACCCCAGCTGGGGTTTTTGAAGAATTGGACACAATTGAACAACAACATTGTGTTCTTCAAACCAGGAAAAGCTGCTGAGAGAGAGCAAGATAATATTGTAGCAATGTTAGGCTGCCTTTTCTCCTATTCCCTAAATGCCCAGTAGACCATAACCTCTTTGAGGGTAGGGACCATTTTTTTCTTTTATTTTTGCATGACTAGTTTTCTTAATAAGTGTTTTCTATGTATAAGCAAAGTGCTGGTTTGGGGATACAAAGATAAATGGAAAATGAAAAACTGCCCTCGGGATGTTTATACTCTTCTAGAAATGAAAGGAATGAAGCCAACAAGATTCTTGAGCTATGGTGGATTTTGTAGATAGAGCCAGTCATGAGGCCAGAAAGACCTAGGCGTAAGTCTTGCCTTTGACATTCATTGGATGTGACCCTGGGGAGATCATGTAAGCTCTCTGTGGGTCCAGGCCACTCTTTGAGACTCTAAGTCACAGAACAGATGCCAATTTGCATTGGCAGAGAGAGTTTTCTCACTATACTTCCCTTTCCCAATTAATTAGGGCAGCCAGATGACATAGAGGTTTAGAACTGGACTTAGAGTCAGGAAAAACTGATCTCAAATCCAGCCTCAGGCACTTACTTACAAGCAATGTGACCCTGGGTAAGTCACTTAACTTTTGTTGGCTTCTATGTCCTCATATGTAAAATGGGGATAATAATAACATCTACTGCCCAGGGTTGTTGTAATATTTGTAAAGTGCTGGGCACATGCCCAGCACATATTAGGTGCTATTTAAATGTTAAAAAAAAATCTCTGACCTATCTGGTCTCATGTCCACACCCCAAATGTTTTCTGGATCAGATTGATTTCCCCAGGATCTCCCACTATGGTACACCACTCAAGACCACCCTTGCAAACACTGTGCCACTCCTTATCACCGTGACAACCAGAGGTTTACCCTCCAGGGTCATGGAGCTCTCTCCTTTGTTACTTGGGTCTGATTACCGTTCCTCCCTTGCAGGGTGGAGAGAGTAGAGATTCTGAATTTTCAAAAGGAATCTGTCAGTTCAAAGAAAGGAATTTCTAATCACAGAATCATAGATTCTTGGATTTAGAAAAGACCTTAGGCAACAGCTGACCCAAACACGATTCCCAGCAAATAGTTCTCCAGTTTCTGCCTAAAGATCTCAAAGGAGGAATCCCACCATCTCTTGGGGCAACTTGTTTCACTTTGGCATAACTCTAATGTCTAGGAAGTTTTTCCTGTGACCTCTCCAACCTCTGTGTGTCTACACACGTCTAGAACATATTCCTTCCATATCTCTACTTATTCAAACTTTTCCTTTAAGGCTCAGCTCAGGCTCTGCTAGAATGCTGGACCTGGACTCTGGAAAACTTACCTTCTTGGGTTCAAATCCAGTCTCAGGTACATACTAGCTGTGGGACCCTGGGTAAGTCACCTATTTGCTTCAGTTTCCTCATCTGTAAAGTGGATGAAGAGAAAGGATGTAAAGGAAAAGATCCACTGTAAAGTGGATGAAGAGGAGAAGGAAATGGGAAACCCCTCTAATATCTTTGCCAGGAAAACTCCAAATGGGGTCACAAAGAGTCTGAAGTAACTGGATAGCAACAACAACACCATTTGCTCCTTTGGATCCTTCCTGATGCTCTTGCCTTCTCCTCTCCACCCCCCCCCCCATTTTTATATTCTTTTCCTCTCCAAATTACCTTGTATTTCTGTACAAGTGGGTGGTCCAGGTGATAGAGACAAGAAGACTTGAGTCTGAACCCTGCCTCAGACACTTTCTACTTGTGTAACTCTGACTAAATCAAATAAACCATCTACACCCCAGTTTCCTCATTTGTAATATGGGAATGATAATAATGCCTACCCTACTGGCTGGTTGTGAGGATCCATTAAGATCACATATGGAAAACTCTTTGTAAACATCACAACATTACATATAGGCTAGCTATTGTTATAATGTATATTTGGTTGGGGTCCCTCTACCCTTTAACCTGAAAGACAGGGACTGTTTTGCTCTTCTCTTTGCACAGAATTCAGTGTCTGGAAACATAGCAGACAACAAGGTATTTGTTGAGTTGAACGAACGTATAGCTAAGATTTGGAAGCAGTTTTCTCTGGATTTCTCATTGCTTGTAAATAACTCTTCCTAGCATTGTGTTCAGGGTTATCTGGGGCTCAGTTTTCTTCCCCTAGCTGTTCATGCACAGAACTAGGGGAAAGTCCTAGGTCTGAGACCAAAAAATCAGATTCTGTCACTACCAGTGAGACCTTGGGGGCAGAGAGTGGGGGTGGGTCTCCCTTTTCTCCTTTGCAAAATGAGAGAGATGGTCTTGACTATTGCCAAGTTCTCTTTTCTACTCTAAATCTATGAATTTCTGAAGTTACTCCACATCAACATGAAACCTATTTTCTTCCAAGCCCAGATATTCTTAACTAAACTGCTTTTTTTCTTAAATTTTCTCTTTCTTTTTTTGACTCCTTCCTTTTTTTATCCAATTCTGTATATCTGAGATTTTTTGTTCTCAGTCCTGAGCTGGTTCTCACAAGCCTTTAAACCAAGAGAGCCATTTAATCCTTGGAGAAGGAGGACCCATTTTTAACTAGAGTTCATTAATAAATTGAAAGAGGTTTTTGGGTCTCAGGGAAAGATTGTTCATCATAGGACCAAAATTAGCAACTCTGGTGATGAACCAAGAAACATAAAATACATTTGAGCCACGGATATGGTGGGAGTACAGCAAGTACTTCAGAATACGAGACCTTATGGCAGAGACGGGAAGAGACCTGGGCCCCTGTGCTCCTGGAAAGGTTGCCTAGAAGTTACTTCTGGTACTAACTATCTAGAAATTGCTAGTAGGAGAAAGAGGAGGAATGAGGTAGATCCAGGGGCTGTGACTTTAGCAGGAAGGCTGTAGGAGGGGAAGTGGCAACAGCTAGATTTCTATTCTGTGTATGGGGTGTTCAGGGAGAACTAGCATCTCTGGTGTGAGAGCTTGCTGAGCCCTTTTCAGGGCTGTTCACTTGATTCTGGTGTCCAGCTGCTACCTAGCTCTCATCTGTGGCTCCAAGAAGCTGTAACATGTATAATGGTCACACCTCAGTAAAATTGTCTTGGCAGACAGTCTAAGCCAGGTTGAGGGTAACCCACAGTCATGAAACCCATAGATGATTTAGGGAGATGTCTGCTCCAACCATGTGAATACTTCCTCTGGCAGAATGGGCCAATGAGAACAATGTGCTCCAACAACCACGAAAGCAGATAAAGCAGGTGCTATGGAATGCGTAGAAGATCTCGGTCAGATGTAGAAAACTCCAAAATCAGCCACTACATCCTGGGCCCTCGACAGTCATCCTGACTTTCGACCTGCCACTGGACTTTGATGACCTTGAAAAATGGTGAGGCTGATGACTCTATGTAGCTCTGCCTCACTTAAATCCAATTTATCCATGAGTCAAGACAACCACTCTGATGGGTGCTCCTCAAAAATGAAGGACAAACAACAACAATTTTAATCAATTGTCTGTGCTTCCAAGCTACTAAACTCAGTGACTTTTCCCTAGTGAAGGTACAAAAATTGTCAGTTGCCCCTAAATGTTGGTGTCCCAAGGCAAAGCTTTGCAGTTCTCACCATGGTTACATTTTGGGTGAAGGTTTCATCATCATCATCAATCATCATCATCATCATCAATCATCATCATCATTACCACCATCACAACAACCCAAAGCCATTTGCTGTATGACTATGGGCAAGTCACTTAATCTTCAGCCTCAGTTTCTTTATCTGTAAAAATGAGATAATGATACCTGTACTGAGCAGCAGTATGGTATAGTAGATGAAAACTGCTAGCCTTGGAGCCAATAAAAACTCAGAAATCTGATACCTACTGATTGGGTAACCCTACCTCTTAGTGCCCTAGGACATTCCCTGGAGATTAAGTTAAAGAGGAATTGCCACACTATGAGTTCTTCTGAGCCACTGAAATTACAACTCTAGACTCTCCATATTCCTTTAAAAAGATAAAGGACTAGGAGGATGGTTTGAGATCCTCAAGATCAGCCACTAGGGAGATTCAAAGCCTTGGTCCCTTTAATTAGTATGACCTCAAAGTACTAGGGGTGGTTTCGTTGGCATTCATCACCAAAAGAAGAACAAGAACAAAGAGGAAGAAGCACATGGTGAGAATCATAAGCCATAGGTGGAAAGTTTGGGTCAGCAGGAGAAGCAATGGACCCAAACTGGTGGGGTTGTCTATCTGTCCCTTGGTGGCATGAGTTTTGCAGTCTGCAGTCTGTGGCTGGTCTCTCAGAAACTCAGTTTTCTTGACTAAGGACAAGGAGCTGGGCTAATGGGACTTGCAGAATATTTAGAGAAAACATTCTTTAGAAGAGCCAGGGATACTCATAAAACACCCAAAAGGAGCCCATTAATTCTGCCAGGTGTTCTGTGCAAACTGAATTCTCCCCTAGATTCATGGCCCCATTTAGGGTTTTCTTGGCAGAGATATTAGAATGGTTTGCCATTTCTTTATCCAGCTCATTTTACAGATGAGGCAACTGAAGCAAATAGGATGAAGTGACTTACCCAGGGTCACACAGCTAGTAAATGTCTGAGGCCAGATTTGAATTCAAGTCTTTCTAACTCCAGTCCCAATACTCTATGCACTGTACCATCTAGATGTCCTCTCTCCCTAGATTAACTCCCCTTTAACAGAGGTTCCTATTTACCAACTTGGTGAGGAAAGGAAGCATTGTGACATGGAATGAGCTTTGGATCTGTCCTGGGCTCGCTCTCACATTTACCACCTATGTTATCCAGCCCAATCCAGCCCACTAAAATGTCTCTGGACCTCATTTTTTCTCATCAGTAAAGTCAGGATGTTAGAACAATGTGTTGTAAGGTGATGCATTTGGAATCAAAAAGATCTGGGTGCCAATATAGCCTTTGACATCAACTGTGTGATCCCAGATGAGGCCATTCACCCCCTGATTCTCAGTTTCCCTATTTATAAAATGAGGACGGGGCTGTCTACTTACACACAGTAGTTGTTGTGAGTCTCATTTGGGATGGAGCTTGCAAAATGAGAGATTGCTGGAACAGTCTAGCTCAGGCAACCTGGTTTCGAATTCTGTCTCTGTTGCTTATTACTTGTGGGACCCTGGGTGAGGCATAATTCTCTAGGCAGCAGCTTTCTCATTTTTACAATGATGGTTTAGGGTAGAGGATCTCCTTTCCAGTTTGAATCTGTGTTCTGAAGTGCTTTGCAGATTTTAAGGTACTTAATGAATTTCTGTTATTATTATGACCTGGGGGTAGATTTCTTAATTTGTCTCAGACTCAATTTATTCATATGAGAAGACTGGAGGAGATGATCTCTAAGGTCCTTTAGTGAAGTGGTGCCCACCATGCTGGAGTTTATAATAATATATAATATTAACATATTATATAGATAATAGAGAATATCTTAAACATATTCAGTCTAAATGAAAGTTTGCAAATCCATACATGATCTTATTTGCCCCTGTGAGGTGGGTACTATTGATGTAAATATCCCTCTTTTACAGATGAGAAGCCTGAGGCACAGACAGGATAAGAGGTTTAGAAAAATAAGTTTGTTAGGGTCTGGGTTTAATCTCAGACTCTAGAAATGTGCAGGAGCCAGCTCCAACCACTCATGAGAACCATTTTTCTAAACTTCCAGTGTGAGCAGTTGTACCTCAGAAATCTACAAATAACTGTTTGATTTATTAGTTTTTGATTATCTAGACTTCAGAACAGGAGGGAGAAAATGTTCATAATTCAGCTTAAACTTTCAGTGTCCTGAGCTGTTGTTGTTATTTTAGATCTGGTAGGTAACCATTTACCAGCACCCTGCTCCGTGTCTCTGTTACTTGCTAGATGTGAGTTTGCTCAACACTTACCTGTCTGGGATTCAGTTTTCTCACCAGCCAAATGAGAGAGATGAGTAGATAAGCTCTGCAGAAATTTATGGATTCACAGAAGTGTCAGTGAGAAGGGAGGGGACTTAGGGACAGACTGGGCAAAGGCATGGAGGGAGATAGATGGTACAAGAATGGATTCAGTCAGTACATCATGAAATCTAGTGCCATGAGGAATTTTAGATTGATCTAGTTCAATTGCCTTATTTTACAGATGAGGCGACTGAGGCTTAGAGAGGAGTCTAGTTCCTTGTCCTGGGACACAGTGGTAGCAGTAGGTAACACGTCCAGAAATGGAATTTCTAGGCCTCTTGAGCCTCTCTTGAAAACTAGCTTCTCAGCAGGGGATTTCAGCAGGTGTTCCTCCAAGCAATAAGCTTTCTCTTGATAATCATAACTGATCTTGTAGCCACTGAATTAAGTACTAAGGGAACCATAGAGGTTGAGGCCAGTCAGTTCATTGGGTATTTTTCAGTGAATGGCATCATGAATACCAGGCTGGCAGAAAGGCACCCAGACAGAGCCTGAACAGAAAGCACAAGGGAGAGAATCTAAGGAGTGACTTCATTATTGCCATTGGCAATATCTCTCCTAAAGTTATCTCGCCAACATCACAATGGCTATTTGCCAGTAGTCAGTCCAATTCTTTCACATTTTGTTCATTCATTCACTCATTTCACAAGCATTTAGTAAGTGTCTACTGTATGCAACGCAATGTGCCATGAGGTGGGGAAAATGCAAAGATCAATTAAAACAGGGTCCCTGACATCCTGTAATTTACAGAGTAATGGGGAGACAATAATAACTCACACACAGGCAGTCAATCTGAAGGTCTGCGGAGTGCATTCTGTACATGATCTCATTTGATCCTGTGAGATGGGCACGATTGGTGTAAATTTCCCTATTATACAGATGAGGAGCCAAAGGCACAGAAATAATAAGAGCCTTGCTCAGAGTCTTATATAATTAGAAAGCACCAGAGCCAGGATCTCTGACTCCAGGGAACCACCGACACAGCTATTGATAAAATACAATAATACATTAAAAGTGAATTAGTGAAGACCAATGTAGGGTAGAGACAGAGAATAGAAGAATCACAGAAGACTTCTTGGAATAGATTGCCTCTGAGTTGCACTTTAAAGGTTAGGTAGGAATTCAGTCATTGAAGAGAGAGAGAAAAGACCTTCCCGTTACAGGGACGAGTGTGAGCAAAAGACCCATAGTTGATACAGACCAGCATTTTTGAGGATAGAGAAAAAGGCTGTGATTCTCTGTGAACACTTTATCCTACATAGAGGGGAGCAGTATGAAAGGAGCCTGGAAAAGTAGGCTAAGCCAGATTGTGAAAAATCTTGAATGCCAGACAAAGAGGGTTGAAAGTCATTTGGGAGACATTTGTGAGCAGTGGGGATGACAGGATCAGATTTTAATGAAAGAAAATTATTCTGGCAGTTAGATGAGGGTGCAAATGACAAAAATAACAAGAAGAACACACACACAGAGTTGAAAGATTTATATATCACTTTCATATATTATCTCACTTGATTCTTATAATAACCCTGTGAACTAGATGGAAACTGAGGCTGGCAGAGCTTAATGACTGCCCAGGAATGTACAACTAGTAGGCATTTGAAGTAGAATTTGAATTTAGGTCTTTCTGACTTTCAGTCCTGGACTTTATCCTGCTCCTCAGAAAGGTCAGGAAAGATAGGAGGCCGTTGGAATAATCTGAGTTGGTTGACACTGAGGGTCTCAGTAGGGTAGTTGAAGCATGCCAAAGATATCACAGAGGTGGGATTGACAAGACTCAGTAGTTGTTTGGACATGCTGGGTAAGGGCAAGGAGAGCCAAAAATAACCTCAAAGCTCAAATGTGGGAGACCAGGTGAAAGGCAGGACCCCTCACATATGGAAGTGAGTCAGGACATCATTGCTCCACTGGCTTCAGTTGTCCTTCCTCTCTTGGGACATTCCCCTTCTAGGAGGGGGTGGAAATCAAAGCATACTTCACCAAAAAGCATTGGATAGGAGTGGAAGAAAAAAAATGATGTGAGTTGAAGAAGGAAGAAGTGGTTTAAACATGAGGGTGATGCTTACTTCCATTATCTCTAATGCAACGAAGACATATTCAGATAGAATTTTGCAATTTCAAAAGCCCTTTCACCTACATTACTATTTCTTTTGATAATCACAACAACCATTCAAGGTGGCAAGGGAAAGTACTGTCTTCATTTTACAGATGAGGAAGCAGAGGCTCCGAAAGTTGTGACTTTTGCTCAAGATCATACCAGACTATTGCTATTTCTGCTCTATTCCATGCAAATCCTTAATTTGAGGCTGTGCGCTCTGCTTGACATGCTCTCCTTCCCCAGCTCCCCCATTTTAAGAAAGAGGCTGATTAGTTGGGGATAGCACTTCTGGTTGAAGGAACGAGAGATTGGAAAAGACTTAGAGAAGGTTTTGGGGGAGCAGGCTCTCTTATCTTTAAGTATTCATATGGTAGAGAGATGAACTTTATTCTGCATGGCCACAGAAGAAAGAACTAGGAGTAACACATGAAAATTGCAGATTGAGGCTTGATATTAGGAACCCACTCCTAAACCATTAGTTAGTTATACCAAAGCAGCATGGGCTCTCCATCATGAGAATCTCTGGTCGTCCCACTTGTTGGGTGTGTTGTAAGGGGGATCCTTGGTCAGGTAGGCACTCAATAGCCTTTTGAGGTCCCTTCTAAGATCCTCTGAATGACTGTATTCAAATACAATTTGACTATTTGATTAAGCTCAGTTTCATTTAAATTGTTATTCTCTTCCCTCCTTCCCTGCCCCCAATGCTTTATAGGTCATAAGATTTAGAGCAAGAAGCAACCAGAGATATCATCTATTCAAATCTCCTTTTAGAGACGGGAAAACTGAATCCTAGAGTGGAGAAGTGGGAGAGCCCGCACAGCACAGCTTATTGGGAAACCAGGGTCTGAAGGGACTGAAAGAAAATTGGGGCAGGTTGGATCCAAAAGCTACAGGCTCCCTGGCTGAATCTGTTGTAAAGGGCATTCTCGAGTTAGGCGTGTGCTAAACTAGATGGCTTCTGTGATCCTTTTCAGTTCTGGGATCCTGGGATTCCTACTCATCCATTAAAGGTCAATCAAAATGCCACCTCCGGGAAGCCTTCTCTGATTCCCCAGTCTCCACTCAGAAACAGTGACCCCTCATTTCTCAATTACTGTAGGGACAAAAGAGTTCTCAGAGCCCACCGGGTCTTATTCCCTTATTTTACAGATAAGAAAACTGAGTTCCAAGGAGTTAAGGGACTTGCTCAAGGTCCCACAAGTTGTATCAGAAGCAGGTTTTGAACCCAGATCCACTTCCCTATAGAGCAAGTGTTCTTTCCATTGTAGCTCAGGGCAACCGTACCTAGCTTTGTACCTCTAAAGTACTGATATGTAATGTTATACATCATAGCTGGGGTGGTGTTTAGTTCCCCCCACTAAACGAATTCTAAAATCCCTCCAACTTTAACTATTTGCCTATTATCCTACTAGATTGTAAACTCCTTGAAGGCAGGGGCCTGTTCTCATCTAAACTTTGTATCTCATCCAGTGCTTTGTTCTTTTTCCATTACTCAATTGGTAATGTTATTCTGGCCCTCTAAATCCAGCATTCTTCTGCTCCCCTCTAGATGCATCTCTCATGGAATACTATGTAATCCAAATATCTTGGTTAGATCCCGAGCTCTGAGCTCAATTATCACCTCCAAGATCTCACCTTATCTAAGCTTTGTTCCTCTTTCAGCCACTAGTGGGTGTTTGGTAAGCAGTAGGTGCTCAATAAATGGTTACTGTATCTTGATGTTATTGTATCTTCTGTGCATAAATGTGGTCTCCCTTTTAAAAGAAACTTTCTATCAGGGTAGTTCTAGAGGTAGACGTGACTTCAGAACTCAGTCAGTAAAAGCCCCTTCCTTTGAAAGACTTGTCTGCATTTACATGGGTAGCAAGTGATAGGGATTGAAATTTGAACCCAGGTCTTCCTCTGTCTAAACCTAACCTATCCACTAAAGCTATTTTGCTAGGTAGTAGTCAAAAGCTCCCCTCAATTCACTGACAAGGTTATTAACTGCCCAGACTTAGCAATTTTGACCCTTCTTGAAAAAACCTTAGGGTAGGAGGAGAACAAAGGGTACTGTGGTTCAAGGAGGAGACCTCTGGATTTAGAGAGATGGCCTGAGTTCAAATCCTGATTCTAACCCAGTCACTGTGTGGCCTAAAACAAAGACCTTTCTCCTCCCTGGGCCTCAAATTTTCTCCCCTGTAAAAATCAGAGGGTCGGGAAGATGACCCTTGAGGTCCCTGCCAGCCTTGAATCTATGAACAAATAACCATTCTTCTATAGTCGCTCTCACTTCACCATGAGTGAACCTCTCCCCTCCTCCTCTGTCCTGGCTACTTTCAATTTTTACAACCCTTAGAGCTGCCCTGCCCACGTGAGACAGAAAACTTTCTTCCTTGCTTTCTATGCCTTATTGAAGCAGACTTCCACTTGACCAGAGATTTTTTGCTCCTCTTTCCCTAGGGGTCTCTAACGGATTTCCTTAAACTAGCTTCACTCTGGGTTCCAACACATTTTGATTCTCTGGACCTCAGTTTCCCAACCTGTAAAATAAGTGTTGAGCCAGATGATGACTGAGGCCCTTTCCAAGTCTAATTCCCTAGGACTTGAGGATGGGGCAGGCCATGCAAAGCCAGCTCTGTAACTTAGGGCCTTTTGACTGGGGACTGGACAGGCAGGGAGAGTCAGGACAACAGGGAGGACATGTAAACAGTAAGGACATAAAGTGACCTTGGGTTCCTCTTCTGCAATCCCACTGTCCCTCGGGGTCCCACCTTGGCTCCCTAACTTTATTCTATTCTAACCCCCAAATCCTCCCCTTTACTCTAAGATCTGTGAGTCAAACACACCACTTAAGCATTCAGTCAAGACCTTGGGGATGATCTGTTGACCATCCCTGGAGTCAAACGCTGCAACTCTAACAAGTTCCAAACTGTTTGACTTTGGACACATTGCTTCCCCACTTTTGCTGGCTCAATTTCCTCCTTGGTAAAATGAACATAATTATTTCCACCACCCACCTCTCTATACTGTTTGCGGAGAAGCACTTTGGGATCATACAATTTCAAGTTGGAAAGGATCTTGGAAATGACTTCGGATCCCTTAATTTTACAAAAAGGTAAACTGTGGCAGGGTGGTGACTTCCTCAAATTCTAGTAAGTTCCTCCAAAGCAAATGCTTTTTTCCACTGCACCCAAATGTGAGAGCCTGAGGCTTCGAATCCCAATTTCTGGACTTATAGGAGGTGTGGTTTAGGTCTTTCTCTAGGACTTAGCTTTCCAGTCTATAAAATGAGAGGACTGGACCAGGATGGTTCTCAAAACTGAGACCTGGAGGTACTATGTAGAAAGGAGCTATTCTTGTTAATAACAATGAACTGATAAAATTGGGTTATTTCCTCATGGCTGACGTTAACATCTGCTTGGGGGCGGGGGGAGACTTGTGATTTCTTTGGAACAGGCAACTTTCGATCACCATTAGACAGAGAGATCCCGAGAGCAGGGAATGTACTGGTCTTTGGTTGCACGTCGGTGCTTAGCATGTACCGAGTATCTAGTAGACACTTAACACGTTGCTTGTGAACTTGCAAAAAGAAACCTTGTCAATTCAAAAACCAGGATTGTGCCTGGACACAGAGAGCTGTGATTTTCCCCAGGTCACGCAGTGTGTTCAAAAACACGCCTTGCATCGGAGGTTGGCTGTCCACTCACCTCTACTCTCGACATATATAGGTCGCTTTTGTTCTTTAAAGAAAATCAAATTAAAATGTGCACCATCTTGTTACATCCATAAACTCATTTTCCCCTTAGAACGACCCTCGGAGGTACCTACTACCATTGTAATTTCTTCCATGTTATGGATGAGGAAACTGAGGCTCCCTAAAGTCAAAAAGATTGTCCCTGAGGCACACAGTTAGTGTCGGAGGCGGCATTTGAACCTAACTTCCTTAGCGCTCTGCTCCACTCCCAGCCGGCGGGGTTGCCTGGGAGAGCTGGCTCCCTCCCCGGCCGTGCCCGGAGTCCCAGAGACTCTTGGGCCAGTCTCCCTGCGCCTGTCCCCGGCCCGAGGCGCCCGACAGGGAGACAAGCGAGCGAGAGAGCGAGCTCGCAAGCGAGCGAGCGCCCCCCCACCCCAAGCCTTGCCGCCTCCATCGCCTACTCCTCCTGCTTCCCCCGCTGCAGCTCGCTCAGCCACAACCGGTTCAGACTGGCCTCGGTGCCCCGCAAAGGAGGGAGAGGGAGAGCAGGGGGAAAGAACTTGGCCGGCAGTGGCGGCGCACCCGGCGGCCAGGGGGGAGGGGAAGGGAGGGGGGCTGGGGAGGCCAAGGAGGGGGAGGGAGGAGGGAGGAGGAGGAGACAGCCCTGGGGCTGCAGGGAGGAGGGGGGCAGCTAGCTGCTCCATGTGGCCGCCACCACGGGCTAGGCGCTCGGCCCTGCCGGAGGGCGGCCGCTCCCCTGCGGGGCCGGTGCTGCGCGGCTTGAGCCGGGTCATTGCCCAATCCCCCCACGGCGGCGGCGGCGGCGGCAGCGGGGATAAATAGCAGCGCCCTGGGCCGCGGGGGCCACCAGTGGGAGAGCCAGAGAGCCGGCGGGTGGACCAACGGGCAGCTGGCTGGACAGTACGCTCGGCCGCCGCAGTCCCTGCGCCCTCCGAGCTAGCTGCGGCCGCCGTAGCGGGAGTAGAACCTCTAGCCCCGGAGCGCCGCCAGGTAAAGGGGTGAGAGCTGCGGAGCGGGGAGAGGGCAGGGGATTGCGCGCCCACGGCCACTCTCTCAGCATACTTCCTGCCCGCCCTGGCTCCGGTGCGCCAGGGCTCCGGTGGCTCAGGATGTCACCCACTGCCCAACAATTTGGAACGGGTTCCTAGCTCACTCACTCGGGATGTGTGTGCCTCAGTGAGGGTGTGTGTGGGTGCGCGTGAGTGAGAGTGTGTGTCTGTGTGTGTTTGCGTGTGTGTGTGTGCGAGCGCGCGACTAGTTCCTCTGGGGTTCTCTTCAACCCTTGCCAGCAGTAAGAGAGAGGGCTGTAACCCTGGGACTCCACGGGTAGCTTGCAGCGTTTGGGGATACTCCTTAGGACTTGGAGAAGCCGGACAATTTCAGATTGTGTTGTTTCTAAAGTTGTGTCCTATCCAGAAATGTGGAGGCCTCCCTCTGAATGAAAGGAAAGGGCCCCCCTGGGCTGCGGGGAAAGGAAGGGGAAACCGCCGAACTGGAGACTGGGCACTGGCGCAGCGGGGTCCGGGACAGCCGCTCCCCTCTTGGTTGGAGGTTGTGGAGAATGGGAAGGAGGAGGAATCCGAGGCGCTCTGGTGGGAGCCGGGCTGCACACTGGCCCCAGGACCGGGGTGGGAGGCGAGCCTGGCGGTTGTTAAGCATCACTGAGCCAGGTTCAGCACCACCTGGTCCAACCTGGGCTCTTGACTGAGGGGAGCTTGCGAGAGAGTTTGGGTTTCCCTATGGAAACTCAAGCAGCGAGCAGGAGCGATCTACCAACTTGGGGAAAAGTAGGCTTTGATTCCCTAAGTTTTTGGGTCGGGTTAGGTAGGCCCAGCAGTCCCCAAAGAATATGGTTAACAGCGACTTCTTGTACCTGAAGGTATTCGAAAAGTTCTTCGGCAGTCACTTCCCAGTTATTGGGTGCAAAGTGATGGACAGAGGATTGACGTCTGGTGAAACTGAGGCCGCCCCCTGCCCTGCCCCTATCACTTACAATAGAGTCTAAAGAAAGACTGGGGGAAGGGGAGAGATGGGGGCAAGGAAAAATAGGCAAGTACTTTTATTATCCAACAGGGATAATTAAGCATCTACCGTGTGCCTGGCATTGTGCTAAGGATTGGGGATACAAAGAAAGGCAAAAACCCATTTCCTGCCATCATGCAAATAACTATGTATGTACATGATCTATTCAGTGTAAATGGGAAGTATATCAGAGAGAAGGCAGTGGAGCAGGTAGGAATTGGGAAAGGCAGCCTGAAGAAGGTGGGGTTTGAGCTATCTTAATGGAAGTCAAGCAAGTCAAGAGGATGAAGTGAGGAGGGAAAGCATTACAGGCACAGAGGAAAGGCCCATAGTGGAGAGATAAAGCAGGGAGGCCAGCATCACTATATTGTAGAGTATATGGGATGTGAAAGGTGCAAAGACTGGAAAGGTGTCTGTGTGTGTATGGTGGTGGTGAGACAGGTTATGAGGGGCTTTGAATGACAGATGATTTTATATTTGGTACTGAGGGTAATAGGGAGCCACTGGAGTTTATGGAGAAGGGGAGTGACATGGCCAGGCCTGTACTTTGGGAAGATAATTTTGGTAGCTGAGTGGAGGATGGACTAGAGTGGGGAGAGCATGAGGTAAAGAGAAAGGTATTGCTAACTAGGAGGAGCGAGGTGATTAGAAGCTGTACCATCATGGCACTTTCTGAGATTAGGTGCTGTGAAGCTAGAAACCACTAGGCTCCACAGGGTGAGGGTGAGTGAGGAGTCCAGGAAGACAAAAGGTTTAGAACCTAGTTGATTAGGATGTGGTACCCTCCAAATTAAGTAAGATGATACATTCAGTTGGAGGCACATTGAATTTCATGTCTGTGGAACATCTAGTTCCAAATGTCCAATAGACACTTGGAGATATAAGCTCAATATGTAGCTCAAATTCAAGATTTTTAAAACAAACAAACAAACAATCAGTTCTTAGAAAATCCCTTCTTTTTTCAGTCAATCTGAAAACCGTCCTTTTTGTCATTGTTGTCCAAATGTCAGTGACTCCATCCTCTCTTCAAAGATATGAAAATTAGGAATTATATTTGTAACTCTTTGGGATCAATTGATCAGCAGCATGGCATTGGAAGTAAAGCTCTGTCCTTGGAAATGGGAAGACCAAGTCCAAATTTTGCCTCTGATTTCTACTAGTAGTTTTACAAATGAGCAAGTCATTTTACTTCCTCCTAAGAAAACCCCAGCTTTGCACCTAAAAAAAAATTTTGGATCAGTGTATTCTACATCACATTTATTGAGCATAGTACAGGGGTGGGGAACCTGTGGCCTCGAGATCACCCATGGCCCTCTAGGTCCTTAAGTGTGGCCTTTTGACTGAATCCATTGGATTCAATGTCTGTCAAAGGACCACATTTGAGGACCTAGAGGGTGATAGGTGGCCTTGAGGCCACAGGTTCCCCACTCCTTACATAGTACTTGCAATCTAATCCATTCAATTCAAATGGTAAACACCTACTGTATCCAAAGGTCTGGACTGGGTACTGAGTGTACAAACACAAAATGAAAAATGAACCCTCTCTTCAAGGAATTTACATTGGGTAGTGAAGAAAGCTTTGAGATGCTTTGAGAAAGAATATAAAAAAAAAAAGACTATTTGGACCTCATCCACAGGCAGTTTAGCATTTAAAATAGGCAAGGTAGATAGCAAGCTGGGAAGAGAATTGCATTTTAAAGTTAAGCTGTCAGGAAAACTTGGGCTGAAGTCCTGTCTGTGACTACTGGATGGGCCACCCCCCAAGTGCCATCACCACTCAGTGCTCCCTGGCCAAGTCTCTAAGATAAATTGTAGAAGAGGTGCTGATCTGCATTGCTATAGGTAGTTTGCTCATCTGGGAGTTCCCTCTACTAATGTCATCATAGGCCTAGTACCCATTTCTTTCTCTACTTTGGGAATCCAAACACTCATTTACCTTTGTTAGATATCCTTGTAAATTTTTCAAGTTGAAAACTCCTTATCCTTTAGCTAACCTAGTTCAGTCTCTCCAGATTTAGTTAGGCTGGTCAATAGACACACACACACACACACACACACACAACTCCATTGCTGGCTCCTTACTTGGACTAGTACTATCTTGTATAATAAAGCACTGAATATTTCAATGTTGGGAGTAGGTACACAGTCATGACTAGTAATTTTTGGACCCAGTGCCATTGTCACAGCCATGAGCAAAGGAGGGAGGAGAAAGAGTGGTCCCAAATACCGTGAGGTCACTGCTGGGTTGGCTATTGTACACAGAGCCAGCAGAGTGTAGCTGGCAGGGAGGAGCTCATTGGGGTGAGTCTGCTTAGGGGAGGAAATCACTGGAACTTCCTATTTTAATTATTGTTGCTAATTTGGTGATACCTTCAGTTGTTTCTATGGAGCTAATACTCCCTGCACCTTCTAAATATGCTTACCCTGAGGCAAAGACTTGGTCAGTTCTCTGAGTAAATATGAATAGAGTTAGAGAACAGAGAGGTCTGAGTATACTGGCAATGGTGGGGCCTTATTTAAGAAGAAAGTAGACCTTCAAGGGTTGAGAGGACATAGGTAAGTATGAATAAAAGCCTGGAAATAATGGGGACTAATGTGTCCCTAGGAAACAGTGAGGGGAGCTTGCTGACTTGTCAATTTCCTGCTCTATAGACAGTATTTAAGTCTAGTGCTATCTCTAGCTCCTCACTTTCCCTGATGTTTTCTATAGATTCTTAAAGCCAATACACACTTAATAAGCACTTACTGTGTGTGAGGAGCACTCTATGAGGTGCTGGGGATAAAAAATAAAAAGGAAGTCCCTATCTTCAATGAACTGGCATCCATCCTCTGGGCAGAGTACAACATGGACACAGATAACATAGACAAAGGAAAGAATATGCAGTTTTGAGGGGCCACAGGAGAGCAGCAGCAACTTGGTGGTGGGAATGGTGATAGGAAAGGTGGGGAAGTATCTGAGCTGAATCTCAGGAGGAATGAGAAATTCCAAAAATGCAGAGGTGGATTTGTGTAGTAGACAAGAGGGGGTGGGGGTGGAAGACTGCAATCTGTACAAATGCATAGGGTGGGAGGTGGAATATTATATCAGGAAATGGCAAGCAGGTCAGATCGATTCGAACATAGCTTCACTTTTTTTTCAGGGCCTAATAAAGAAGGCACAGTGGGGACACTGGACAACCAGGTGGTCAGGAGACCTGAGTTCTAGTCCTGGCTTTGCTAATAGATCACTGTTGAATCTTAATCAAGTCGTTTAACATCTCTGAGTCTCAGTTTCCTTATCTGTAAATGACAGGTTGGACTTCACATTCAAATTCCAGCTAATTTTTCTTTTCCCTTCAACATATTCTAAGAGTAAAGCCACTCTCCTGATAAAAAAATCCTTTGATAAATAAATGATGCTCCAGGATAGGTTCAGAGAGAAGATCTCTGAGGTCAAGGGACAGGTCTTTTTTGCCCATTTGTGTTGTCAATGTGGATTAGGAAAGAGGTTCAAAGTGACAGGGGAGTATATATTTGTGGGAATATTTGGAGTGACTGGGATCTAAGTAGAGATCAACAACCCTATCTGACTTCCCCATTTTGTCAGCTGTCATCTCCCTATCCCTTTCTTTTCAACAAAAAAGCTAGAAAATAAGCTCTTGATGAACATAGGGACAAAAGAGCTAGGTGTCTGTCTTAATTTGTGTCCTAAGGAAAGGAAGCAACACTCTTGGGGTCAATTGAGGACAGTTGGTCATGTGCCAAAATTACCTAAAGCTTTAGCTTTAGTGTTAATTGGCCACCAGGTACATTTGAAATTGTTTTCCCTCTGAAGATTGTGGCTATTAGCACTGTGACACATTTAGAAGTGGGCCTGGCCTCTGCCCTCATTAGACCCAATTAGAGCGTTGGGTTCCATTCTGGCTCATGTTTTAGAAAGATTATTACCTTGTTGGAGACGAGGGTAGCCTGGGTAGTGAAGGACCCCAAACTCATACCATGTGATAATCAGATGAAGGCATCAGGGATGTTCATGAACCCCATGAAATCTATCCACAGACCCCTTGAGGATTCATGAACCACAGGCTGAGAACACCTATTTTAGAAAAATTCTGGTAAAACAAAATCACCCAGAGTCCAGGGACTGTCTCCTTTTTGTAGAAATAACAACAATGGAGAATGAGCTGCCTTGGGAAACAGTAATTGCTTCCTCACTGAGTTTCAAGCAAAGGTTGAATGACCAGGTTCATGGGTTATTGTCCTGGGAGTTTTGCTTCACATATGGGTTCAAGGTTATGTGCTTTTGACAAACTGATCCTTGCATTCTGTCTACCTTCTTCAACACAGAATTAAGAGCCTTGAAAGATCCTTGAATTTCTGTTGAATCAATGAGTTGAAAGATTTTTGGCTTGTAGGCCCCTAATTAATGGAAAAGTGGAGATAAACCTACCCAAGTACAAATGAAACATTCATACGCTCACAAAATTATAGCTAAAAAAAGCTTGTTGATTATGCTTACCAGTCTGAGCTCCAGTTTACCTAGGGCCATGCTTTCAACATGGCAGCTTTAGTCAGTAGCTAGAGAAACCCTTGCAAGGATGTTTGAGATACTCGTGGATAGATTGCTGAACTTGGAGCAGGAAGACTGAGTCTGAATCCTTCCCCTGCTCCCTCCCCTATCATGCTTACCAGTTACATGACTATGGGCAAATCTCTTAACCCCTTTGAGCCTCCGTTTCCTCAAATGTCAAATTGTTGTTTTTGTTGGTTGGATTGGCTGCCAGAGAATCTGCCCTTAGTTTTATGTCAGCGTGATATCTTGTAACCAAGTTGGCCTGATCAGTTTTGGCTTGAGTACCAAGAATGGAAGTAGTCGGGAGGAAACAAGCAAGTGCTTGACTAAATAGACAGTTAAAAGCATTTTCATAGGGGGACAAAAAACAGCACAAATCTTAGTGTGACTAACAGCAAAAGAAAACTGGAAAGGAGAGGTCAGCAGATCCTAAAAACAACATTGAGTATAGGCTGCCAGGAATATGTGGGGGAGATCGCTGGTTTTTGTCAAGACTTGGGCAGTCCTGTGTTGTGATTGGAGCTCTGGACCTGGAGCCAGGAAGACCTAGGTTCATGGGCATTCTAGCTGTGAGATCTTGGACACGGGTCCGGACTTGTATCAGATGATCTCTAGTAAGTCATAGGGATGTCTTTGCTTATCCCTTTCATTTCAAATGCCTTCCTCTTTCATGAAAGGGCAGGACAATTATTTCCAGATAGCTCTGTCTCTTCTTCAGTTTCTTCATCTGTGAAATGAGGGGGTCTAGCACTAGATCCCTAATCCCGTGATTGTGTTATCCTACAGTTTCTTCAATTACATGATCCAAATTTATTCAACACAATTTGTTCTTTGATGGAGGCAACACTTGCATGAGCACACATACACATACACACATACACACACACACACACACACAAGCTATTTTTGACTTAACAGCCAGTTCAGTTGTGAGACCTGGTGGGGATATAGCAAAAAGAGAGCTTTCCTGAGTAACCATGGGGTTCTGTTTAGCTAACTCCGGGGGATGGATTTCAAGACAAAGAAAGGTCCAAAGTAGGATGCAGAATACTGGAAAATTGTTAAGCCCTCCCCAAGGTTCCTGAAGTGTTCAAAATTTCTTCTGACTTTTTTTTGCCTAGTTTCTGCTTTTCTAGGGTACAAGTCAATAATGATGTCAGGAAGTATCCTCATTTTCCAAAGAATCCGTTCAAATACCTTGGTTTTTTCTTTGAAGAGTAACAGTAATGGTGCAATGAATAGACAGTTAATCTTGAAGCCAGAAAGTCTTGGGTTAAAGCCCCACCTCTGATTCTGTGAGCCTGGACAATCACAAACTTAGCCCCTAGGCTTCTTTCTAAGACTGCTAACCTGGTGCTAAGCTGCATTGATAGAAAGGCATTTCCTCACAAGGGAGATGCCAACACTAGTGAAACCATAGGTTCAGCTCTATCCTTATGTAAAAAAAGCAACCAGCTTCTCTAAGGATGACAGAACCATAGGGACAAATGGTAAGTTGACGTAAGGCAGGTAGTGCTCCCAGGTTCACAGGTTCACATAATCTTCTAGCTGAAATGAGCCTCCAAGACCAGCTAGTCAAATATGTGGCTGAACAAGACTCCCCTCCGTAGCCTTTCCTAAAAGTACCTTCCCTCCTCCCCCAGCCTTCTCCTGGACTCCACTGAGGAGGACTTCACTGCTTATTGTGATAGCCCATTGCCTTCTGGGGCAGTGCTCTCATTGTTGGAAAACTTTTCCATATATCATGTTAAATCATGTTAAATCATATATCAGGGCCTCCTCTGGGCCAAGCAGACCAAGTCTAATCTCTCTTCTGTAGGGCAGCTCTTAAATCACTTGGAGAGGATTATCCTGCCTCACCATAGATCTCCCCATGTACCATTGTCATCACCAATTCTGGGCCAGGGGGACATTGTACTCTCTTGGTTATCCTCCTATATGTTTGACCAATACTTTTCAATCTCATTTGCTTCCTTATCATCCATATCACAATGATGAATGTAGTCGTACTCTTACTATCAGACCTGAACTGTCTTTCACTTGATAATCTCATCAGTTCCCATGGGTTTAATTATCTTCTCCATTGCAGATGATTCTCAGATCTACATATAGATCCCTAGTCTTTCTCCTGAGCTCTGGTTTCTCATTACCAAGTGTTCTCCTGAACACTTTGAAATAGATTTTCCATTGTCATCTTAAACTCAAAATGTCCAAAACAAAACTCATCTTTCCTTCCAAATCCTACATGCTTTCAGACTTCCCTACTACTGCCAATATTCTTTTAGTCACCAAGGTTCTCAATCATAAACTCATTCTCCACTCTTGCCTCTCACTCATCCCCATATCCAATCAGTTGACAAGTCTTGTTTCCATTTCTACAACATCTCTCACATATGGACCCTTTTCTCCAGTCACTAAACCACCATCTTAGTTCAACACCTCACTATCCATCTCCTAAATTATTACAATGCCTTCTAATTGGTTTCCCTGCCTCAAGTGTCTCCCCACTCCAGTCTATTTTCTTCCCAGTTGCTAAAGCCATTTTCCTAATACACAGATCTGACCACACCATCCTTTTACTCAGTGGACTCCTGTGACTTCCTGTTTCCTCTAGGATCATATATAAAGCTTTGTTATTTGAGTCCAACCCTTCTTGGTACCTTTTGAGGTTTTCTTGGCAAAGATACTTATGAACTTAGTCAGCCAGTAAACATTATGTTCCTACCATGTGCCAGGCACTGTGCAGAATGCTAGTCCTCTGGCTTTTGAAGCCCTTCACAGCCTGGCCCCTTCTTACCTCCCCAGTGGCCATATGCTTTATTATTAGCTTTCTTTATGCTCATCACACACAATGTTCCTTCTCCGCCCTCCATGCTCTATGTGTCTGGAATGCTCTCACTTTTGGTTTCCTTCAAGAATCAGCTCAAGCAGTTCTTTCTGCAGGAGGCTGCTTCTGGTCTCTTCAGATACTACTGCCTTTTCCTCTAAGGTGACTTTGTATCATCTCTGTATATGTCCTATGAATGTATATGTAGTCTTGCCAATAAAATGTAAACTTTTTGAGGGTAGGGGCTGTTTTTGCCTTTGCTTTGTATTCCTAGCTCATTGGACAAAGTTTGGCACATAGCAAACTGCTAATAGATACTTGCTGAGTGGTTGATTGCCAGGCACCAGGGATACAACAACAAAAATGAAAAACAACATCGTAGCTCCTCAAATAGTCTATTTCATTTTAAATTCCTGCAGAATTGACGTGTCCATATTTTGGTGAACTGAATGAATGAGCTGTGTGCTTAATCGCTAAGATCACACAGCAGTGGTTGATCCTTCCTCCGCAAAATGCCTCTTATTGGGATAAGAGTTTGGGCTAAGCAGGTCCAGGGTGAGCCAGCTGGCTGCCTTTGGCCAGGGCAGCTCACAGCCCCAAGGATTCTGGCTCCTTAGGACTGTTCCCATTGAAATCCCGGAGAGAGACACTGAGACGCTTCTCTGCACTCTGTCTTGGGACTAAAGTTTTCACCCTCTGGAGCCCTGAGGGAGAAGTAAGCTTGTTATTTTCTAGCTAGGGAATGATGGGGCGGCTTTTTGGGAATCTGCCACATCTAATGGTGGCATTCATGTGACCCCTCTCTGCAGGAACACAGGGGAAATGCCCCATGAGAGAAGGGGACATAGCGACAACAAGCCTCTGGTTACCATCCCGGCTGTTGGCCCTTTCCCTCTAGACTAAAGTTGGTTTAAAAAAACAACTCCTTCACCAGCAAAGAGATTTCAGCTAACTTGTTCTCATCTTTTGATCTTTTCTATTGTTGTTTTTCTTTGGAGAAAAGTAGGATCTTGGGAGTTCAGGTATGGAACATAACTAGGGATGTTTTATCAGATCCATTTGTAGGTGCCCTTTGGCATTTTTTTTTGCCCACTCCCTTCCTGAACACACCTACACATTCCAACTTTTCAAAGAAGCCCAAAGCAATCATGTCAGTTTTGCAGACAGTCCAACAGTTTTCCTTCATTCATATTTTTGTATATTTCAGAGCTAAGACCATAAGCACACACAGGATTAATAATTGTTTATTGACTAATTGACTGACAGGTTGTACCAAAAGTCTTAGCTTACTTTTGGGTCGTCTTGTTGCTTTACAGCTGGAAAAGAACTGCATCAAACAGAGATTCGGTGGCTTAATTGAAATCACATAGGAAGTGGGGCAGGGCTGAGATATGAACTTAGTTCCCTTGCCCTCAAATCTATCCCTTTCCTCTGTCTTCACCCTCATCTATTTTATTCTTCCCATCTTTCATACTGGGGAAATATATTGGGCAGATAACCCTGATGGCTTCCCATTGAACCTTTACCCTTCTAGGGCTGTTTTGCTAAAGCAATGAATTGCCTGGTTATTCTTCCATTGAACCAAAAGCCTTTAAGCCCCAAACCTGAAATATAAAAGAAAAGAAATCCTGAGAGTAAATATCACCTGTCAATCACTTGCTGGTTTTTATGTCTGTCACAAAAATCTAGAGTTGTTAGGGGTTTTAAATAACATGCAAATATAGGTTCACACCCTTTTATCTCTGACTTTTGGAGAAGCTCTTCCGTGAGAATTTACAGAATTCTAGGATAGCTAGTCATTGACTGGCCAAAGGTTGGCAAATCCCTCATGGCCTTATAGAAAGTAGGTTGTGCTTTCTAGGGAGCTGGTCTAGAGATGAGGCAGGAGACAGCTTTGAAGAGTAGGACTTCTGGGAATTGAGAAGAAAGCCAGCCCTGGCTGTGGAGAGTTGAGCTGTGATTAGGAATAGGCCCTTAGAACCCAGCAGAGCAACCTGCCCAGCAGATTCCAAGTCCCTGGGGAACAGCATAGAAATACCCTGAGATGAAAAAGGATATCAGGGCTCCACAGTGCTGGGGCCATGAATGACCTTGGCCATGTGTTTTACCCAAGTGTGTGCCTCTCACCCATTGTCTAAATATGTATGCCTTCTTTTCCCACTGAGAATGTTACTATTGTTGAGATAATTTCAAGTAAATGTCTTCGTTCTGAGCTAAATATGTCTACTACTTGACTATAGGTAATCTTACATATAGGGACTTATGAGCTATAGATTAAGACATGCAGACTTACAGAGTACCTTGAACCTAGGGGCAGCCACACACTCCAACTCTGGGAACTCAACTTGTGAGTGTAAGTTTGGGGAGGGGTAGCTTCTAGAGGAGGCTCTATACAATTTCAACCAAAAATATAATGCTAAGTACTTACACTAATTGTAACTAAAAATACTTCAGGGGTACCAGCTAGGAGAAAATGGTGACATACAACAGTTATAAAATAAAGAAAATGGATACATTTAGGATACCTACCTAAAGGGATGATAACATTAACATTAGCTGACTAAAATTATTATTAGTGATGATAATAATGTCTGATGGTTCCATAGACCTCTATGCAAACCACTTTGCATACATTATCTGGTTTGTAAGCATCAGCAATAACTCTGTATGCATAGATTTCTTTTGATAACTTCCTAGAAAAACCAATGTTTTCACCTAGAGTTTTAATTTTAGTTATTCAAGCATTTTTGTGCTTTTAATATATTATTTCTGAATCTAAAAAACACCAAGAAATGAATTAGCATTTTTAATTATTTTTGGTTTGCAACTTTCTTCCTCAAAAGATAGAAAAGAATGAAATACCTGCTTCAGAAATCCCTTAAGAAATTTAGAAGTGGAAGAGTGACTATGATTTGTCAGTGATCTGGCTTTTCCCTTGTATCTTCCTTCTCTTCTTATGCTTTGTTTCTGTCTTCAGTTTACCTGTCTGAGGACAGAGAAGCAGCAAGGGCTTGGGAATCACTCAGGTGATGGATATGGGTTCCTTCTCCTTGGGTCTGCCCAGCAGGACCATTGGGTAGAAAGTTGCTGGGAGCTTGTATAAAGACTAAACTTGATATAAGAGAATGCTTACAATGAAGTCTCTGAAAAGTAGAATGAGTGCCTTGGGAGGTAGTGAGCTCCCTATCACTGGAAAGTCTTCAAGAAGAGTCTAGATCACCACTTGTCGGGAATGGGATGGATAGAATTCCTGCCCAGGCGTGGAATGGACCAAATGACCTTTGAGGTTCCTTCCAGCTCTTGGGTTCTGAGATCTGGTCCATTTTACTCATATTGTTCATGATAAGTAAATTAGAAGAGGTATTTTTATTTCATTTTTTAAAAAGGAGATCTGTGGTTTCATCATTTAAAAAAAATCTCTTCTACCAATGCAGAAAATAATCTACTCTCTGTGGAAACAGTCCATTTCTGCCTTAGTCAGAGGCCAGAACTCTCTCCTACATCCATGATATATTGTTTCTTAGGATTGGGGTACACTGGAATCCCCCCAAAATTTTCAAATACTTGATATTCTTTTAGAAATGCAATGGGACATGATGGATAGAATGATGTATTCAGAGCCAGGCACACTTGGGCTCTAGTCCTATCTCTGACACACATACTATGTGTGACCATAGGCAAGTCATGTTAATTTCATGACCATAGACAACTCTCTAAGACTGATCTACTCAATTTTAGATGATAAAGATCTTTGACATATCTAGTCAGTATTCTGATACCATGACTCTCAGCAGGAAGGCCATAAAGTCAGTTAGGGCAAAAGCCCTTTCTCACTAGTGTCTACCCAAATGCCCTGCTACTTTTTGATTAGCTTTGGGGAAATTCCTTCTCTGCACAATGGAGGTTTGAGGAGTTGGTTTCTGTTACTCTTTCTAGTCCTAGGTCCTTGTATAATCCTGATGCTATTTCAAGACAAATTCCCTCAAGGACCTGTAGACTTGGCAACTTGTGCATGACTTAACTCAGTGTTGGCACTTTGGATTGTGTATGGAATGAAAACAAAAAAGGAAAAGCTTATGGGGCAATAAGCAGAATTAAGAATTCTCCTTAAAACCTCACTTATTGTGGATATTATCCAGCCTTTTGAGTACATCATCAGAAAGCTTTCTTCTCCCATCTGGAGGTCTTAGTGTCCTAGAATCTCAATAGGAGTCAGTGGGGTGATGTGGGCTACTGTGTTCTTGGGATGCTTTGAGAGGCAGTTTCTGAGAAGGAGGTGTCCTTCAAACACAACCACTCAATGAATGTTTTTCTACTGGGACCTGTAGGAGTAAGAGGTGATCCTTTTTCTTTCCAAAGCAAACCCTTCTACATGCACAAGTGATCCTATTCCACCCTACCTTCTCCACAAGGTTGCCCCTCTATCATTCCCCACTTTCTCATTAATCTCTAGTCTTTGTCTTCTAGCTACTTCCTTGCTGCCTGCAAAGATCTCTCCATCCTTAAAAAAACCTCTCACTCCATCTGATCATCCCCACTAGCTATCTTCCTAAATCCCTCCTCTCTTTCAGGGCTAAATTTCTTGAGATAGCCAGCAACAATTGGTACCTCCACTTCCTTTCCTCTCACTTTCTTCTAAACTCTCTACAATCTGCCTTCCAGCTTCATCATCTAACTGAAACTGCTCTCTCCAAAATTGCCAACAACCTCTTAACTGATAAGTCTAATGACCTTTTACAACAATCTTCTTCTTTTTCCATATCTCTACAACCTTTATGTTGCCAACTACCCTCTTCTCCTCTCTAGTTTTTGGCAGCACTTCTCTCTCTCTTGACTCTCCTTCTACCTCTGTGACCACTCCTTTTAATCTCCTGTGTTTGACCTTCATCTAGGTCAAGACTACTAGCTATGGGGGTCATACAAGGCTCTATCTATGCTGAGTCATATTCTCTTTTACTATTGAGGGTACCACCATCCTCCCAGTCACCTAGGCTCATTGACTCCTCACTCTAACTCACCCCCTATATCCAATCTGTTGTCAAGTCCTGTTGTTTTGACTTTTATAACATCTCTTTTATTCTTCTCTTCTCCTCCTCTGAAAAGCTACCTTTTTGGTCCGGGCCCTCATCTCATGCCTAGATTATTCAACTAGTCTTCTAATTAGCAATAGTTCTTTTTTCTTCTGTGTTTATGCCTTTCCTCACTCCATCTTCTGCTCAGAAGTCAATGTTATCTTCCTAAAGGGCAGGTCTGATCATATCACTCTTCTA
The DNA here is from genome assembly GCF_028372415.1 of Notamacropus eugenii. Lineage (NCBI taxonomy): Eukaryota > Metazoa > Chordata > Mammalia > Diprotodontia > Macropodidae > Notamacropus > Notamacropus eugenii. The sequence goes on from NC_092872.1 coordinate 269,983,148, forward strand.
TTCAGGAAACATGAACTCTTGACAAATTTTAGTGACCTCCTCTTACCTCCAGGGTCAAATATAAAGCCATCTTTGGTTCTTAAATCCCTTTACTTCCTGGCTTCTTCCTACTTTTCCAATCTTCCCTTCCATCTACTTTATGATGTAGCACACTGACTTCCTTGCTGTTCCTCATCCATGGCACTCCATCTCCTGATTCCAGGCTCTTTCTCTGGCTATGCCCCCTCCCTGGAATTCTCGCCCTCCTCATGTCTCCCTCCTGACTTCCCTAGCTTCCTTCAAACCTCAACTCAAATCCCAGTTTCCTTCTTAAAGAAGCCTTTCCTACTTAATACCAGAGCCTTCCCTCTGAGTTTATCTCCAGCTTGGTCTGTATCTTTCTTATCCACACATAGTTGTTTGCTTATTGTTTCTTCCGCCAGAATGTGAGTTTCTCAAAGACAAGGACTCCTTCTGCCTGTCTTTTTATCTTCCATGCTTAGCTAAATGCCTCATACACAGTAAGTACTTCATAAATGCTTGCTGACTTAACTGTGCTCTGCCTTGGTCAGACTTCATGGAGTATTATCTTCTTTTCTGGGGCTAACAGTCAGCTGGAGAATGTATAGCAGCAAGTATACCAGGGCTTCTTATGAAGGTGTAAGTTGATTGGATGTCTTCTGAGGTTCCTTACACCTCTGAGATTGGTGACACTTCCCATGTCCTTGGTTTCATGTCTCACAATCCAAAGTTGCCATAAATAACTTAACCAAAGAAAAGTTATAGAGGCAAAATTGTCTTCCATTTTCAATCAGTTAATGGGTTGCTATTTCTCAAACAGCTAAATAAGTGGCTCATGATTTTTGCCTGAAATGGGGCTATAACTGTCCCTGTGCTCTCAATTCAATTCAATTTAGCAAGTTTTAATTAAGCACCTGAGATGTACCATCAGATCAGTGTACCATTTCGTAGGTCAATAAACATTTATCCAATGCCTACTGTGTGCAGAGCACTGAGCTAGACTGGATACAAAATTAAAATGGGAAGTAGTTCCTGTCTTCAGGATGCTTGCACTGTACTTGGAAGGATAAAGCCTGTACAGAGAGAAGTCTATGCTGAGTAATTGAGAAAGAAGAGAGGTAGGATCAGAGAAGCCCAGAGGAGAGGGGGTAGAGGTGTAGAGGCTCAGAGTAAGCTAAGGATTCTCAGAGATCAAGGTGAGGAGAAAGAGCAAGAGTTTAAACATTTCTGCTTGAAGAAACATCAGTCACTGAATGATGTGTTATTTATTCTTGGGCATTCACTTTACCAGTCAACAAACATTCATTAAATACCTAGTACATCCCACATGTGGGAGATTCAAAGCCAGAAATAAAACAGGCCTTACCCTCAGCTAAGGATTTTAAGAGGCTGCCTCATTATTCAGTTTTATTCACATTAAGCCTAAATTGAAAATTAGCCAGGTCATACAGTCAATCAATAGGAGTCAGAGGCAAGATTTGAACTCAGGGCTTGTTCGCTTTTTGTAAGTGTTACACAATGTCCTTCCTACCTTCCTCTCCTGCCTGGAACTATCCCTCTTGCCTGTCTTCACCCACACACCACGCCCACACACTTTTCAAATCAGCTACGACAGTCTCAGGTGGGATCTAAGGTACCCATTTGGTAGGAAGAAAAGAAAGGGTGAATCACGCCCCTCATCCCCAAGGCTGATCCATCCTTCCTCTGACCCCAGGACAGACCTAGTCTTTCAGTGTTCCGGGGTCTGACAAATCTTTTCATTCTCCTTTACCTCTAGGAAGAGTCTAGGCCTATTCAATACCCAAGGCCCTGATGATAAAGTGGTTGGAGGGCTCCAGTGTCATTCCTTTGAAAGGCAGTCAGACCTTGATGTAGCCTTGACTGGAAAGTTTCCTGACTGGATCCAGGTGGGAAAAGAAAGAAGAGTTTGGTTTTTTCCTGGCAGTGGAAAGGGAAGTGGGTGAGTCAGTCCTGGGACTAGGGAAGAAAGAAAGGGAGTAACAGGACAGCCAGGCCAGTATTCCTAGAAGGGCTCCCCCTCACCCTCCCCTGGTCTGGCCAGGCTCTCACCTTGCCTGGTGGAGGAGAGGAACAGAGAACAGTTGTTTTGGAGTCAGGTTATGTCACGTCACTTGTTCTGTGCCCCTGGACAACTTATCCAACATCTCAGAGGCTCATTCTCCCCATCTGTAAAAGGGGGACAATCATACAGTTCTACCTCCCAGAATGGTGGAGAGCAAAGTCCTTCAAAGAGCTGAAGAAATGTAAACTCTCCAATTCAACATTTAATGGGTACCTACCATATACATGGCATTGTTCATTATAAACAGCTAGTTACATACATAATAATTTGAAAAGTGAAAGAGAACTAACAATTGGGATGGAGGGGGTAGTGACAAGAGGTGGCAAGTGACCCTCTGAGCTTTGGAGGAAGCTCCAGATTCTATGAGGTGAGGGCCAGGAGGGAGGCCATGGAGGTCAGCCTTTGCCAAGACTTGTAGGTGGGACATGGAATGCCAAGTACAAAGCGTAATGAGAGGCCTCTTTGTCCAGAATGCAGAGTGTAAAGGGGAGTAACTAATAGGCAATAAACCTGGAAAGGTAAGCTGGAACCAGACTGTGAAGGCCTTTTAAATGCCAGACTGAAGAGTGTGTATTTTATCCCAGAGTCACCAGCACACGTGTGAAGATTCTTGACCGACACAGTGGTGTGGTCAGATTTGTATCTTATAAAAGATTATTCTGGAATATTCTTGGAAGATGAATTAGAAAGGAAACACAGGACCTCAGATTTAAAGCGAGGAGGTGGCACACTGTTATTCATGTTGGCTAGAGACCAATATATAGGCTTTTTCATTTTTTTAAAAAGAGTATACTAAAACTTGTCTAATGTGGGATTCTGACATCCTATACCAGTAGGCGAGATTTATTCAGTCAGGGTGAAGGGTTGAAAAAATTACAGACAATTGGCATGATTCCAATCAGAACTGAAACTCAGCTAGGGCCTTCCTGTGGAAGCCTTCCACTTGAGGACTCTGTGTAGCCTTTCATTATACCTCTTTGCTTTTCACCCTAAGCCTGCCCCCCTGTACCTCTCTTCTTTCCTTTTCTACTACACAATTGATAGTTCAGAGAAACTGAGTCCCAAGCCAGTGATTCTGACTTGTAGGGTTGGGATTCCTCACGGTGGAGGCTTTATGGTGACATGGTGAAAATTGATGGTGCAGACTAAGGTGTGTTGTCTGATGGATGGCCTATAAAGTACCTTCATCAGCACCTCTAGGTGGGGCAGATGGGTGGGGAGTTGGGCCCCAAACTGAAAAAGAGGAAGAAAACCAGCTCTATTGCCTTTGAGAAGTCAGGCAAGAATTCTAACTATGGCAAACCATTTCCTAGTATGAAACCCCATCATTTTAATAATAAACTTCTTCTGTCGGTGCTGTATTGCTGTGAATCTGGAATGCTCCCATCTCTAAGAGGTCAAAGCTACAGATGACCCACAGGACAATGGAGATACACATGGCAGGCATGAAAAGGTTGTGACATGATTTCAATGATCAAGAAATGTCATAAGGGGCATGGAAGAAACATGTGATTGGCAAAGGACATAACCAGTCATGTAGGGAGAGAGAGAGAGATGAGATACACAGCCAGAGGGAGTCTGTAGTGGGAGGAAGTCCCCTCCCATAGTAGAGGCAGGGCCTCTGCAGAAGATGGATAGAAAAGCATACGAGAAGGTGTGGATAGGTGACAGTATACACCCTTGCTGAGATAATCCAAAGCTCTTTGGAAGTATTATCAGCACAATTAATTATTAACTTGCTATCTTTATACTGTAACAGTCATTTGGGTAAGACTTGAACCCATGCCGTGTTTGGGGGGAGTAAATTGATAAAGACCCTACAAGTTCTATTTCTTCCCAATTTGAGAAGAGAAGTTATGGTGGGATCAGACTTAGAGGGACTTCATCCATTACCCCAAGAGTTTTAATTCTTTCTGTGGAGGGCCACAGAGAAGAGAGAGAGAGAGAGAGAGAGAGAGAGAGAGAGAGAGAGAGAGAGAGAGAGAGAGAGAGAGAGAGAGAGAGACTGAAAAAGAGTGGGGACTTTGAGAACTGGACCAAAAAGAATGAACAATACAGAGGCAACAGACAAAAGAAGAAATACAACTAGGGCTGGGCTGCTGTGGGCCCTCCAGATGTGTCAGAAGACCTCACCTGAAGCTACCTGTAGAATCCATATCCATTAATCTAATAGCTAATTTTGATATCATTTGATCCTCATAACAACCCTGGGAAGTTGGTGCTGTTATAACCTTTTACAGTTGGGAAACTGAGGTAAAGGTTAAGTGACTTGCCCAAGGTCACCCAGGTAGTATATGACTGAGGCCAGATTTGAACACAGGTCTTCCTAACTCTAGGCCCTACTACTCTCTCCACTGCTCTACCTAGGTACCCCATTAAGATGCTATAACTTACTTGGTTTGATTCTTTACCTGAAAATTTCTGGTGGCCTGAATATTTGCCTTAACCACAAAGAGGACAAGGATTAGCTAAAGATGAATGTAAATTGAAATCAAGGCAGAGAGTCAAATCTTTGCCTAAATGTTAGGAATTTTCCTGACTGGGGGCTCTGAGTGATTATGATGGTACTTCTAACTTTTCATTTAACATGAACTCTAGGAAACATCAGGGAAGGGACTGTCTAGACCTAAGGGGTCATTATATTGCCTGCCCTTCAGTTAAAGAAATGACAAATTGTTCTAACAGAGTGTGGCTGATTAAATCTCAGAGACAAAGAGGACTTTCTAGGCCCTATTCAGCTATTTATGAATTATGATGACCTTAGGAAAGTTTCTTGCTCTGTTAACCTTCTAGCACTGATCTATGATCCGATGAATTTCTCCTCATGAAACCTTTCCTGCCTTCTTCTCCCTGCCAGCTTTTAGTACATTCCTCTCTTTACTTTCTGTGAATTTTGTTTTTATCTTGGATGTATCATCCATGTTGTCTCCCCCATGAGAATGGATAGTCCTTGAGAACAGGACTGTTTGGTTTTTGTCTTTGCCCTCCCCAGGGCCTTCCACAGTGCCTGGCGTTCACTAAGCACTTTATAAATGCTTGTTGGCTGATTCAGGCTTTGAACCTCAAAGATTCCTTTCAGTTCTAAATTCTCTCTCTCTCTCTCTCTCTCTCTCTCTCTCTCTCTCTCTCTCTCTCTCTCTCTCTCTCTCTCTCTCTCTCTCTATATATATATATATATATATATATATATATATATATATATATATATTCTATATATAAATTCTATAATTCTTAGCCTTAATATTTTCAGCAGGAAGGACGATAGCTTGGTATGGTGGAATTTATAATATATGCATTTGTCTTGTGGTCAAAGGTCTTGGGTTCAAATCTTGCCTAAAGTTACCCAGGGATGTGGGATTGATTGCATTAAGAGAATGATGAAGAGGAAGACGTCAGTAAAGTTTAACTCCCCAAAATATCATGTCCTGGATTCAGGAGCTCAAAGATGTATGCCCATTTTGTCATTCATGCCTTATGCTTAGTTTTATTAATTAAATATATGAGGGAATGTGCTTAATTTGCACTGGCATATACTTTTCCTGTTAGAATTATATTCATTTTTTTGTTTCCCTCCAGGAGATTGTGAATACCTTGAGGGCAAGCATGGGCTCTTTTTCCTTTTGTCTTTTCATGCCTGGTGTTGAATGAATGAATGAATGAACAAGAGAGTAGCTTAATGCCGTGGACGTAGCCTAAACCAAATTCTAAATGTCCTTTTCCTTTGTGTTTTCATTTTTGCTTAGGACCTGCCACTGAACCACTTCCTGGTTTCACTTGAAGATGGAATCCAAAAAGCCCCCAGATGGTGGATGGGGCTGGGTGATTGTCATCGCTTCCTTCCTTACTCAGTTTCTGTGCTATGGGTCCCCATTGGCTGTTGGAGTCTTATACATCGAGTGGCTGAATATTTTCCATGAAGGAAAAGGAAAGACAGCCTGGGTTGGATCCCTTGCCAATGGAGTTGGCTTGATTTTAAGTAAGTAGCTCTAAGTAAATACCTTGTCATGCAAAGAGAATTGAAGAATCTGGTATTAAGTTTCATTAGTGACCTTTGATTTGAAGTCTGAAGATCTGAGTTCAAATTGTGACTCTTCCACTTTCTACCTTGGGCAAGTCTCCTTCCCCTTCTGAGGCCTCTGTTCTCTTCTCTGTAGAAGGAGGGTGTTGGGCACGATAATCTCCAAGGTCTGTTCTCACTCCACATCTGTGATCTTTTGATTCTAGGATCATCTCATAGAGGCATCCTTGTTCAAATCATGTAGGGTAGGAGACAGGGCAAGGGGTGGAAGTAGAACATGGTATGATCTATACTGCCATCCAGTGTGTGTGGTCCATAGCACAGGATCATTCTGTGCATCCAGCATTTATACTAGGATGTTCTTACAGCTGGTTACTTTGCTAAGGTTCAGTGGTTTGGACACAGGACATTCAGTTCAATTCACCAGGCATTTAGTAAGCAGTTACTACTCTGTGCCAGTCACTGTGTGAACTGGGGAAACAGAGGCAAGAACAAAACAGCTCTTGCCCTCCCCTGTCTCCCATTCCATGCCAATTATGTTTACCATGGATTCAGCTGTACCACAATGAGTCAAATCACCTTACCTAGAATAAAACAACAACTTGGTGAAGGGGACAGGACACTAAAATTAAGGTCAGAGGAACTGGGTTCAAATCCCCAATTCTGCTATCTACTACCCTAGTACTATCTGCTATCTACATACCCATGTAAGCAAGTCCTATCACCTCTGTGGGGCTCTGTGAAATTGAGGGGTGAGGTGACTTGTTCCCTCCCCTTCCCTTCCTCTGACTGCATTTCCACAATTGTCTAATATGTGAAGTCTTTTTTTTTTTTAAATAATCAATCCTCAATCAACCCATTCCATACTAAGTCTTGCCTTCCAAGATTATTCTGAAATACTACAGGCATGTACTGATACTTCATGTTTTCTCCTAAGAAATCCATTCTTCCAAGTCTCCCCAGTTTCCTGAAGTTGCCTAACATTTGCATAGGGCTTTTACATTTGCCTCGCACTTCATGGTCATGATCTCATCTTAGCCTTGCAACAACCTTGAGAAATAGGAACTTCAGATTTTATTGTCCCCATTTAACGGTTGAGAAAACTGAGGGACTTGCCTTTAGTCACAAAAGTAGGATGCATTTGAGGTGGGCTTTGTGTCCAGAGACTGTTCTTGCTCTGGATCTAACTCTCCAGCCAACTTGGCCAAGATGCTTTTGGGAAAGAAGTCGTTCTTGAAAACCCAGTAAAGATTTTACTTTTTTTGTCTGAAAAGTGACTGCCAAGCTTACCTGGTTTACAAGTTGTTAAATTTTCTCCATGGCATAAATATCATTATGATATAATATCATTCAGAATCCTGCCTCTTTTAATCCTCCAACTAGCTCTACAGCCACACCCTTGGAGCTATGTCTGTATCACTCATTAACAGAACGATTATAGAATAGTTTGGACTGTGACCTAACATTGCCGTCATCAGTCCTGGCCTGTCTATCAGATTGGTCTTGCAGTCTTGTGGGAAAAGCATTGGAGGAGACACTAAAGCTGTTTTCACTTCTTACTAAGTGGATGACTTAGGGAAAGTCTTTTCTATCCTCTGGACCTCATCTTCCTCATCTGTCAAATAAGGGGATTGGATGAGGTGATATTTAAGATCTGGAGATCACTGTCCCAGGGCAAAAGACCTAGTAGAATCACCTGCTTCTTCTCTCCTACCTTTCAGTCCCAACCCCTTTGACCTTCCCTAACTTCCTTATCTGCATCAGGAGAAAGAGAAAATTTGTCATCTACCTTTGGTTACAAAAAGCATGGTCACATTTTGTAGGTTGTATTTCAGTGCTCATGGCTGGTGTACCTCAAGCTTGTTGTTTTCCTCACTGTGGCTCTATTTAGTCTGTGAGGTTTTGCAGAATCTAAGTAGTCCCCAGAAACAGAACTGAATGATCAGTCAACTCACAGCAGACCCCAAAAGAGTACTGATGTATTGTGGTCTGCCAATGAATCACAAAAATGTGGATGAGCAATCTTTACAGAATCAAGGTTGTTTGGGAAAGACTTTACGAATAACACTTCTGGAGCTTTTCCCACCAACTAGTGTAGGAGATTGCAGTATGAACATGGGTAGGTAGTAAGTTAAAAATCTTGGTGTTTGGCAAGGTTCTTCTCTCTAGATGATTATTTTTTACTCCTTTCTAACATTTTCATCAATTTCAAAGAATTTCCTTGGTCCCCTCCCTTTTTTTTATTTTTTGATCTAGACCTTTGATTAGTCAGTCAGCTAACAAGCACTTATTAAGCACTAGCTATGTGCCAAGGATTGAGCTAAGTGCTGGAGAGGTACAGAAAGGCAAAACTCAAGTCCCTGCTTTCAGAGAACTCACATTATAATGGGAAAACAACACATCAAAAGCTAGGTACATACAAGATTTATAGGTCAAAAGGAAGGTAACCTCAGAGGGAAGGAACTCATACAAACCTCTTATAGATGGTGGGATTTGAGCTGAGTCTTGAAAAGGGAGTCAAGAAGTAGAAGGAGGAATATTCAAGGCATGAAGGGCAAGTGGCCAGTGCAAGGACATGGAGTCAGGAGATGGACAATAGCAAGTCTATCTGAAATATAAAGTATTTGCAGGGGGAGCAGATCATGAGAAGATTGGAAAAGTAGGAAGAATTCAGGTGGTGAAGGGCTTTCAAAGTCAAACATCTGATCCTGGAGACAGTAGGGAGCCATTGGAGTTTAATATGTGAGGGGATGGCATGTAAAGGATGACCTGCTAATTAGGAACACCCCTTTGGCAGCCAATGGATTCCAGTGGGGAGAGACTTTGAGACAGGGAAACATATCGTCCAAATAGTGCTGGTGTAAGGGCTCCTTGGGAAAGTTCTGGGTAAAGATCCAGCTAGAGGTGGCTTGAGGTGGGTGGCCTATGATTTAATTAGTCTAGGGAACTTCTGGTGTAGAAACTCCATTTAATATGCAGACTGGCAATTCCTAATTAATTTATAATCTTAGAATTGCCTGCCACACTGAATCACATGTATGGTCTAACAAATGATATAATCAGACAGTAATTTCTTCATAATCTAACTGAAAAGGATCAAATTAGATGGTTGGATGACCTCTAAGGTCCCTTGTGGCTCTAAGTCTGTGATCCCATTTCTTCCCCTAGGTTATCGTGAGCATGAATTAGCATTTAGAGAGAGTCCATGCCACTATACTGTACCCGAGTCAGATCCCATCTAGAGTACCATGTTCCCAACTGGGTGCCTGAATCATTTTAGAGAAGACTTTCAGAAGCTGGAGAGTGTCAAGAAGATGACAGCTGTAATGGTGAAGACCTTTCGGCTAAGCCAGAGGAGACTGAGTTTAAGGAAATGAAACATTTAAAATGGAGAAGAAAAGACTTGGGGGGAGGACAGGGAGAGATCGTGATTAAACATCCAGCTTCAGGCATTTGGAAGAGGGTCAAGAATTGTTTTATTTGGTCCCCCAAGGCAGAGCTACGAATAGAGGAGAGAAGCTTGGATGTTAGGAAAATCTTGGATAATTAGAGCTATTAAAATGCTGTTTTAGGGCATGGTAGGCTCCTCCTTATTTGAAGTCTGAGCAATCCGGATGATTGCTTTAGAGGATGGTTCTTGTTAGACTAGATTGTCCCTGGGTTCCTTTCAATCTTGAGACTCTGAACTTTTGTGATATCTAAGGCCCCCTTCAGCTGTCACTGAAGGAAAGGAATGAATGAACAAAATCAGCATTTATTAAGCCCTTACTGTGTTCCAAAAAAGAAGTAGCATCAATTGCTGTCCTCAAGGAGGTTATGGTCCAATAATGGGGAGATAGCATCCTAAACATAATAAAGTATTTACAAGCTGTCTTTAGGAGTGAACTTTCCTGCTCAGTATTTATTTAGAGGTTTATAACCTTATGGATTTTACATTTGTTACAGGCCAGATTTGTACTTCTCCTTTAAGCCTGAGAATTCCAAGATTTTCTATCATTTGAGTAATGATATTTCATTGTCCTAATGGCTCCTAGATCATGATGAAGAACAAACGCTGATTGTACCATTGGATTTATAAGCTCTGGCCTGAAATGATGACAGAAACTTGAGGATCTACAGATAAATTAGGCCTCAATGAGATCAGAAGTACAAATAAAAAGTGCATTTCTTATTGGACCATTGCTGGGTATTTGCTGCTGTTTGTGTTGTCAGGGTTGTTTAATGGTCTGCTCTTCATTGGGTAGCTGGCTTTTATGTCAATCCAGCAATAATTTTTTCCTTGTGTATGTCATAGAAATATGTGAGATTCACAAAAGTCCTCTTCAGATGCTTCATTTTGGTGGGAAAGGGACCCAGAGCCTCGAATGCTATGCTCAAGTTCTGGTAGCTTTTGCCAAGATTGAAAGGCTTCAGGCATGGGCCAGGCAAGGGATGACTTTGTGTTTGTTCAGCTTTTGTAAGTACAAGGGGTTCATTTCAAGCTTATCTACTGACTGATGAATTTTTCAGTGGCATCAAATCACAAAAACCATCTCCTATGGCAGGCACTCTTAACCTGTGGTCTACAAACTGCCACCATCTTGGAGGAGAGGCTGTGGATAGATTTTGGGGGACTTGGATGGAAAAAAAGATCACATCCTTATTTTTTACTAACCTCTAGCTGAAATTTAACATTTCCTTCAATTATGATTTTAAAAAACATTATTTTGAGAAAGGGCCATAGGCTTCCCTAACCTAGCAAAGAAATCCAGGACACAGAAGAGGTTGAGGATGCCTAGACTAAAGCATTGTGGATGCATCCTGCCCTGGTGGAAAAGATATTTGTGGGATAAAATCACAGATCCCTGAGATAGGAAGTACTTTATAAAAATGCCAGGTTGCTCTTTGGTTACATATGGTTCAAACAAGACCTAGAAATCTCAGGATCTGCACATTGTCCAGAAAGATGTGAATCTTAGTATGTGCCCTTTGACTCCATCTCTGTCTGAACACTTTTGTTATGGTTATTGTTTAATATGTGCTATGTAGTATATATTATATTATATAGTAGTAATTGTTAATATTATTAATTTCATCTCTGGAAAAGACTGAAAAGGCCTTCAAATCCAATCCTCTCATTTTTCAGATAGAGAAACTGAGGCAGAGAGAGGTTAAGTGAATTGACCAGGATCACTTAGCCAGTAAATTTCTGAGGCAATTTGAGCTGAGGTCTATCCTGATGCCGAATCCCACGCTCTCTCCACTGTACCACCTACCAGCCTGTAAGTTAGAGATGGTTGGAGAAATTCTTTCTTTTTCCATTACACCTCCTCCAACTAGTCCCATTTATCTGCTTCCCTTGTAGGTGGTAGATAATGCCAAAGATAAGAGCTGGAAGGGACATCCAATCACTTCATTTTGCAAATGAGGAAACTGAGGCAAGAGAAGTGAATGCCTTGCTTAACATAGTGGTCAGTGGCAAAGCTGGGGTGAGAAGGCAGGACCTCTGGTTCCATCAGAATCACTCTTTTCCACTGTTTCATGCCTCCTTGAAACATGGCCCATATCAGTGTCACCTACATGCACATTTTTGGTTCCATTTAAATCCCAGAATCCCAGCATTGGCAGGGGACCCAAAGAGGAGAGATGAGTAATGGAAAGTCTATTCCATTGGGAGCCTGGGTTCAAATCCCAGCCCTGTGGCTTCACTCCCTTTGTCTCTTTAGGCCACAGTTTCCTCATCTATAAACTATGAGGGCTGAACAAGATGATTCCTAAGATCCCTTAGCTTGAAAAAACATGGGATTAGTCAATCTTGTTCCTTTGTAGAAATACCCTCAAAAGCATCTCTGCTTGAGAAGGGGTGGTCTGAACTCCAAAAATAAGCAGTCTAGTGGTGATCCAGCACCTCCCACTTTGGAACTGGTAGGAAAGTTTTCTTGACCTCAACCCTCAGTTTACTTCTTTGTAACTTAAACCCCATAGCTCCTGTTTCTTCCTCCAGCGCCAAGCAGAATGAGACTGTTCCCTCTTTCCTATGATTTCATTGTTTCACGGAACTCTCTACCAATGTAGGCGGTACCAATACCTTCTCTGCAACTAATCAGTCAGCCCAGAACGCTTCTTCTTCCAAAATAACCAAGAAATATTTAGTGAGCACCTACTGTATACCTCTTGCAGGGAGCAAAAGTTGCTCTATGTGGGAAGCAGGAGGGGCGAGAAAACAGATGATCTCAGCAACCTTTTCCTGCTCCTCATGGATGATCCTAAGATCCCATAGGAATGTGGAACTTTTTATTTCCTAAATTATATGTTCTTTGAGGCTGGGGAAGGGGAGTCAACTTTCTGTTGAACTTACTGTTTTGTTTCATTTTGTTTTTAGGCCCTATCTGCAGCCTCTGTGTGGAATCCTTTGGTGCAAGAGCTGTCACGATCTTCAGTGGTTTCATGGTGGCCGGGGGCCTCATGATCAGTGCCTATGCCCCAAACCTCTATTTTCTGTTTTTTTCATATGGAGCTATTGTTGGTAAGAGACCTCATCCCCACCCAGGGGCTTCAACCATGTACAGATCAAATGCCATTTTTTTTTATTGTGTGTGTCTGTGTGAATGTATGTGGATCAATTAAAAAACAGATAGATAGATAGATATGGATATTGTCATTTTTTATCTCAGCTTCATTTCTAAATATATCCCTCCTCTCTCCCTTCTACAGAGAGCCATCCATTATCAAAAAGAATGAGTAATAATAAAATAATAATGATTAATAAAAGCTAATATCTAGGCAGTTAGGTAGCTCAGTGGATAAAGTATTAGAAAAGCCCTCAGTTTTCTCATCTGTAAAGTAGGAATAATAACAGCACCTGTATCTCCCAGGATTGTGGTGAGGATCAAATGAGATCATATTTGTAGAGCACTTTGCACAGTGCCTGGCACATAGTAGGTGATATATAAATGTTAGCTATTATTATGAAAAGATATTTACAGCTAATTCACTCCAATCTAGAGTTGTAAACTTCAAATGAGATAATGTTTGTAAAGTTTTTTGAACACATTAAAGAAGTACATAGATGCTAGCTGCCATTTTTTAGATGTTTTCAGTCATTGTTTGTTATTATTAGCTTGGTAGACCACTAGCCTAGATGCTGAAAATTTTGTCACCTGCTCTCTTATCCACCCCATACCCCACCCACCCCGGGTAAACACGAAAGGAAGAATGCCAAAGCTTCCTGACATGCTGACCTACAACAGGGATATCCAAGAGGCAATAGGGTGGAGGGATTGTATTTCAGTCATGGGTGCTCACCCTGAGCAAATGTACTGAGATAGGAAATGGCATCTGCCATTATACAGAAAATGGTAAGTGGGTCACTGTAGTGTTCACTGGAGAGGAGATGAGGGAGTTGGTAAAGTGTAACCGCTGACAACTGGCATGGTTAAAATGCTGTTTTCTTCATATCCATTCCTTGCTCTGCAGACAGGTTCCACTCTCCCTTTGGTGAGCTTTCTGAGAGTGGTGAGGAGAAATGCTTTCCTAGACCAGTCCTTTTCCTTTAATTACACAAACAGATAAAATTTGCTTTACTTTTATTCCTCTGAGCTGAAGTGAAAGTTTTTATTGGCTTTTTCATGTGACTATCATAAAACATGGTCCTTTGTTCTCTCTTAATCTGCAGTTACCTTAAAGCACTTCTGGGTGACTTTCTGATAAATCAGCATTTGTGGGAATGTCATCCTAAAGTGAGTACAAGAGCCAGCCATCTAGATATCTGGTCTACACCAGGCATTCTTCACCTTTTTTGTATCATGGACTCCTTAGGCAGCCTGGAGAAGCCTATGGACCCTTTCTCACAATCATGTTTTTTAATGCATAAAATAAACTGTATGGGATGACAGAAAATCAACCACACTGAAATGTAGACAACCGTTTGCTGGTAAATGTTTAACAAGCAGCTCTCGGCAGGTAGATATACTAATCATAAAGTTCAATCTGCATTTTTTGCACCTTCGCTATCACTTTCCTAACCTTTACAATAACAGGATGATAAATCAAACCCTGCTGTGTAGCATTTGAGAATTTCCGAGGTGTGAATGTTCACACTGAACAACTGAGGCTTCTGAGCTTGTACTAGCTTGGTTCAAGCATGCCCCTGGGAAAAAAGTGTAGAATATATACATATGTGTACACACATATGTACACAACACATGTACACACATATACATAGATGTACATGCATGAATATAACTATATACACAGTATGTATATGTATGCAAATGTGCATATATGTATGTACGTGTATATTTCCCCTCTTTCAAGTTCAGGTTCAGAGACCCTAGTCTATACTATGGAAAACATCTGGATACTTGAAACTATACCTCATGGCATATTGTAGGCAAATTATCTATTTCCAGAGCTTCAGTTTCCTCCTTGTAAAATGGGCGGGGGAAGGGATGGAGTAAATGTTCCCTAACGTCCCTTTTAGAATTAAATTTGTGATTATAAATCTAAATGTGTGAGTAACTCACTGTTGCTCAAGAGTTTCCTGTTCATGGGTACTCTTATGATTGTCCCTCCATTACAAATACCTTTTCTATGGAAGTGACTAAGCATGATAGAGATTTGGATTATTGATAACATCAGCTCTTTTTTGCTCAAGGCAGTGTTATGTGCCAACTGCTTTTTCTCTCCCCTAATACCAAGGGAACTCCTAGTTCTCTTGTTGTGGTGGAGGGAACGATTAAAATGATTCAATGAAGGGGCATCTAGGTGGTGCAGTGGATAGAGTGCCAGGCCTGGAATCAGAAAAATCTAAGTTTGAATCTGACTTCAGACTCTTACTAGCTGCATGACCCTGGGCAGGTCATCTTAATCTCTGCCTACTTCAGTTTACTCATCTGTAAATTGGGGATAATAATAGCACCTATTCCTCACAGGGTTGTTGTGAGGATCAGATGAAAGAAACAAGATGAATGAATACACGATAACTTGAGGAGGATGGGGAGGGAGTCCTAAGGGCATCAGAAAAGACTTTCCATAGGTGATGGTCCAGGAGTTGAAACTGGAAAGTAGCTAGGCATTCTAAAAGGAGGAGGTAAGAAGGATATGCAGTCCAAGGCACAGTGAGGAAAGAAGGGGACAGAGGTGGCCAAAGCATGGAGGCAGCAGATGGAGAATCAAGCTTGAGGAGTTCAATGTTTGGTTGGAAGAGTCTATTCAGTGGAAAACTGCTGGGCAGATGTTGGCTAATAAATGGATCACACAACTCAAACGTCATTTTCTTTGTTCATGTTGTGAGGGGAGCAGTAGAAGGAACTAGGAATGTTTGCAACCTGGAGAATAATTGATAGGAAGGGTGTGATGGTGTCTTCAGGTGTTTAAAGGGTGATTCTCTCGAAGAGAGATTAGATTTTTTCTGTTTGGTCCCACAGAGCAGAACTAGAGGCAATGAGGGCAAGTCTCAGAGATAAAGTCTTGATGTCAAGATAAAACTTCCTAACACCTGGTTAGCCCAAACTGAAATGGGCCACCTTGAGACTTGATGGATTACTGCTCATTGGAGGTTTTCAGACAGGGAGTAAAGTTAAGTAAGAGTCACGTATGGGTTGGATGGATCCCCTCTAACTTTCAAAATCCATGAGTTCACATATGTATGGGCAATCAAGACTGGGAAGCCTGGAGTCAGAATTCAGACCTATGCTTTAGGACTATGGATTTGGCATCTCTGTGAAGGATGAATTCAACAGGGAAGAGAATGGCTGTGAAAAGACCAGTTAAAAGACTGTGGTGATAGATAAATAGATGTATTTAAAGAAAGATTAAGGACTGATCAAGTTGTAATTTACTGAAATAATGTCTTCTTTCCTTCCTTCCTTCCTTTCTTTCCTCCCTCCTCTCTCTCTACCTCTCTCTTCCTCTCTCTCTCTCTCTCTCTCTCTCTCTCTCTCTCTCTCTCTCTCTCTCTCTCTCTCTCTCTCTCTCTCCCTGTTTTGCCTTACATTTTAGCAAGGAAAACTGAAGGCAGGCTTCAAAAGTGGGATCATCTGAAAGCCTGTCAAATTAAAATTAAGCTATGGGAAATCTTAGGTTTGTTTTGACCAGGGCAGGTTTGGATTTAGGCCACGCAGCTGAGGTTGAGGGATAAAGCTTACTTCAAAAGGGCTAGATTTCACTGGGGAGGGGACTGACATAGATCTTGGGGAGCTCCACACTTTTGTTGAAGGTTTTATGAGTTGCTGTGGCCTAAAATAATCACCACCTGACAGCTTACCCACAGCCTGGGTGTCTCTGATCTTAACCCGGTAGGTTCATGGGTGTTAGACACACAGCCTGTTGCTAGACCTGTCATTGAAGTTTTTCTGGATTAGTAGGACCTGTTAGGGCCTGCATTCTGGCTAGTATAGCTTTTGATCCAGGTCACCCCCACACGAGGATGACATATCAGAACTGGATTTTGTTGGAATGCTTAACTGCCCTCCACTAAAACCCTGGCAGAGATGAGGAATAAAGAATAAAGAAATGAGCCAGAAGTAGTTAAAGGGAAATGTGACCATCCCTAGGCTACATGTGGGTGTATGAGTCCATTTTTCAATATTGAATAGAATGATAGAATTTCAGATTTGGAAGGGTCCTGGGGGGCTTTTAGTCCAACCCATAAATGAAGAGACTTCCCTTTCACCACTCAACACAATATAGCTGAAAAATTATCACTTACTTCTACATAAAGGTGTTCAATGACCTCTCAGGGTCCACTTTGGGCTAGCTCTAATTGCTAGGAAATTTTTCCTCACATTAAACCTAAATAAACCTCTTTGAAATTCCTCCCCTTTGTGCTCTGCTTCTGTCCACTGGGAAACTGTCCACTGGTCTAATTCTTCTTTCCTTGAGTGAGGGTTGATCATTCATGTGCTCCTTGACTCTGTTGCCCTCTGGACTAAATGTCCCCAGTTCCTTCATCTGATCCTCACAGGCATGAGCCCTAGGCCCTTCAACTGTCTGATTACTCTCCTTGAATTACTTTTCAGTTGGTCAGTGTCCTTCCCAAAATAAAGTGTCTGGGCCACACACTAGCTCACAGTGTGAACATAGGCAAACAAGAAAAAAGCAGCTCTTTCAGCCTGGAGAAGGTCAAGAAAACAGGATGATGGGTCAGTCAATAGTTCGAGCAACTAGAGTTCTCTCTTTTTTATCAGAGAAAGCGAGGTTGTGTTGCTCAGTCAGTATATATGCAATTACTCCGTGCCAGGCAGAGTGGTCAGTAGCAGGTTAAGAAAGGTAGAAAAGACTCTTGAGGATTTTATGTTCTGAGGGTGAGACCTTTTTATTTATTTATTAACCAGAAATATACAGTCATCGAAAGATAATGTCAGAGGGGAAGGCATTAGCAGCTGGTGGGAGGAGTGGGAAAGGCTTAAAGGAAGACACTATGCTAAAAGGTGGAGGTGACAAAGTAAAACATTCCAGGTATTGGGATAAGCCAGTGCAAAGGCAAGGAGATGATAGATGAAGTGTCAGATGAGAGGACAACTAAGCATACCAGTGTGGTTGGATCATAAAGTTCATGAAAGGGAATAAAATGAAAGCAGTCAGGGAAGTTAGGGGAGTGGAGATATGAAGATACAGAGAGATGCCTTAAAGAAGGGGAAACTTAGATGTAGCCATTAATGTTGAACCCTCTGCTCACCAGGAGAATGTTGTACATAGTAACAGCAATATTGTACAAAGAATGACTTAGCTATTCTCAGCAATACAGTGATCCAAGACAATTACAAAGCACTCATGATGAAGCATGCTATCTGCCTCCAGGGAAAGAATGAATTGTCTGATAACAGACAAGCATCTTTCCTTCCTTCCTTCCTTCCTTCCCTTTCATTCATTTTTTAAAAAATTCATGTCTTTTTCTGCAAAGGACTAATATGGAAACATTTTATGTAATTGCACATGTATAGCCTATATTGGAATGCTTACTGTCTCAGGGAGGGTTTAGGGGAGGGAAAGATAAAATTTGGAATTCAAAACTTTAAAAAATGCTAAAAATTATTTTAACATGTAATTGTGGGAAAATGTTATCAAAAAATTAAGCCCTCTGCTAATGAGATCCATGGCAAATGTGAAGAAATCTATGGTCTAGAAAATTTTGTTAAAAGTTTGGCCAAATTACTAATTGATCATATCCCATTGGATTAATTCATGTTGTGACCTTGCAGAGAAGTCCTGTGGTCTTTATTACATGTGTGATTTCTTTGTTTTACTGTTTCAGGCCTTGGATGTGGTTTATTATACACTGCAGCAGTGACCATTACATGCCAGTATTTTGATAAACGCCGAGGTCTTGCGCTTGGCCTGATTTCAACAGGTAAAATTTCCAACTCTATAGGGGATTTGCAGCCTTCAAAACTTGCTCAGAAAATAGGACCCACAGTGAAATTTATTCAACTCATCTTTCGCCAGGGGTAGAAATACAAATTCTTGATGTTCCCTATTCTTTACCCAAGAGGAACTTTCACTTGCTCTGGTATATGGGGGTGGCACCCCATCTAGTCAGCTTACACTTAAGGTGGACCTGTGATCTCATTAAATGCTGATGTATGTTTTGTCTCCTCCTAATTAGGAGGTAAACTCCTGGAGAGCAGACAATGTGTCACTGTTTTTTTTAGTTTCTACTCCCAGGGCTTGGCACCTCAGAGTCCTTAATCAGTATGGGTTCATTCATTCATTTTTTTATATTCCTTCCATGGCTGCAGATTGCAACCTAGCTACACCTACCTTCTTGTATAAGCCTGTTCTTAAGTCTTCCACAAAGACCCTAATGCCCTGAAGGTCTTCTTCCTCCTCTAACAGTCTACTTGTTCTCACTCCTCCTTGCTGCAGGACTGGCTTACCTTTTTTCCTGTCATATATATCTGGATGAAGCTTTTCATGGTACTCCTTGCATTTGTGCCCTTGTTGTTAACATCCCACAGCTTGATTACATCCACAGTGCATCTCTTCACTGTCCTTTGGTGACCTATGAAAGTGTAAGGCGGATAGAAGCCCTAGAGCTTCTAACCAAAACCAAAATGGTGAATGAGGCAGTGTAGAGGCACTGAGTCTATAACCTTAATATGGTGAGATTGTTTCTTGGGCTTTTGGCTGTGATCTAGTGTAAAGATGTGCTCACCAATGGAGCTAACTTTATATTTGCTTTTTCCCCTTTCCCAATTTCATGTGAGTAAAGGATGTCTATTAATTTAGACAAGGATGTCTGTATTTTTCTTGACTTGAGATTGTTTGTGGACACTTTCTTTTGAGGGAGATAAAATTCTACTGTGAGTTACTTTATTTTTAAGAAGGTAATGTCACAATTTCAAAAAGTTCTACTGAGATCCACATTAGTCATTAATGGGCCTTATTTGTCTCAGAATTAGAAAAAATGTATCAAATATTCTTCACAGAATAAAAGGAATAGCTCAAGTGTCTATAGTGCTTTATAGTCTACCAAATACTTTCTTCACAACTCTATGAAAGAGATAATGTAAATAGTGTCATCCCCATTTGGCAGATATGGAAACTGAGGCTTAAGGAGGTTAAATGGCTTCCCCAGGACAACCCAGATGGGAAATATCTGAGGAGGGATTTGAACTTAGGTCTCTTGACTCTAAGACTCTATCTGTTGTACTTATTATTAGCAATAAAAACAAGCGACATGAATGTAGTACTTGGAGCTTTATAAAATACTTCATTCACAACAACCCTACGAGGGAGGTCATATAAATATTGTCTCCATTTTACAGATGGAAGTATTCATCAGAATCAGAGGGGAGAAGTCACTCACCCATTATCACAAAGCAGGTGGCCAAACTGGGACCTGAGTTGAGATTTTTGCTGTCTCTTTGGCATAGTGATTTTACTAGCATGGCAACAGAGCCACATTTCATTGCTCTGCTTAGGAGGTCTTGAAGTAGATTTAATGTAGTAGATTTAATGGAGGCTTGATACAGAAAAGAGGCAGCATGGAGTGGGGATGGAGAGATGGTCTTAGTGCCAATAAAAGCTGGGTACTATTTTTGCCCCTGACACTTAGCAACTTTGTGATCCTGGGCAAGCCATATCACCTCTTAGTGCCCCAGTCCCTTCATCTATAAAATAGGAACAATAATTGCACCTACCTCAAATGAGATAATATGTATCACATGCTATATAAGTGTTAGCTGTTATTATTATTCCTTTTAGGATGTAAGGTCTTGAGGACATTAGAATATAGAAACTGACATTTTTCTCCCCACAATACTAAGCAAACGTGCCTTATGTCAAAATGCCTTATCATGAATTGCTTTTCAAACTTTATATAAAGTTGTTGTTGTTGATTCCATTCCATTACTTCCACTACTTAACGGAACTGTCATTCCCGGGAGAATATATGCTCCTTGAAGGCACGACTGTATTCACCTTTTTTTTTTTTTTTTGTATCCCCAGTACCTAGCAAAGGATTTGGCTTTTCAGGCTCAAACTTAGCACTTTTGGAATGAACCAAGTCAATGAATGAATGAATGACTGAATCTCATATAAATTAATCTCCTTCCCACAGTGCAAGAAGAATCTTATGCACTCCTTCAATGGTGCTCCTACCCATGACCTTTCATAAATTCCCCATAGGGAGTCCACCCAATATGATGGGAGTATATGGATATTTCTATAGATTGACAGTACTTTATTTTTATTTTCATGTACTGGCCATGTGGTTCTGATACCTATGGATTCCTTTCCAGAATAATATTTTAAGGCAAAAAATAACATTGATAGGATTACAAAGTCAACCAATTAAACTGAAATATCATCATCAAGACATTGTTTAAAAAAACAAGTTCATGGGACCCAGGTAAGAATCCGTGTTCTAGAGTTCTGGACATTGTGGAGATGGCCACATAGTATGTGGACTGCCAATCTGACACCACTCCTGCTTGCCACCAGGCAAGTCCATTTCCCTTTTCACACCCTTGTCTTTTGGTTCATATCTATAGAGGGTGTAAGTGCTCAGTAAATATAGTTTTTATTTCTTTAATCTCCCCAGCCTTGCGACTTTGTATACAGATTGTGTTTAATTTGGCAGATACACGCATCTGGTAAATGCCAGGAATGATGATCATTTTTCTCAATATGAGGCAGAAACACGAATCTCTAGAGCCCTCTGAGGTACCTAATGGCTCAAGATACTGAGCACAGAGCTTACAGGAGAAGAGTTATGTGCTCCAAATGGAAAAATTGCTAATGGGCTTTGAAAAGTCCAGAAGATCATGTGGGCTCATGGAACATTTCCATGTGTTATTGGGAAACTTTCAAAGGATGTGTCTCCTTACAAAGAAATGACCACGTCTCAACTATGCCCAGGTCAAAGCATGCTGGGAATTTTCAGTTCTGGGTAGATTTCATAGAGAGGGTATTAATATGCTGGGGGCAGAGTAACCCAAAGAGGGCAACCAGAAAAATGGAGAATCTTGATTTCATGTCGTAGAACAATCAGTTGAAGAAATTGGGGGTGTTTAGACTGGAGAAGTGAAGACTTATGGAGGCAGGATGGCAGATTGTAAGCAATAGAAAGATTGTCACATGTGGCAGAGGGATCGGATTCATTTTGCTTAGCCACACGGGGAAGAATTAAGAACAATGAGTTGAAAGTCAGGATTGCTGTAAGGAATAAATTTCTCTATTAGGCTTCCTTGAAAGGAAGACCTCATTGGAGGTCTTCATATGACATCTGTATTCTTCCCTATCCCCTCCCCCCTGCCCCACAACTTGTCAGGTGTGATTTAAGGGCAGATAAGCCTTAAATTAGTTGGCCAGTGTGATTCTCTGAACATACTATTTAGAATCTTTTAAAAATGCTAACAACCTCAGGAAATCTTTCATTCGTTCATTCATTCAATAGTCAATAAAAATTCATTAAGCAGCTACAATATGCCGGACACTGTTCTAAGTGATGGAGATCCAAAAAGAGATAAAAGACAGTCCCTGTCCTCAAGGAGCTCATAAAATTTCACATCTATTGCTTGAGCAACTGCTATGTGCCAGGCACTCTACTATGTACCAGGCACTGTACTAGGTGCCATGGATAGAACAATAAAGACAAAAACCAAATAGTCTCTGCCCTCAAAAAGCTTACATCCTACTGATTTCCCATTCTTTTATAACTGCTGGTTTTCTTTTGAGGAAGAACTCAAGGGTAACCACATACAATTTAGGAAGAGGACCTGTGATCCCAAAGCAACATGTCTTTATGCAGTACACCACATGTCTACCAGCCACTTGGCCTGTTCCTGGGCATATGGGACTGACAGATGGATGTTCATGGGGAATCCTTGGTGAATAATGTGCTGCAGATGGCAGTGAATTCTTCTATCACTTTGTCTATCTCTTTCCTCTTGGTGTAAACCACTTCAATGGATGATCATTTTCATTAAAAAAGCATACTTCTATAAGAGTAGTTTATTTCCTCCCTGTTGTTTCATGGGGGTATTTTTCAGTGCAATTCAAGTTCTTAAGACACTAATTTTCCCATTTGAGTGAGACCTAAAATGGATAAGGCCAGCTTGACTTAGCTGGAGTTCCAGCATTACCACCAAATGATTTTGTCACCTTGAGCAAATCGCTTCCTTCTCAGGGCCTCAGTTTCCTCCTTTACAAAATGGGGAAATCTCCTGTGGGATCTCAAAGTCCCCTTTAAACTCTGATATTCTATGATACTCTGGGCCACCCTGTGTATTTGTGAATTAGGAGCACCTGCTCATTCCAGAGTATCATAGAATTAGTGCCTATCCTATTATGACCCATTGGTGAAGGGGGTCCCTCCCAGGAGGGAGCTTGAGGTTCTTTTGCCTGCCCTTATTTTCTCCCAGTGGAGTCACAGAAGCCAGCTTGTCCACTTCTAGGTCTCAGTCCTGGGATCTAAAAGAAGGGGACTACCAAAGCATCCCCTTTGGGTCAAGGTGAACATGCAGGGCTTTTTGGGTGCTCTCCAGGAAAAACTACATTGGAAGCAAGCAGAGAGTAATGCATTAATCACCCTTTAATGAGGCACAGTGAGTACAGAGGCAGCTGGTGTGGCCAGGCTGGGGAGAGTTACATAGATAACTGAATCAGAGTTGGGAGCTCACAGGCAGCATGGAAGCGGAGGAGGCCAGGAGTGGCAGGGTATGGGGGTCCCTTGTTTATAGAGTTTGGAGGGCTGCTCTAATTCTGTCTGTCCCACTTGAGTTTATTGATACATCAATTTCATCTCAGAGTTATCAAAAGCCACCTTAGGAATCCCTAATTTACAAAATGTTTTACTTGTTTTACTGTGGCACCTCTGGCACTTCTCTGCAGATTGAGGGCAACTAATGGGGCTTAGCTGGCTTTCCCTAATTTAGCACATAGTCTCAGGATGTGACCTCCGTTAATTTATGAGATGGTTTTGCACGTGACCTCTGTATTCTTTACATTTTTACTTCTTATTATTGTTACCTTATGCTGGCTTCTTATGTATTTACTTATAAAACATACTGTGTGGGTAGGGGGAGTGGTCAGGGGAACCAGAACAAGATACAATTTCATCATAGTAGCTGTAGAGGACATCTTGGCAAGGAGAGAGATTGGAAACAGAAAAACCAATTTGAATCTTATTTACTTACCTACTTGCTAAATAGAGTCATTATTTAATAGAATATATGCTCCTTGTGGGCAGGAACTGTTTCTTTTTTTGTTTTTTAATCCCCAGCCTGGTAGGTGTTTAATAAATGCCTGTTAAATGAATGGATAAGTATACACCTCTTCACATTAAAAAAAATCAAAACTTTTAGAACTTCCCATAAAAATGGCAGCCAAGTTTGCTATGAAAACATGACATGAGAAGTATAAGCTTAACCTTGAGGTTCTCCCTTAAAGTGAGTCATTATGATAAAGACTGAGTGGTCCTCTTTTCCTTTCCAGGGTCCAGTGTTGGACTTTTTATATATGCTGCACTTCAGAGAGAACTGCTTGAGTTGTATGGATTAGATGGATGTCTGCTCATTGTGGGTGCCATAGCACTAAATATATTACCCTGTGGCATTTTGATGAGACCCCTGGGTTCCTCTAACAGCCCTCCACCAGAAAAACCACGTGTCAAAAGTGTTTCTGCCAAATACTCCATATACAATGAGAAAGAAAAGACTGTGGAGGATAATGTTAGCATTCTTGAAAAAGGCTACAGTGATGAAAAATTCGTGAGACCTTTGACATTTACCGCTTCCAAACAGGAGAGTCCATTACACGAGAAGGAGTCAGCCGCAGCACAGACAAAAGAAACAGATGCTTACAAAAAGACAGCTGTGGAACAGAAGTATTTTTGTAAACAGCTGGCCAAGAGAAAATGGCAAGTGTGTCAGAACTACTGGAAAGAAACAGTCCTCTTATTCAAGAATAAAGTCTTTTCTGCACTTTTTTTCGCCATCTTGCTTTATGACATTGGGGGCTTTCCACCTTTGCTGATGATGGAAGACGTTGCCAGAAGTGCAAATGTGAAGGAGGAAGAATTTGTCGTGCCCCTTGTCTCAATCATAGGCTTCATGACTGCTGTTGGCAAGATTTTATTGGGTGTGCTGGCGGATATCAAGTTCATCAACACTATCTATCTCTATGCGGCCACCTTGGTATTGATCAGCCTGACCTTGTGTGCTATTCCCTTTGCCAAAACCTATGTCTCGTTGGCAGTACTTTCTGGGATGATAGGATTTTTAACTGGCAACTGGTCCATCTTCCCATATGTGACTACCAAGACTGTGGGAATTGAGAAATTGACCCATGCCTATGGGATTCTAATGTTCTTTGCAGGAGCTGGAAATAGCCTGGGACCACCCATTGTTGGTAAGATTTGGGGGATTTTGATGACGGTGAAAATCAGCAAAATGTGTTTTCTTTTGTTGCTTATCAATTGATCAGTCAACGATAATTTATTAAGCCCAACTCTGAACCAGGCATAGTTGATCGAGAGACAAAAGTCAGATATAGACACTGCCCTCATGGAGTTTATATTCCATTTTGGGAGGCAATATGTACACATCCTAGTATATATGAAATCGATATAAAGTGATTGGAGGTGGGGTGGTCCTGTGCCAGGCGCTGAAGATACAAACAAAAAAAAGTACCCTACCTGCAGGGAACTTCCATCCTACTGAAGGAATCTTGCCCATCTTTACAATAATTGTATACATTTTTATGTACTATGTCAAGTGGAAATGGAAGTGATGGGTCACATTTATTGAGTGTTTTGAGCAGAATTGTAACTAGGGTGGGATGATAAGGTTTTTTTTCCTATGGCAGCAAATTTTGAGCAGACTGAGAACACTTGTAGTCCTTCAGCAGCAAAAAAACGGAAGAATTAACTCAAAGTGTAAGCTACCAGATGACCTATAGCCTCTGAACCACAGCACCTCAAGGGAGCTCCTTTCTTAACCTGGCTTCTCTTTCTCTCTCTTAACCATTAGTCCTGGTTCTCTGGGTATGTATCTTAGCTCCAAGAGTTGATTTGAGTTTCATTTTTGTGCCACTTGCTTCAGGCAGAGTTTGTGCTGCCTCAGGCAGCTCATAACAGTGCTGCCTTTCCAATATACAAGCTATCTTCCTCAAACCACCCAATAATGTCAGAAGTAAAAATACCATTATATCCATTTTTATGGATGAGATTGAGGCTCTAAGAGGTTAAGTGGTTTGCTAAGGGCTAGACAGTGTCAGAGCTGGGTATTTGAACCCAAGCAGCCTGATTATATATTTCCAACGGGTTACCTTCTGACTAGTTTAAAATACAGAATTAAAAAGTCATAGCATCCATCATACCTAAGGTTCTGCATTGCCTATTGGGTAAAGAAATCATCTTTGGAACCAATGTTCCATTACCTCCTTCCGTAGTACCTGAGGGAAAGCCTGTTTTTTCACAAGGGTTATAAAATCTGCTTCTACTGGTCCAGAAAAAAGGAGTTGCAGTGTTGTGTCTAGGACATACAGTAGAGAGAGAGAAGATTATTTTGAATGGATGGTAGAAAGACATAAAGAAAGTAATATATAATGAGGTTGGAAAGATAGAGCTTTGTTGTAAAGACCTTTAAGTTAAAAAGAGCAATTGATATTTGATCCTAGAGGCAATAGGGAGCCACTGAAGTTTATTGAGTAGGGGAGGAACAGCTCAAATCTGTACTCAAGAAAATCAGTTTGCATTGGATGTCTCTCATCTCTAAAATAATCTCTCTCCTCATCCTCCCCTCATAGAATTCCTCTCTTCCTTCAAGACACAGCTCAAGCCCCACCCTCTACACCAAATCTTCCCTGCCTTCTTAATAATATCATATTTGATCTATTTTGCATTTTTCTGTATATTCCTTTACATATATGAATATATATATGAATATATGTATATATATACATGTACATGCTGTCTCCTCCAGTCAAATGTAAGCTCATTGAGAAAGGAGACTGTTTCCTTCATTGTCTTTGTATGTCCAGCATCTTGCCCAGTGCCTACCCATAGTCATCTCTTAATAAATGCTTGCTAACTGATTGATTAATTAATGCTAGAATAGAGAATTGCAAAGAATCTTTGAGATCATTTGGTCCAAACATCTCATTTTACTGATAAGGAAACTGAGGCCAGGAGCTTAAGCAATTGACCAAGGTCCCACAGTTAATAGTGGTAGCTGGTTGGTTGGTTGGTAGCTAATCCATAGTCAATTGACAGGCATTTATTAACTGCCTATTATGTGCCAGGCACCCTACTACACTCTGGGGATACAAGGACAAAATGAACTTTCCCTGCTCTCAAAGGACTTCCATTCTATCAGGCTAGGCAGCATGTATATATCACTTAGGATAAATAGAAAATAAGTATAAGGTTGTGTGGGGAGGGAGGACAGGAGCAGTGGGAGCTTGAGGGATCGGGAAGGACTTCATGTACAAGGTGCAGAGTGATCTTTAGAGGGCTGACATTAAATATAAGCAACAATCATTGAGCAGATGACTTAGGGTTTGCCAAAACCTTTACACTCGTTGTCTTATTTGCCCCTCACAATAACCCTAGGTGGTTGGTGCCATCATCATCATCATCATCGCCATCATCACCATCATCAGCACCATCATCACCATCATTATTTCCATTTTATAGATAAGTAAACTGAGGTCCCAGTGGCTTGCCCAGGGCCCTGCAGTTACTATCAGTGGTGTGTGATTTGAACCCAGGTCGGGCTGACTCCCAGGAGAGTGCCCATTCTAGTCCACCATGTTACTTTTACTTTAGTGAGTAGTCAACTTTGGATTCTAATCGAGGTCTTCTAACTCCAAAGTCACAGCTCCTTCTCCTATACTACACTGCCCTCCTAAATCAACCTAGTTGAATATCCAGTCTGAATTTGATTTCAAATCCTTATTGCCTCTCAAGTCATTTTAACAAGCATTTCTTGAGTACTTACCATGTGAAGTCTTGGCACAGTGGATACAAGGTCAGTGTGGCCAAAGACGAGTCATTAGCCTTCATATCTCCCAACCTCAGTTTCCCCACCTGTGAAGTGTCAACAGTAATACCTGAGGTGGGAGGCATCATGGTTTAGTGGAGCATATCTGTGACTTAGAGTCTAGAAGACTTGACTGAGATCTACTGGCTGTGTGAATCAGAGAGAGCTTATTCCAACTCCCTCAGATCTAAGTTGCTGAGCAAATGCTGATTCACACTGGCCAAGGGAGTTTCCTCATTGGAAAATCCCTATTGAGTTGGGATCAGTAGTAGAAAAAATAATAACCACTATTTGCATGGCACCTACTATGTGGCAGTCACTGTACTTAGTGCTTTACAAATGTTACCACGTTGAATCCTCACAACAACCCTGGGAGGTAGGTGCTGTTATTATTCCCATTTTACAGATGAGGAAACTGAGGCACACAGAGGCTAAATGACTTGGTCAGGGTCACTCAGCTAGTAAGTGTCTGAGGTCAAACTTGAACTCATGTCTTCCTGACCCCAGACCTGGTGCTCTATCCACTTTGTCATCTGTAAGTCAAAGGAGCTTCTGTCTACTATGAGGAATATAGTCCATAGACAGGTAAGTATAGTATACTTGGGTGCAAGAGCTCACTTTGGGTATGGGGCTCACTCAACAAATTCAGCTCCTGACTAATCTATGGCTGAGTAAATAAGCCCTGGGGAGTGGCAGAGAGAGATTAAGAACTTGTCCAGGGTCACACAGCTAATATAAGTCTGAGGTGGGATTTGATCCCAGGTCTTGCCCGGCTACTCACGATTCTCTAACCAGCACACCATCTACAAAGAATACAAAATCGTTTCCAATGGGAGAGGGTGCTGATGGGGGCACAGAACAGATTCGCTTTGGGGAATCTCGGGGAAAATGATCCATCCATCCATCCATCCATCCATGGTTCTTTTTGGCAGGTTCGTTTTACGACTGGACACAGAGCTACGACATTGCGTTCTACTTTAGTGGAGGTTGTGTTCTGCTCGGCGGGTTGATTCTGCTGCTTGCTGCCATTCCTTGGGGGAACATGTGCCACAAAGACAGCACCAAGCCAGTCCCAAAGTCTTATGTGTACCAAGCTGCATCTCCAGCATAGGGGAAATGGGCACGCCTCTTAGTACCATTTTATGCTCTCTCTCTAGCAAAGTCCTCAAGAGGTTTTGCAAGTGGCTCGAGCAGTCAAGATTCTTTTTCTATTAGACCAATTCCCTGGTGGCTGGCTCTCAGTCATCATCACCATCCCTCTCCTCCAGCCTCATTTGGCTGTATGTTCTTATTGCCTTTTGCTACACTGTTGCCCTCAAGGTCTTGAATTTAGACGGCATGAGGAGATACCTCTCTGAATCAAGGAGTAGCAGCATTTCCTCTCCCACTTTGCCAGCCCCATAATGAGATACCCAGAAAGGGAAGTCTTCTGCATTTCAAACTGTGAAGCAGCCAGTCTAATGAGATGCACACAGATGCCACTGGGGTCTTCTGGATTCCCTCTTCTCTTGGTGACTCTAGTTGATTAACCACTTGAAGTTTTGTTTTAAAAACTCATCAAGAGAAGCAACCCAAATTCACCAGGGAATGAAAACTTTTCTGGAAAGGGGCATTCAAAATAGCAGCTGAGCCAGATGACAGTCCCTGTTGGGATACAGAGATATCGTCTTATTTTTTGTTCCCTAAGCATCTTGAGTCTATTCAGGGTCCCACTGAACACACACAAACATCACAGTTCCCTGGCCTCAAGATGTTTGCTGAGGGGCCCGTGAGCTCCCACCATGCTGCTGTCCCTGGGACCTGGTCTCCACTGTTTGCTAAACAAAATGTAACCCACTGTCATTATGTGGCATCCACTCAACAGAAGCTCTGCCAAGGAAGGGGCTAGGTGGGAGGGGGGCATTTCTATGTCTATGTTTCCAAATTGGAAACCCTGATTTCGATCATTCCATTACTGCAAATGGGAGACTTCTGTTAAGTTTGAATACAGCCCAGTTGCACATTTGCACATCTGCCAGATGAAGCAATTGCTGCTATAAATGTGGCCATTCTTCCATGATAACTGTTTACAATGCTTTTCTTTAGATCTGAGGGGAGCCATGGGTGTTGGGGGGGGGGGGGAGGGCATTGGCTAGGTGAAGAAGGGAAATGAGAAATTGGTGCTTTGGCCTTGCTAGACCTAGGAAACCCATCTTAGAAAGAGACATTTCACAAGTCCACATTTCTCTAAGGTACTTCTCAAGAGAAAAGAGTAATTCTCTTGATGTTCAAAAAAGAAAAAAGCCACCAAGGCATTTCTTAAACAGGGATTACCCTTTCTCTAGTGCCAAAATTCTCTCCTAATGTTTTTGGGAAGTATACAATATGAAATTTTATTTTATATTTCTCTGTTGGCTTCCTTCTGAAGCATCTAAAGCACTTTACAATCACCAATTGCCTCACAATGTCCCAGAGAAAAGCAGCCGACACTTTTGTAGATGGGGAAACTGAGAGACAGGGAGATCTGGGCACTGGCTTGAGGTCACCGTACAGGGCAGAGAGGGCCCTGGATAGAACTTTTGAACTCTCTTCCCATGGTCTCCAGGAACTTCTGCATCTTGCTCCATGGTCACCATGAGGTGTTGGCTGGTAAGGACAGTTATTAAGAAACAAAAACTCACCCATGGGTTTTGGGTTTAAAGCATCTTTTTTCCCCCAATGAGTTCAAGATGCTCACTTCTATAATGAAAATAAGTGACAAGCTTGTTTATTTCATGATATGTATGGATGTATTTGATGTGAGGGGATTGTCAGGGTGTCTTTTTGCCATGTGCGTCTGTAAATTTTGCTCTGTTCTTGTTTTCCCCACTGTCTAGGAAATTTTTGAGTTTTAAGTTACAATAAAACATCTATTATTTCAATTTAGGTGGCTTTTCCTGAGTGGTCCCTTCTATTATCCCATTGTAATTAGCATAGAAACCAAAGGGGTCAAAATATAAAGCTGTAATCCCATCTCCACTGTATCTGGCCCAGCAGATAGAGTGCTGGGCCTGGAACCAGGAAGACCCAAGTTAAAATCCTACCTCAGACACTTATTAGCTGTGTGGCACATAATGAACCTCAGCCTGCCTCAGTTTCCTCTACTGTAAAATGGGGATAATAATACTATCTACCTCCCAAATTTGTAAGGATCAAATGAGATATTATTTTAAAGTGCTTAGCATAGTACCAGACACCTAGTAGGTACTTAATAAATGTTTCCTTCCTTCCTTCTTTCCTTCATTCCTTTCTTCTTTCCTTCCTTCCTTCCTTGCTCTCAGCTCAGTATATCACTTACATGATATTTTGCAATTCAATTCCAAAAAAGCATTTACCTGGACAGAAAGGAAGTGGTCCCTGCCCTCAGGAACTTACATTATATAAAAGAGACAAAGCATACCCACAAATAAATCTAGGAAAAGGAAAATATGGGTGCTCAAGGGAGGTTGCCAGAAATGAGCCTTGAAAGAAGTTAAGTGTATTCTGGGAGGTGGTGATGATGAGGTAGCCCATGCATAATGAAATGCATGGAGTAGGAGGTAGCACTTGCACTTTGTCTGGGATGTAAAAAGCATGAAGTCAGTCAATACAAAAGAAGTTTAGAGTGACAGATGATAGCCAGATTTTGTAGGGCCTTAAACACCAAACTGAGGAGTCTGCAGGTTATCCTCTCTGAGTAGAGCAGTGACTAGTTAAAATCATATATGAGGGATGTTCCTTTGTCAGCTGTGTGGAAAACTGAGTGAAAAGGTGGAGGACTAGAAGCTGGGAGATAAAATAGGAGACTTTTGTAATAGATGAAGTAAGAGGGGATGAGAGTCTGAAATGGGAAGGCTATAAGAGGAGAGAGAAAGGGATGGATGCAGGTGATGCTGTGGAGGTAATAATGGTCCCCCTTCATCAACATGAGAGGTGACCCTGAGAGGTGGTGACTCTTCCCTCTTTGGAGGTCTGCACAAGGGAAGGCTAGATGACCATTTGTCAAGTGTGATAGCGGAGATTGATGGACTACCGAAGTGGCCACTGAGGTCCTTTCCCACCCCAGGGCTGGGATTCAAATTGGGCAGGAATCCCTCAGATAGCCAATTTGCTTATCAATTTGTATATTTGTATTTAGGCCAATGGCTTGGCAACAAGTTAGTCACCCGTACTGAATTCTCTCAAGATACTTGAGGTGGTTGAAGATTTTTTCTCCCTGAATCTGTTTTATCTTGCCGAAGGGAAAAATTTGTATAATTTTATGACATTATTATATCCATAGACTATCTCAAAAATAAAAAGTAAATAGAAGCATTAAGAACTGTCCAAAAGTTCAGTGGTCCTCTCTCTAGGCACCTCTTCCTCTATCTTCTCTCTAGCTACCTTCCTACCCCATGTCAGTAACTATACACTAGAGGAACATCTACCCTAGAGCCCTGTTCACTTGATTGGAACTTCTTACCTAGGACACTGTTTCAAGAAAATCCCAGTCAAACTTCTCTGCTGGCCTCCCTTCCAGCCATTGTCTCCATGTCAAATTATCTGCCTGTGCACATCAGAGCCCACATCACCTTCCCTTCCCAACCTTCTCCCTTCCACCCAGTTCTGGAACCATTATGAAGCATGAAAAAGTCCACTCCATCACTATTCCTGGAAGGAGTAGCCTGACTTACTCTTCTGTGTCCCCCTCTCTCCATGTCTGTAACTTTCAGAACCAAAAATGCCGCATGAAAAGCAATTTGCAAAACTCAAAGGTGTTTATAAATGTTAGCAATGAGCTCCACTCCTCTGTATGCATTGTTTCTTCTAAGAAAATGTAAGCTCATTGAGGAGGTAGGTAGAATTACCTTTGTTTTTGACCTGGTATCCCCAGGGCTTAGCACTATGAGCAACACGTTGTAAGTCCTTAGTGACTTCTTTCTCATCCATCCATCCATCCATCCATCCATCCATCCATCCATCCATCCATCTATTCACCCATCTATCCATCCATTTATGTGGCATGGTCAGGGTTCTAGGTAATTTCCTATGTCCTTCTCCTACTCCTAGCTTCTAAAACAAAAGATAACCCCCAAGCCCTGGGTATTCTCCAGAGGAGGTTAGGTTTTGTGTTGCTTAATTTCTTAGAAACATCCAATTCCAAGTTGCCCATCTCTACTCCACAGCTCCAAATAGGTTGCCCACAACTTCTAGGGCATTTCTAACAAAGGATAGAAAAATTATGTTTCTGGGGGAAATGTTAACATGATGCTTAACATGATTCCTCTCTTGGTTTTGTTTTAATACTGATGGCTCTCTGAAGCATGGAAGAATGAGAACAGGTAAGCTGGAGGGAGTCTCTATGGCTGCCACTTGAAGTGATCTGCAGTTGGTAAAATACCATATATTCATCATTTCTTTTGATTTTTTGTGACCATCCTAGTGTTATGATCATTATGATCCTGGTTTTATAGTTGAGGAAACTGAAACTCAAAGACATCAGGTAACTTTCCTAGGATCTCATCACTAGAGAACTCTAAGGAAGGCCTCAGTCTTTCTGACTCCAAGGCCCATGCTCGACCCATTCACCACATTCTAGGATTTCAAAGAGGCCTCAGAAGCTACCTAGGCTAGCTACTCATGTCATTTTAGAGACGAGGACACTTGTGCTTTCTCTCAGACAACAATAGTAGTTACTATTTCTCCTAGATGTGGAAGTGGATAGAATACGTCACCTTTAGACTTAAGGTCAGATCTGGCCTCAGACATTTACTTACTAGCTGTGTGACCTTGGACAAGTCACTTAACCCATTTGCTTCCATTTCCTCAACTGTAAAACAACTGAGGATAATAATAGTGCCTACATCCCAGAGTTGTATTTGTAAAGTGCCTGGCATAGATACTAGGCATTTAATAAATACATCAATAAATTTTAAGCTATCAGTCTCTTAACACATCTATTGCCAATACATCCACCAGGAGTCTTTTGCCTTTTTAGCTGGAAGTTCCTGGAATCTTTAGGATCATCATTTATGGAGCTTAAAGGGACCATAAACATTACCTAGTCTTGCCTCTTATTTTCAAAAAAAGAAAATGGAAGTGCGGAGACCTATGTACAAGGTCACACGGGTGAGAAGTGACAGGGATGGGATTCTAACTGGGGTCCTCTGACTCAAAATCCATCAGCCTTTCCAATGGCTGATTTAAGAGTCTCTTCAGCCGTAGTCTGTGAAAAGACCACAGATCAGCGTGTGCAAGCTGACACAGGGATGTGCTTTGGTCATAATATATTTTTTAGAAATCAGATTGCTGGATATTTGTATGACAGATATGTACATATATTATTTATTTATTTATTAAATAATAAAAATTTATTAAAATTTACCATGTGCCAGACTCTGCGCTACATTCTGGAGATACAAAAAAGGGCAAGAATATCGTCTGTCCTCAAGGGGTTCATACTGTAATATTCCAATAACAAGATATGTACAAGGTAGATGGAAGGGGAAGGCACCAATGCATGTGTTTGTGTATATGTGTGTGTGTGTGTTCATCCACATGTGTACATATATTCAGTAAATAGTTATATTGACATGAATCATTTTGGGGGAGGCAAATTGGACCTCTCATTGTCCCTAAGAAAGCTTATATAGCTGCCTCCCAAGGCATAAAAACTTTATGGAGTTTTAAATCCTTAGAGATTAGCACCTCAGCACATTTTTTCTCAAATTAGTACAGTCACTGAAAAGCCCTTTGCCAAAGCCCCCTGTCCTGCTGCCTCCTCTGAGCCCAAGATCTGGGTCATGAGATGCTAGGAATCTGGTTCTAAGTGCCCCAGCTTCCAGTGCAGCAAGTTGTTTCCTTGTGACTTACTTCTGCTTGCTTCAGAAGGTGTCCAGAAACTTGGTGGTAGGGGTGAAGTTGGGGCTTTTTCAGTCATAGCTACCTAGATGAACAGGGAGGATGCCAGCCCTAGGGATTTAGCATCCCCACCCCAGGATTTGAAACTTCACAGAATTTCAGTTTGTCCCTTTAGCCTCAAAATGAAAAGGAAAAGAAGAGCATAGATCAAGAGCTGATGTGAATTCAGAAGTCACCTAGTCCAATCCTTCATTTCACAGATGAGGAAACTAAGGGCCAAGACACGCAGTGACTTCCCCCAGGTCACCCAGGTAGTAAGTGTCAGAGCTGGTGTTCTAACTCAGGTCTATCAAGTTCAAATCCTCCAAATTCAGAACTGTTTCCACTATACCACAGTGCTTCTTGGTCTCTCCCTCATCAAAGTTTCCCAGAGAATTTCTACCTCTTCTTTACCTCTATCTCACTCTAACTTGTCTGTGCGCCTCTTTATTCACCCCTCCTTTCTACCCCCAGGTAGACTGTTAGCATCTTGAAGGCAGGACTTGTATCATTTTCATCTTTGTTATAGATGCTTGATAAATGGTAACTGAATTTTATTGGGTTACTGTGGGGGTTGCTGTAAGTCAAAGGCTGTATCCTCATATATAGCAAGTTGTATAGTTCTGGAGCCTAATTATTCTGAATTAAGTAGTTGTTCTGTGATAGATATGGAATAGTATGGTGTGATGTGTTGGATAGAGTGCTGGACCTGAAATGTTCAAGTCCCATCTGTGATACTTAACTAGTGGTATAACCCTGAGCAAACCACTCCACTCCTCTGAGCCTCAGTAACCGCATCTGTCAAATAAGAGGGCTAGATTAAATAATCTCTGAGGTCCCTTCCAGCTCTAAATCTATAATCCTATAACCACACCATCAGTGTAAGGAATTCCCACATGGCTAAAATAATAACATATAGGATAACTATAACGAGAGTCAGTTACTGGTGGCCATACCCCATCATGGACCTTGTAGACCCCAAGGCATCTAAGACAGCTCACCTGTCTGCTAATCCAAGTACATACACAGGCCCTTCTTAGGCTTAGCCTCTCTGAGCCTCAGTTTACTTACCTGTACAAAATGGTGATAATAATGGAACCTAGCTCACAGGGTTGTTGTAAGGTTCAAATGCAATAAAATATACATAACATATGTCTAATATGATGTGTATTATATTATTCATAATCTTTGTAAGTCTTATAGTGCTATGCTAATGCGCTGTTGTTATCAATATGAAGTCTGGTCCAATGCCAGTCTCAGTTTCTCTAGCCTCCCACGTTTCCAGCTCAGCCAGAACCCCTCCCTTCAGCCACTGAGTACCTGGAGGCCTTGAGTCAGCTATTGTTGTTTTCTCTCTCAACCAAAGCTCCTTATGAAGGTGTCCCTCAGAGATGCCAGCTTGTCCTGATAAGAGACACTCTTCCCTTATTCCCCGCTCCCTATCTGTCTACATCCACGATGAGAAAACAGGGAAACAGTCTCTAAGAACACTTTACTCGCTCTCAATGGAAACTAGATCCCAGTTAATATATGGGATCAGATTTCTAGAGTCCAGTGAGGTCTGACCTCCCTGATGACCTCGGTTATGCTTGGAGCCCTGATCTTTAGTGAATACTTTTGGTGGTCCCTATATTTTGACAAGGTCTACTCCCCATGTTGGATGAGAGGCTTGACCAGTGAGAGGTAAACATCCAGGGCAGTGTTTTGGAGAAACACCAAAGGGGAAAAAAGCTTTGTTAACTTTTGATACAGGACCCTGAGAAGCCAGGCAATGAGGCACCAAAAGTCAGAGAGGAGAAAGTTTTCTGCTCATTGAGTCAAGGAGCTGGGTGGTGCAATAGATAGAATCCTAGACCTGGAGTCAAGAAGAATTGAATTAAAATCCTGCCTCATATACTTACCAGCTGTGTGACCCCAAGAAAGTAATTTAACCTCTGTGCCTCAGTTTCCTCATCTGTAAAATGGGGATAATGATAGCACTTGCCTCACAAGGTTGTTGTGAGGATTTAATAAGAGAACATTTGTAAGGGATTTTGCAAACCTTAAAGTACGCTATGTATAAATGTTAACCATCATTATTATTAATAAGATCATGTTAGAACTAGAAGGGACCATAGAGGTCATCAAATCCAACCCTCCTATTTATCAACCCTATTATTTTATCTAGAGGAGTGACTTATCTGTGGTCACCTAAGCAGTCGGTAGCTGATCTGGATAAGAACCCAGATCCTTTGACTTCTCAGCTAAGTGTTCCTTCCAGGCTCACTTGAGCCTTACTTGAATTCCCAGAGCCTCATAGAAATGAACCAGCTGTAATGGGTTGAGGTCATCTGATGTCCTTATGAAGGCCTAAGGGGGCCACCCATGGATAGGGACACCTCACCTTCTAAACAGGTTTGTGAAGACAGTCAGGTTGGGTTGAGGCAGAGATCACCCTGAGTTAAAGTCAGACTTCTTGCCTCCCCCTCATCTAGTTAATAGTGGGAGGGGCAGCTAAGTGGTACAGTGGATAGAGCACCAGTGCAGGAGTCAGGAAGACCTGAGTTCAAATCTCACCTCAGACACTTGACACTCACTAACTCTGTGACCTTGGGCAAGTCACTTAACCCCAATTGCCTTATCCTGGGTCATCTCCAGTCATCCTGATGAATATCTGGTCACTGGATTCAGATGGCTCTGGAGGAGAAGTGAGGCTGGTGACCTGAACAGTCCTCCTTCATTCAAAACAAAGTCAAGTGCAAGTCATATCATTATTTCTCTGATGGCACTGTCTTCTTTCGGTAACAAAGGATGAACATACACAATAGTGGGAAGGAAACGAGCTTCCCACTTGGTGGGAGGTAGAGGGTGGAGTATGGGAAGGGGTATTTGAGAAGAGTCCTGGCCAAGAGAGAATATAATTCCACTGTAAGTTGTCTGAGTATGTGTTTCCAGAGGCCAGTAAAAAGGCTGAATCTCAGAGGGAGGAAATTTCTGATTAGACGCACGAATCTGATGATATACACAACTAAGCTGTAAATACCAGTCTGGTATTTGTTAGAGGATGTGGAGGAGAAGCAGAATCATGTAGTAGAAGGAACATTGGACTTAGTGTCAGGAAATGTGGATTTGAATCCCATTTCTGATACATCTTACCTATGTGACCTTGGGTAAGTCACTTACTGTAACCTCTCTGGGCAGCCATTTCCTCATCTATCAACGGATGAGGCTAGGCTAAATTACCTCTCACACTGTTTTCAACTTTTAGGTCCAGTGATTCTATGCCAGTCCAGCAGTCAGTGTAAAGGGCTTATGAGAATAATTCATTAAGGAGACCACAGTAAGAAGGCTCAACTTATAGAATTTCAGAGTTGGAAGGAATCCCAGAAGCTGTCTAGTATAAGCTGTCTTTGATGGGAATCACTAGCTTCTTCCCAACACGGGGTCATCCAGTGTTTGCTTTCACAAAACCAAATGGATAAATGATCAGAAAAGCAGAAATTACCAGTTTAGCATTAACAGGTTTCAAATTAGATTCTAAAGTGCTAGTGGAATTTTAATTTTTTTTGGTCCATGGAAAACTCTACATTTCTTCTTTGACCACCTTGGGGTAAATGTCCACCAGTGGTATTTCCAGAGCAAAGGGTATGAAAAAATTTTGTCATTGCTAAGTCTTTACCTCAAGCAAGTTAAAAACAAAAGGAAAATGGATACAGATGCATCTCTTGTGGTAGAAAACATTAAGAAGAAAAGTGGATGTTTTATTGACTGGGAGAAGGCTAAGTTGGCTCTGGCACATGCAGGTGATGGAACATTCTTATGCAAAAAGAAACAATGAATACGAAGAATTCAGAGTCACTTGGGAGCATTTATATGAACTAAACACAGAAGGAAATATGCAGAACCAAGAAGTAACAGACAATAATTAGTTATAACATAAAGGAAAACAAACCCTGGACCATGTCACATGTAATGAGTAAACTTGACTCCTTGACTAAAAAAACCTCTCTCTTCTCTCTCTCTCTCTCTCTCTCTCTCTCTCTCTCTCTCTCTCTCTCTCTCTCTCTCTCTCTCTCTCTCTCTCTCTCTCTCTCTCTCCCTCTCTCTCTCTCCTTTCCTCCCTCCCTCTCTCCCTCTCCTCCTTCCTCCCCTCCTCTGTCTTTCTCTGTTTCTCTCTCTCAGTCGCTACCTATCTCTGTCTCTCTGTAGAAAGGGCTGGAGTAACATGCAGATTGGAGAAGATGCTTTCAATATGTTCAGGGGTCTATTTTGCTTAACTTGACTTTTTGTTGAAAGGGAAGTCCTGGGAAATGATGGCGATGTAAAACAAACTCGCAAAGCTATCAGCAGCATTTAAAATATTCTCCACTGCCATGGAACTCCCTCCCTCCCATGTTGGGACTGTAACTGATGATAAGGAGTATTGTGAGTTTTGGGGGACTCTGGATTGTCCTACATTAATTTTTGCAGATTGTAGTGTGTCCTTGGCTTTCTTTTTCTTTACTAAAACACTTGTATAATAGGAACACATTTGAAGGAAAGGTCTACATTTTTATGAGACTCTGATCCTCAAAGATGTTATTGACAAATTATAAGGGATTCAACTCTGTACCTAAAGCATGGGATAATTGTGCCAGGACAAGGCAGACTTTGGAAAGGAAAGAGGAATCTACATGGTGGTGCAAAAAGAAAAATCACAGTGGGAGAACATGTTGGACTTCTGGCAAGGTCAGGTTGGATGAAGGAGAGAGACGGAGACAGAGAGATAGACACAGAGATGCAGAGAGAGAGAGAGAGAGAGAGAGAGCTGTTGCTGTAGGGAGGGACTCAGTTCTGAGGACATATGATAGGAAGGGGCTTCCCTACTTTTGTTTCAGCCACAGAACAGACCCCAGCCGTTCACATGCCAGAAGAGACGGTTTCTTCCATGACTTGTTTGAGTCTCTGCCATGTGCGCTGAAGGTGTTTTCTATGCCTTTGTTAATTGTTTTAGTCCCAGTTAGATGTTCTAATTTTTCAATTCCTGTCCCTTATCTGGTCTCTTATCCTGGTGCAATCTGAGTTTCAATGACCTTGGAAGGCCTGCTTTGAGCTAGGATAGGGGCTGAAGTCAAACCAAGTGCACTTATCATCCACCATACCATGTACTAAGCCCAGTAATCCAAGTGAACCCAAGGGTGATGCATGTGGGGCTGCTTTCACAAACAAGAACTTGTTGCCACCCTTTGGGGCTTTTCTGTGCAGAAATGTTTTCTAGACTGTTAGTGGAGGGTGGGTTCAGGTAAGATATCTCTTTCTCTCTACCAATTCCATTCCTAAATGCAGCTTAGCACTTTTGAGACACAGAGGCCCGAGGAACAACAATAACCAATCTCGGGGAGGGTTGGATTTGATGAACTCTAAGATCCCTTGTAGAGCTTGGTCTGTAATCCTCTGAGAGGGCCCCGTTGGCTTCACTGCCTGTGTTTCAGCAGTTTGGGAGAAGGAGACCTCAGACACCATCAGCGCTCTGGAACTGGGAGGTGTCCCAGAGCTTGTCTAGTCTGAACCTCTCTTTTTACAGACAAGGAACCTGACCCCCACAGAAGGGAAGGAGCCAGTGGCAGAGCTGATAATTAAACTCCAGATTCCAGTCCCTGCTCCTCTCTATCTCACCAAAAACTAAGGCTATCCCCAGCTTTATTATGAAATGAAGCTAAAATTCAGATCAACTCTCTTCTTCCCTTAAATGACTAAAGCTATGGCATAACAGATAGAGCTGGCTTTGGAATTGGGAAGCCCTGGGTTCGAATCTTGCCTGTGACACATACTTGCTGTGATCTGTCCCGCACTAAGTAACCCTCCTACAACTATAAGTTTCAGAAAAGGTTCTGATCTGCCTTGAAGGACAGAACTTCCTCACCCTGGAATTCCCTATATCAGTGAAATCACAGGTCTGCTCCTTGTCTCCTCAAAGCCCTTGAACTGTCTTGGGCTAGTCTCAGAGTCAAGCTCATGCCCACAGCAC
The DNA here is from genome assembly GCF_028372415.1 of Notamacropus eugenii. Lineage (NCBI taxonomy): Eukaryota > Metazoa > Chordata > Mammalia > Diprotodontia > Macropodidae > Notamacropus > Notamacropus eugenii. The sequence goes on from NC_092872.1 coordinate 270,023,578, forward strand.
GTTTTGACTTCTTTGTTAGATCCTCACAGTTGTCCTGTGGGTGGAAAAGTACAAAAAAGATTTGTCTTGATTTGGATTGTACAATTTTGTTCTTCCCAATTCATCTGCCCTCTCCCCTCTCTTCTCCTAGGCCTCAGGAAAACTTCTGGGCAGTGAGCTTTCCACTGGGCCATGTCAGTTTTCCATTACAGCCCCAGCTATGGGTAAAGCATGGTGTCAGGCATGCAAGGAAGCTGGTATTCAAATGCAGCCTTCAGAGAAGGTAAGTGTGGTCTGGCCACTGGTTGATGTACTTTTTTACTTGTAAAATGCAAAAATAAAGTCTGCAGCATGACCTGGTCTCCAAGCCTTTCTGGATTTTTTGTTTTTGATTTTTTTCTGCAATGGTGAATGATAGAAAAGACGTATATTTTTTTCCTGACAATTAGAATTATTAAAAACATAATGAGCTTCTCCAGAGGTGGCCCCTTCCCCATCACTGGAGGTCTTCTATTTTGTAGAAGGATGGTTGTTCATATACAGGTTGGGCTCAAGAATAGATTAAGTCCCTTCCAACTCCAAGATTGTGTGATTCTGAAAGGATTAGTCATTTGGGCCCCACTGGTCTTGTTTTCAAAAACCCAGAGGCCATGATTAGGTATCAGAGCAGTATATTCCCTAGGGGAGCCATGGGAAGATTGTAGTGATTGGAAACAGTTGTGGGAGTTGTTGCTAGAGGGGATGGTGGAGTGGAACTGGTTGGATTAGGCCTGAGTTTTATGTTCACTGAATGAAGGAGACTAAGACTCCTAGAGCTAATGGGATCTTTGAAGGCCACCTGCTTATACACAATAATTGTACACATTTTGTAGGAAACTGAGGACCATAGAGGGTAAACCCATCCCACAATACTCCAAAAACTCTTGGTTGTATCAAAACCTACTCCTACCACCCTCCCCAATAGAATGTAAACTGCTTGAGAGTAGAGATGATCTCAGTTTTATCTTCCTAACCCTAACACTTAGTACAATATTTTGCACGTAGTTGGTGCATAGTAAATGCTTAGTGAATTAAATTGAATCCTGTGGATGAAGAGCCGTTGCTGAAAGAAGCTTCAATGCTGTGCTTCCAATCTTTTCATCAGGGACCTAAAAACATGCTCAAATCAGTGGACAACAGAATCTGCATTGGAAGTCAAGGACAGACTGATCATAGCTATTGACTGCTAAGGGCAGGGCTAGGATCTGGATCCAGGTTCTCTGACCCCAAAACCAGCCATTAGAATTCTAGACTTGGGGTCAGGAAGTTTCAGGTCCAGATTTAGATACTTATTTGACTTTTGGGGGCATAAGTTTCCTCATTTGTAAAATGAGAGGGTTAGATTTGACCATCGCTTTCCCCTGGATTCTCTGTGAATTTATGGTTGAGTGTATTACATATTTTGGGAGAATGTTTTGTACCAATTGTACCAATACTGTATCACCTTAGTAAATGCCCCCCTTTAAAGGCTATTTAAAACTGACTGGCTAAATCAGTTCTTAACTCATAATATTGGGTTGAGAAGTATACTGGTGAGGGCTCAAGCCAAAGGCATCAGTGAACTGCCCTTCGGCTCCTCATAAGTACCCTTAGAGCCCTAAAAGGGAGATATCGCCTTTCTCAGCATCCTCTGAATTTATGTGAGTTACATGATCACCTACTTTCCATTAAATGTGATGAGATATATTCCTTGTGCCAAGAAAATAAGTTTAGGACTGTAAGGTACTTCAAAAGGGCATCTAGTCCACCTCACCTATTTTTCATATGAAGAAACTGAGTCCAAAAGAGGATGCTACTTAAACAAGGTCATGCAGGTAAGGTCAGAGACTGTAGTATTTTGGGGATTCAAGCCTATTATAAATAGAAATCACTCAAGCAATTACTGAGTCTCAAAACTGTATATTGTGACTTATTCAATCCGGAATTTAATTGTTAATTATCTCACGCGTTGCTTAAAATTGTGGGGCGGGAGATATTATTGATCTGTCTGGATTTTCAGGCTTAATTTATACCTATGATTTTGGTTTTTTATCCCCAGCCCCCAACACAATGCCTGGCACAGTACCTGGAGCTCAGAAAATGTTTGCTGATCAATAAATACACTCAGATGATAGACTATGTAGCTCCCTGCACCCATGTCTGGACTGAGGTGTAGGGGAGAGGTTTTCTTTTGTTTCTCCCCTTTCAACAGGAGCAAGTGAAGAATTGGTTGGGTGCAGGGCAGTCACGTAGATGAGCAGCTTTGACTTTTTATGCTTTTTAAAAAAATTCAGTGGCACTGAAGAAGTTGAGTTTTCTTGCTACTTCTCCATCAAGGGAGCTGGCCAACACCAGGGGGCCTTTGCTCTATGGGGCTGAAGCAGCATTTCCAGGGCTGCACCACCACCTGGTGGCCAAATGTAGAAGTTCAGAAATTGCACCCATTCATTTTGTTCTCATTTTATGTTCATCCTTCATTTTCAAACAGGACCAGTGATATCATGAGATGATGTCATGACTTGTATGTGATTTGGATTTAAGTGAAGCAGAGTTGCTCAAAGTCATCAGCCTCACTCTCTCTTCCAGAGTCATCAAGGTCGAGTGATAGGACAAAAATCAAGACCACCTGTGGATGACCTTGGTGTCTTTGATGCCTGAAAATCTCCAAGCATTCCACAATACCTGCTTCAGCTCCCTTCATCGCTGTTGGAACCAATTGTCCTCATCTGCCCATTGTGCTGGGGGAAGTCTTCACATGCTTGGGGCAAGCATTTCCCTAACTCACCAATTTGAGACCTCTTGGTTACCCTCAATCTGTTTTAAGATGTCTACTGAGACATTTTTACTGGAGTGTGGTCACTGTGCCTGCTACAGCTTCTTGGAGTCACAGCTGAGAGTTGAGTGAATCACGTGGACTCCAGAGGTGGATGAGCAGCCCTGAAAAGGGCTCGGGAGCCCTCACACCAGAGGTGCTAATCTTCCTGGACCCCTCCCCCCACATGCCCCTACATACAATTAGTGAGAGTTCTGAAGGGTCCTCTGACTTTTTCAACCTTCTCCAAACTAAATGAAAATCAGATTTGATCCTGGACTTCCTCCTGACTCCTAAATTACATGCTATGGAATCAGGCCATTTAGTCAATCAAATTCTGATAACCAGACAGCAGTGCCTAAAACATGAATATGACTGCTAGTACTGTTACTTCCATTCAGTTATGTCCATATTTCCACAGACAGCTTGGTCTAATGGAGGACCTGGCTTCCTCGCAGTTTACTATAGGGGCTGAGCTAATGTTCTCATCTGGTCACTGTTAAAAAGTAAAGACTTTCAGCAGCTCCATTTTTCAGATAGATTAAACATTTACTGGGGTCCTGGTAGATGGAAAACCCTGCTCTACTTCAAAGTCCTTCATTTCACAAATGAGGGAATTGAGTCTGGGTTATTCCCTACTTAAATACAGATACTGATGGATGGGAGAATACAGGAAGTTAGCCTCTCTCAGAGATGTTAATCCTACAGGAAGATTTCTTCTATGAATCCCTGCAATTCTGGGAGGGGAAGGGGCTTTGAGCCTTTCTGCTTCCCAGGGAGATCCGGTATCTGGGGCATAACCCAGATCTTATTTTCATACCTACAGTGAGGTGAGAGGCAGTCTTGCAGGCAGGTGTATTGACTAGCATGTTGGCTTTCAAGTCAAGAAGTTCAGTCATTTGAGTCATATTTGACTTTTTATGACCCTATTTGGGGTTTGGGGTTTAAATTTCATTTCTAACACTGATGAAATTACTTATTGTGAGTGAATAATTTAATTTGGCAACCCTCTATGACTTTAAGTCATACATTCTTACATGAAGCAGGATATAGACCTGGCTTCTGACATTCACCAGAGAGAAATTGTGAAGAATGACTACAGAATAATGAAGAAGGATGTATGGGAATGATAAAGCACTCATAAGTAGTCTCCATAGTCAGAGGAGTTAGCCTTATCATTGTTTTCATTAGAAATATATTCAGAAAAGGGGATGGGGTCCTGTAGTTTAGCCAGAAGACCTCACTCTTCTTCAGCATGTGCAACAAAAGTCTGGAAATATAAAAATTTAGTAAGATGTCCAAAATCTCTCAAGGGTAATCCAAAGTTCCTAACTACCTTTTTAAAAAACTATCTGCATCTTAGATTTTTAATTATTTATTCTAACAACAGAAAAGTTTGGGAAAAATGTTCCCAGTAATGATAATTAGAAACATCGAGGCCACACGGATAATGTAATTTTCTTTTCAGGTTAATGATTTCTCAAATCAAAGCTTCTCTTATTAGCCATGATTTGGGGGAAAGTATTAAAATCTGAAATATTTTTCATATGTCACAGTTTTCAATACCTGCTTTGTACTATCATTGTATATGTGTGTGTGTGTGTGTGTGTGTGTGTGTGTGTGTGTGTGTGTGTGTTTTGGGGGGGGCATGTGTTAGAACAGCCTGAGGTTCCTGCTTACTATTGGACCTACCTCTTTCCATATTTCCTAAACACATCTCATTCCCTCCTATCTCAGGCTTTTAATACAGAAGGGTATGCCCACTGCTTCCCACAAAGCTCTTGAGAAACCATGCAGGTTAGAAAAGGGCAGTGATATAATCAGGGTGGGGCAAACAGGGCTTTCATCCAGGTTGCTTAAACTGAGAGTGAATTTGCAGACTTTGCATTCCCTCAGGAGGTAAGTACAACAGAGAACAAGTCTGGCTAGATTTCCCTTCAGGGTTCTAGGAGAGTGCCTGAGAGGACAGGGAGGTCTCTTTTCTAATGCCATCAACTTGGGCCTCCATTTCACATGTGTTCCTCTTATTGTTATTGACAAGTGTTCCAGTTCCATTTAACCAATTAACCTGAATTAGCTGTTACCAAAAGATATTTACTTAAAAGATACAGGAAGAACAAAAGTTCAGAAATTTCTCCCAATACCTTAGGGCCATGTTCTCTACATGCTGTTGTTTGTCCTTCACTTTCCAGGAGGACCAGTGACCTCATGGGGTGATGTCTTGATTCATGCATGAATTAGATTTCTGTGAGGCAGAGCTGTACAGTCATCAGCCTCATTCTCTTTTCCAGAGTCATCAAAGTCCAGGGGCAGGAGCAAAGTCAAGACAGCTGGCAATGGCCCAGGATGCAGTGGATGATCTTGGCATCTTTGATGTCTGACCAGGCTCCAAGCTCTTCTGAGCACCTGTTTCAACTGCCTTCATGGCTATTGGAACAAATTGTTCTCATCCTCCCATTCTGCTCAGGGAAGTCTTCACATGCTCAGGGTAGACATGCCCCTAACTCACTGATGAGTTTGCGGTCTGTAGCTTACCTTCAACTTGATTTAGCTGCTGTGCATGCTACAGCTTCTGGTTCTTACAAGTGAGAGATGAGCGCCAGATGGATACCACACGTGAACGAGCAGTCCTAAAAAGGGTTCAGCAAGCCCTCACACCAGAGGTGCTAGTCCTCCCGAGCACCCCATACACTCTCCCCATACTTTCTTTCTGAGGAGAGTGGGTTCAGATTGACCACAGTTTTTATACAGCATTGGCCCCACTAAGGTGACATCCAAATGAGGCACTGATGCTTGACGAATTCTTGTATCAGCCATTACTAGGCTGGGTCCCCTAAGGTCTCTCCTCATTCCTCTGGGTCTCAACACTAAAACAGCTTACTGCAAACATTGGCTCTGACTCCACTCTCAGACCTCCCGATGGTTTGCCGTCTTGACCTGAAACTCATAAGGTTATAGCCTCCAATCTCCTTCACCCCAAAACGAAAGGACAAATGTCAAGGCAAAGAACCAAGGTCCATATTTATGGGTCACATGTTGGCCTCTGATAGGGAGGAGTCCTCTTCCCTTACATCATTCTCTCTTGTCTCACCAGAGTATATATTTTAAGGCAGGAAGAAGTCTCACTAAGAGAAGGGAGAGGTTCTGGGTTTTGAACACCCTCCTTCCTCTCAGTGGCAGCTATGCAGCACATGCTCTGAAACTCATACGGGCACTGCCATAGCCAAGTGCTACATGTAGGCTCATGAGGATTGGACTCATTGGCCAGTCCCTCATACGTTGATGACAATTAGCCAGAACTTGGTGGTCTTTTAGTGTTTTATCCATTTACATTATAGACTGATAGATGTAGAGCTGGAAAGGACCTCAGAAACCATCTAATCTAATGCCCTCAATTTACATAATGAAGAGTGAAGTTCAGAGGCTAATTCATTGACTTGCTCATGATTCTGCAGGGAGTAAGCTGTGTGTATCATCTTTCTGGTTCTTCTTAACTCCTTCTCCATTAGTTCATAAAAGTTTTCCCAAGTGTCTCTGAATCTCTCATATTCATGGGGCTTTTTCTGACTTAATAATATTAAATTACATTCATAGACTACAATTTGTTCTGCTATTTCTCAAACAATGGGCTGCCACTGTTTCCTGGTTATTGGTGTTGGGGTTTTTTTTGCTATTGTAAAAAGGCTGTTATGAATGTTTTAGTATATATATGACATATAAAATCTACTTATATATGTAAATATACAAATATACTTTTGTATGACAAGATACACATAGCAGTAGAGAGACAAGAGAAAGAGAGAGGGGGCAAGGTGTTTATATATGATTGATATATATGTATATCTATATTTGCAAATATAGATATACATACAAACACACATGTATATATACATATATGTGTATGTATATATGTGCATATATCTATCTATCCATCAAGAGAGTCTTTCTCAAAACGTATAGAGAAAGACTAACTAGAAAATTATTGCAATCGTCTAGACCTGAGGTAATAAGGGTTCGAACCTGGATGGAACACATTTGAGTGGAGAAAAGAGGACAAGAAATGCCATGAAGGTAGGAACCACAAGACTTGTCATCAATTTGGATTTGTGGACTCAGTGAGAGTGACGCCAAAGTTTCGAAAGGAATGTAGTGGCCTCAGAAGTGACTGGCAAGTTGGAAAAGTACATGTGGGGGAGGAAAGAAGACAGTGAGTTCTGTTTCAGATGTGTCAGGTTTGAGATGCTTATGGGACATTGAATTTCAATCAAAAAGTTATTGAAGAAGTAGGACTGGAGCTCAGGAGATACATGATGGCCGGGTCTTTAGATCCCTTCCAGTTCTGAAATTCTCTGCTTGTCCAGAGCTCAGGATATGCTCCTGGAGGCATCACAGGATGCTCAAACATCCTGTTGAGAGACTTGAGAAAGTTCACTGTCCTTTGCTTGCCTCTGGAAGTAAGTACCAGAAGAAAGTGGGCTAACACACTTCAGAAAGATTTTTCAATAGAAGCTGAAAAGAAAATTTTTCTGATTCACCAGCAGATTAAGTTTCCTAGAGTATTCTGGGGAGGCCAGGCTTCCTTGTATGTGTATAATATACTCACATATTTACACATTCTTTGCACTAGGCTTGTAATTTCCTTCTTGTAGGGGTCTCTTGATGAAGATATTCTCTGCAATTCAGATTCTTTGTGAACAATTTGAGGCACTTTAATGACTTGCCAAAGGTCACATAGCAGCGTGTATAGAGACAGAAACTGAACTCAAATCTTTCTGTTTCTAGGACTGTTTCTCTCTCTACACGATGAACTTCTGGTCACATACATCAAACGCAGAGCAAAATGTGGATTTTGTAAATTGATGTGAATACGTACATATATTTGGCACAAAAACACACAAAGTAATGGTTGTTTGTTTTTTTTTTTATTTCTATCATTAGCACCTAGCAAAGGCCATGTCCATTGTGGTGGCTTGATACATATTTGTCAAATTCAATTTGGATGGGGGTTGATAAGGATGAAGAGGAAAAGGGACCAATTTCGACTCAGCTGTTACCCACTCCCCATTCAGACACTAGACTGAAAATTCCTAAATCCAACATGGGGCCACCCTGGCCATCTTGGGCCATTCCTTTGTATGAGGATATCTTAGCCTCATTTTTGTAGGAAGCTGCATTTCTTTGGCTAGAAGATGTGATAGTCACCTTTGCTTTTCCAGGAGTTTTGAATTAGTAAAATATGCTGATCTTTAATAGTAGGAGAGCTTATAGTGAGGCCACCTCCCTCAGTGGCTTATTCATCCTCTCCATTTTTCCCCAACCCAATGCCAGTGACTCATGTAGTACAAAGTTTGGCAGATGAAGGAAGGATTTCTAAAGTTTTCCAATGTTAATTTTCACTGTGATCCTATACAGCGAGTCATTATTAATGGAATCAAGCCCTTTGTAGGGGACCCAACAAGTGAAATCAGAGATGAAGCAGATTACCAGATTAGTTACATCAAAGTCCTGGACTAGTTTGTCTACAAGATTTTCTTCATTTGTGAGAGGCACGCCCCTTGCTTTGGTGGACCTTCTTCCCTCTGCAAAGGAAGCAGGGAAAGTGTCTTTTATATAAAACTTCTTGGGGGCCAAACTTAGGCTTTAGAGTTCCTAGCATTCATTTTTGCTGTTGTTACTGCTTCCATTTGCATTGCTACAGTCATGAAGTATATTGTTTTCCTGGCTGTGCTTTACTTTGCACCAGTTCCTGTCACATTTGTCATTACTTACAGCACCATCATGTGCTATTATATTCATTTATACTTGTTTTTGCCATTTTTCAATTAATCTACCTTGTTTCAACTTCTTTGCTCCCATAAAAGTGTTGCTTTTAATTAATATATTTTTGTATATTTGGGACCTTTCTTTTTTGTCAGTGAACTCTTTGGGGGTATATGTCTACAAGTGTAATCTCTGGACATTTTAGTCACTTTATTTGCATAAATTTCCAAATTGCTTTCCAGTATGGATGTAACAACTCATAGTCCCCTCCACAATACGTTAATGGACCTTTCTTTCCTCATTTCCTCAAAACATTGATTTCTACCATCCTTTGTCATCTTTACCAGTTTGCAGGATATGAGGTGAAACCTCAAGCTTTGTTTTGATTTTTATTTCTCATATTTTTTAAATTTAAAATTTTTCCAATTGGAAGTAAAAGTAATTTTTAATGTTCATTTTCTCATTTATTTAGTTTCAACATTCATTTTTATAAGATTTTGAGTTCCAATTTCCCCCCCTTCTTCTTCCCCTCCCTCTCCTTACCCTTCCCCAAGATGGCAAGCTATCTGATATAGAATATACATGTACAATTATATTAAACATAGTTCCACATTAGTCATGTTGTGAAAGAAGAATCAGAACAAAAGGGAAAAACTACAAGAAAGGAAAAAAAGGAGAGAAAATAGTATGTTTTGATCTGCACTCAGACTCCATAATTCTGTCTCTGGATGTGGACAACATTTTCTATCACGAGTCTTTTGTAATTGTCTTGGGATTTTCGTATTGCTGAGAAGAGCTAATTGCTGTCAAAGTTGATTATCAAACAATGTTCCTGTTAATATGTACAATGTTCTCCTGGTTCTGCTCACTTCACACAGCATCAATTCATTCAAGTCTTTCCAGGTTTTTCTGAAATCCACCTGCCCATCATTTCTTATAGCATAATTGTATTCCACATTACATTTAATGACCAAAACTTGTTCAGTCATTCCCCAATTAATTGGCATCCCCTCAATTTCCAAAAAAAGAACTGCTATAAATATTTTTATACAGGTGGGTGCTTTTCCACTTTTTTATCTCTTTGGAATGTAGACTTAGTAGTGGCATTGCTGAATCAAAAGGTTATGCACAGTTTTATCGCCCTTTGGGCATACTTCCAAATTGCTCTCCAGAGAGGTTGGATTAGTTTTTCCACATCCCTTCCAATATTTGTCATTTTCCCTTTCTGTCATATTAGCCAATCTGACAGATATGAGGTAGTATCTGAAAGTTGTTTTAATTTGCATTTCTCTAATTAGTGGTTATTTAGAACATATTTTCAAATGACTATAGAATAGCTTTGATTTCTTTGTCTGAAAACTGCCTATTCATGTCCTTTGATCATTTATCAATAAGGGAATGCCTTGTATTCTTATAAATTTCACTCATTTCTCTATATATTTGAAAAATGAGGTCTTTATCAGAGACAACTGCTATAAGAGTCCTCCCTCCCCAGTTTTCTTCTTTCTGTCTATACTTGGTTGCATTGGTTTTGTTTATGCAATATCTTCTTAAGTTAATGTAATCAAAATGATCCATTTTATATCTTTCAATGCTCTCTGTCTCTTGTTTGGTCAGAAATTCTTCCCTTCTCCATAGATCTGACAGGTAAAATATTCCATGCTCCCCTAATTTGCTTATGCTACACCCTTTATGTCTAAATCATGTACCCATTTTGGCCTTATATTATATGATATGAGATGTTGGTTTATAACTACTTTCTTCCATACTGCTTTCCAGTTTTCCCAGCAGTTTTTGTCCCCAAAGTCTGATTCTTTGGGTTTATCAAATACTAGATTACTATGGTTATTTGCTACAGTGCATTGTGCAACTAATCTATTCCACAGATAATACACTTTATTTCCTAGCCAGTACCAAATTGTTTCAATGATTACCATTTCATAATACAGTTTGTCATCTGGTATGGCTAAATCACCTTCCTTCACTTTTTTTCCCATTAATTCCCTTAGTATTCTTGACCTTTTGTTCTTTCAGATGGATTTTATTATTGTTTTCTAACTCCATAAAATATTTTTGGTAGTTTGTAAATTAATTTAAGGAGATTATCATTTTTATTATATTAGTTCAGTTTACCCATGAACAACTAATACATATTTTTAAAAATATTCTATTTTTAATTTATGGAATGAAAAAATATTTCCATAACATAGCATGATTAAAAAAAGATGATTAAACACAAAACTGCAAATCTACTAAGTATAACTTGCTATTCCTTTTAAATATACAGCAAAGATTGTGGGTAACAATTATGGTCTAAGAGGCTTCACCTGTCACCTTGGCAGCCCGCGGCTCCTGGAGAGGTGGCAGCCATCGGTGGTGTCCCGCTTCTGACTCCATCGGTCCGGCTGTTGGGCTGGCCAAGCCTGCAGGAAGGTGGGCGGTGGCCTTGGCCCCTGCCAACGTGATTCATTTCATATCGCTGTTCAGTCAACAAGGGAAATTAAGACTGCAGAAATGGTAAACCACACTCCCTGATAAAGAGAGAAAAAAGATCACCCGAGAAATTGTACATATGATTCTGTCTGGTGGTCAAAGGACAAGCAGTTTTGTTGACTGGAAGGATCTAAAACTTGTTTATAAAAGATATGCTAGCTTATGTTTTTGTTGTACGGTAGAAAATCAGGACAATGAACTGCTGATGCTAGAGATTGTACATCTTTAAGTGGAATTACCAGACAGGTATTTTGGAAACAGTCTGTGAGCTGGATATTATATTTAATTTTGAAAAGGTCTGTTTTATCCTTGATGAGTTTATAATTGGTGGAGAAATCCAGGAAACTTCAAAGAAAACTGCTGTCAAGGCTATAGAAGACTCTGATATGTTACAGGAGACAATGGAAGAATACATGAGCAAACCTGCATTTTAACTGAAAAATCTACTTGACAACCCAATGATGCTGCATATTATATCTGTAAAACTTCAGCTGGATGTAGTTCTTTTCTGATGTGCCAGAGCCTTATGCCAAAAGTAACTTAAATGGATTGTGTGTGAAACTTCTTGGATACTTTGGGATACTGTGTTCAACTAGCAAGACTTAAAACTGTAGCATATTTGTAACAGGTGCATATCTATATTAATCTCTATATATGGATTGTCTCGACTGGAACTTAAAACAACCATCATTCAGTAAATTGCGTATTTTGTTTATATAATAACTTTACCAGCAAAGTAATAATCTTAAAATATTTTTGAGAAATGGTCTATATTTTTGCTAGTATTCTCAAAGAACAAGTTGGTAACTATTTGTAAAATTGTTATGAATGTGCTACTTATCTTGAACTAAAATAATACTTTTTTCTAACTGCACAGTTCTTTTTTTAATGGTGATCTCATATATGTTAAAGTAATATAAAAGGTCAGTTATTAGACAACTATAGCCATGTTTTATATATATATGTGTGTGTGTGTGTCTTTGGGTGTATACACATACATGTATCCCCATATATATGTACGCATGGGTAAGATTTCAACAAATCTTCAGCCCCTTTTATCTTGAATTTCTCATTCAGGCTTGAGTTTGGGGAAATAAAAGCAATGACAAAAACACAACTACCTATAATTTAAAAGAAAAACGAAATCTTCAAGAGTTGCTGTCTAGGATTAAATTGTTCTAATAAAATTTTGGCAGTCAGAATTGTAAAATACATGCAGTATCTCAATTTGTATATTCACCAAAATCATAGAATTTCAGATCAGAAGGGAGTTAGTTGAGTGGCCAGTTAGTCCATCCTATACTCCCAAATTACTAATTTACAAGAATGTTTTTTATGGGAGGAGCCAAGATGGTGGAGTAGAAAGACACACATATGCTAGCTCCTAACCCACAGCCTATAAAATACCCATAAAGAAGAACTCCCAACAAATTCTGGAGCAGCAGAAGCCACACAACAACAGAGTGGAGGCGATATCTGTTCCAGAGAGACCTGAAAAACCAACACCAAAGGTCTGTCGTGCACCGGACCTGGAGCAGAGCCCAGCCCTGCCTTGGCCGTGTGGCGCAGAGAGGAGCAGATCTGAGCAGGCTTCGGGAGCAGAATCTCCAGTGGCAGTGCATGTCCCTCCACCCACAGGCACCAAAGGTCAGTGACAGAGTCTTTTTGGCTGGCTGAGAGGGGAGTGGGGTGTCCCCATAACTCAGGCCCCCTCGGGAGGCAGCGGCAGACAGGGGCTCCCAAAGCAGGCAGGAGCCCAGATCCATTGTCGAAGGTCTCTGCATAAACCCCCTGAGGGAACTGAGCCCTGTATGGCGGTCCTGCCCCGACCTGAACACCCGAACTTAATCTCACACTGAATAGCAGCCCTGCCCCTGCTGAAAGCCCTGAGGCTGGGAAGCAGCATTTGAATCTCAGCCCCTAAGTGCTAGCTGGGCAGAACTGGAGGCGAGATGGGTGTGGAGAGGAAACCCAGAAGTCAAGTAACTGGCTGGGAAAATGCCCAGAAAAGGGGGAAAAAAATAAGACCATAGAAGGTTACTTTCTTGGGGAACAGGTGTCTCCCCCCATCCCTTCAGATGAGGAAGAACAAGGCATACTGTCAGAGGAAGTCAAGGGCCCTGCCTCCAAAGGGGACTTAAACTTGGCTCAGGAAATAGAAGACCTTAAGAAACAAGTTAGCAGCTTACTAAAGGAGAACCAAAAAAACGCTGAGGAAAATAGCAGCTTTAAAAAGAGGCTAACTCAACTGGAAAAAGAGGTCCAAAAAGCCAACAAGGAGAAGGAGGTTTTAAAAAGCAGAATTAGCCAAATGGAGGAGAAGGTTCAAAAGCTCACTGAACAAAATAATTCATTGAAAGAGAGAATTGAGTCCAGGGAAAAGAATGACTATGAGTTAAACCAAGAAGTTAGTAAACAAAACCAAAAATTTAAAAAAATAAAAGATAATGTGAAAGAACTTATTGGAAAAACAGCTGACCTGGAAAATAGATCCAGGAGAAATAATTTAAAAATTATTGGGCTACCTGAAAGCCATGATCAAAAAAAGAGCCTAGACACTATCTTCCATGAAATTATCAAGGAAAACTGCCCTGATGTTATAGAATCAGAGGGCAAAATAGATATTGAAAAAATTCATCTATCACCCCCTGAAAGAAACCCGAACAGAGAAACTCCTAGGAATATTGTGGCCAAATTTCAGAGTTCCCAGTTCAAGGAGAAAATACTGCAAACAGCTAGAAAGAAACAATTTGAGTACTGTGGAAATACAATCAGGATAACACAGGATCTGGTAACTTCAACATTAAGGGGTCGAAGGGCTTGGAGTAGGATATTTCAGAAGTCAAAGGAACTGGGATTGAAGCCAAGAATCACCTACCCAGCATATCTGAATATAATACTTCAAGGGAAAAAATGGACATTCAGTGATAGAGACAAATTTGAAGATTTCATGTTGAGGAAAAGACCAGATCTGTATTTAGAATTTTGACTTCTCAAGACAAGAATCAAGAGAAGCATGAAAAGGTAAACAGGGGAAGAAAGAAAAAAAAAAAGAAAAATCATAAAAGACTCTCTAAAGCTGAACTGTTTACATTACTACATGGAAAAAAATATTTTTAACTCTTGAATCTTTTCTCAGAATTTGGGTAGTTGGAGAGATTGTACACACACACTCACACACATACACATAGATAGATAGAGAGTACAGGGTGTGTTATATCAGAAGAGATGATATCCACATACACACACAAAAAAAAATAAAATAAAATAAAACAAAATAAAATAAAAATTAAGGGGTGAAGGAGGAAAATTCCGGGAAGAGAAAGGGAGGAATGGAATGGGGTAGGCTATAACTCATAAAAGAGATAAGAAAAATCTTATTCAATGGAGGAGATAAGGGAGAAGGGGAGGGGGTAGGGAATAAAGCTACTGTCCCCACATGTGGCTGAAGGAAGGAATAACATGCTCACTAAATTTGATATGAAAATTTATATCACACCACAGGAAAGTAGGAGAAAAGGCAACAAGTGGAGCAAAGGGAACGTTAGAAGGGAGGGCAAATGGGAGAAGGGAGTCACTAGAAATAAACACTTTCTAGAAGAGACAAGGTCAATTGTAGGGGGGAAGAATAAAGGGGATAGAGTAGGTCAGAGGGCAATATAATTAATATTACACAACATGATTACTATGGAAGCCTTTTGCAAAAGAACACATGTTTAGTCTGTATTGAATTGCTTCCCTTCTTAGTGGGGTTGGGGGGGGGGAGAAGTTGGAATTCAAAGTAGCAGAAACAAATGTTAAGAATTTTTACTGCTTATAATTGGGAAATAAGAATTACAGGGATAGGGGTATGGAAATTTATCTTGCCCTGTAAGAAAAGAAGGAAGATGGGGATAGGACAGGGGTGGGATGTGATGGAGGGGAGGATACATTGAAGGAAGAAGCAATCAGAATGCAAGGTATTAGGAAGTGGGGGGAGCGGGGTGATGGGGAGAAAAATTGGTCATGTTACAAAGTGAGGTAAAAACAATTAGTATTAAAACAATAGACAATTAATTATTGAGAATAAATCAATGACATCTTTAGTTTGGAGAAAAGAATTTCAGTCTAACTTTCCAAGCAGACGGTAACCTCTGATAAAATTTGGCATTGATGGAAAAGTCAAGGTTTTAATGGTAAATTTGACTTTATGATTGCCATTCAATCAGGAACTAGAACATGTGTAGAAAGTCATGTAAGCCACTTAAGACTTGCCTAAAAGACATTCCTTAGCCAAAATGAAACTATAATCATATTTTAAACCTGGTTGTAGGAACTTGCCATTTTTAGATGATGTGGGACTACTAAGTGACTGTTCTTCTGAGTCTAACTCCAGGTGTGGGAAGCAAGAAAGGCGATCTGAGCCTCCATTACATGATACCAGTATGCTCATGAGATGCTGGTATGAACTGCATAGGTGATCTCAAGGGAAGGGTAGGAGAGTGGCTGTTCAGCACGGGCTGAGGTGGGATTCTCTAGACTCAATTTCCCCAATGACACCTGGCAGATTTTAAGCCTGACTGAATACAAGTGGACAATCTGCTCCTGCCTGGAATAGACATGAAGTTGGGGAGATGTTGTTTCCCTGCAATGTCCCTACTCTTGGTGGCAATTCCCTATAGTCAAAAGGTTTGTAAGCTTAATACCAGATCTATTCAATTATCGATTATGGGTAGAGGAACATCCGAGGCTGCCTAAAATTAAGCTATTAGGCATAGAACTTTAGACCAACAACATTAAGTTAGGGTCTTTTTATTCTTAGTAATACTGAGGAGACAATTAGATCAAGAGATTGTGAAGTTAGCAACATAAATATTATCTGTGTCTCAGTTGGCTTATGTTTTAAAAAAAAATTCTTTTGTGGTCCATATTGTAAATGCTTTAAAAAGATGTATCACCTGACCAAAAGTTTGAATTGCTTTATCTGTTACAAACTGTGTTAAAAATTTTAAAAAAGAATGTTTTTTATAACTTATTTTTTTTATCAGTCAAATGATTCAAGTGGCAGTGTCTATGACTTCCTTTGAAAAATGTGATAAGATGATTGAGTTGACTTCCTTAATGCACACAGTGTAATGCCCTGGAATTCCAATTAATTCTTGCCGTTGACTGTGGTATCAGCATTTCTCTCTTTGGATACATAGAGAATTCATGTCTATCGAAATGAGACATCTGCATATTCAAGCCTCCAGTTAGTAAATATTTTGTAAATTTCAGTCATAATTTTCTAATATCTCAGGACTTTAGTTTATACAAGTGTTTTCCTTAGTACCTGGACAGTGTCAATCTGGAGGTCTAAGTTCACTCATGTTGCAGTGATTAGAGGGAAATCATGGTCAGTTTTCTTGGGAGATAAATCTGCCTACTATGTGGGTGCCTTTAGGAAATTTTGGATGGGATGACTTCTAAAGGAATTTACTAACACTAAAAATTACTTTTGTCAGTCTTAGTAGACATATGCACACATTTATTACATAAATTCCTGGTTGACAAGACAGAAACATACTAAGTAAAGTGAATTAATACATTTTAAGTTTTTTGCCCCAAATTAGCACCATTTATAAATATTATATACATGAGTACTAGAAATGTTTACTGATTTTCTTTTCTGTTTTCCTTGAGTAATCACTTAACCTCAATCAACATATCAAACTGAGATTTTGTTTGATCTGTTTTTATCACTTGGTGTACTTGGAGCATTCATTGTCCAGTTTTATAGTTAAAAATCATCACCCAGGGTTTCATTACCTAAAGAAAATAAAGACGAAATGTTGCAAAAAAAATAAATATACAGCAAGGTTATTATGTAAATTTCTTTTTTTCTTCCTCCGCCTGCTCTAGAGATTGCCACCATTAGATGCAAATAAGTATATATGTAAAATTATTCATATTCATATTCATACACATACTTCTATTTATCACTTCTTTCTCTGGATGCAGACAGTGTCTTTCTTCATATGTTCTTTATAGTTAATTTGGGTATTATTAATTTTTTTTCCAGTTGTTTTGATCTGATTTTGTATGAAAAGTGTTTTGTATTCATATCAGTCCTGGGTTTGTCTTGGCAGGTAAACTGTCAAGAATTTTATATTTTCTACAGTTATTTTAAATGTAATTTTTCTTTCTATCTCTTGCTGCTGGACAATGTTAGTATATATAGAAATGCTGATGATTGTGAGTTTATTTGATATCCTGCAACTTTGCTAAAATTTTTTATTATTTCAACTAGTTTTTAAGTTGATTCTCTAGGATTCTCTAAGTATGCCATTATGTCATCTGAAAAAAGTGAGTTTTGTTTCCTCATTACCTATTCCAATTCCTCTAATTTCATTTTTTCCCTCTTATTGCTGTAGCTAACATTTCTAGTACAATATTAAATAACAGTGGTGATAATGAGTATCTTTGCTTCACCCCTAGTCTTGTTGGGAAGGCTTCTAGCTTATCTCCATCATAGAAAATGATGGCTTTAGATAGATGCTACTTATCATAAGGAAAGCTACATTTATTCCTATGCTCTCTGTTTTTAATAGGAATAGGTGTTATATTTTTTCAAAGGCTATTTTTTTGCATCTATTGAAATAATTATATGATTTCTACTGGTTTTGTTACTGATGTGATCAATTACGCTAAGAGTTTTCCTAATAATTGAGCCAGCCCTGCATTCCTGGTATAAATCTCCTGTTCATTGTATCTGATCCTTCTGATATATTGCTATAAGCTCCTTGTTAGTGTTTTGTTTAAAAATTTTGCATCAATATTCATTAGAGAAATTGTTATATAGTTTTCTCTTTCTGTTTTAACTTTTTTTCATTTAGTTATTAGCATAAAGGGAATTTGGTAGTACGTAGGAGGAGAATTTCTAGAAGCCTTCCCAACAAGAGCAGGAGTGAAGCAAAGATGCCCACTATCACCACTATTATTCAGTATTGTACTAGAAATGCGAGCTATTGCTATAAGAAATGAAACAGCTAAGACATGCAGTGAATAGAGTACTGAGTTTAAATCTGACCTCAGAAACTTACTAGCTGTGTGGTCATTGGCAAGTTATTTAACTTGTATCTGCCTTCATTTCTTCAACTGTAAAATGAAGGTAATAATAGCCCCTACCTTCCAGGGTTGTTGTGAGGATCAAATGAGAAAACACATGTAAATTGCTTAGCACAGTGCCTGGTGCATAGTAGGCACTAAGTAAATGTTTGCTTTCTCTCTTCCTCCCTCCCTCCTTTCCGTCCATCTTCTTTTCCTTTCCCTCTCTTTTCCTTTCCCTCTCCTCTCCTTTCCCTCTCCTCTCCTCTCCTCTCGTCTCCTTTCCTTTCCTTTCCTTTCCTTTCCTTTCCTTTCCTTTCCTTTCCTTTCCTTTCCTTTCCTTTCCTTTCCTTTCCTTTCCTTTCCTTTCCTTTCCTTTCCTTTCCTTCTTTCCTTTCCTTTCCTTTCTCTCTCTCTCCCTCCCTCCCTCCCTCCCTCCCTCCTTCCTTCCTTCCTTCCTTCCTTCCTTCCTTCCTTCCTTCCTTCCTTCCTTCCTTCCTTCCTTCCTTCCTTCCTTCCTTCCTTCCTTCTTTCTTTTCTGCCTGTGCCAGGCACTGTGCTGGTGATATGAAGAAAGGCCAAAAAAAAATCTGTGTTCTTGAGGAACTCATAATCCAGTGGGGAGACAATATGAAACAGCTCATACAAACAAATTATATACATACCAAACTGGAAGAAAATCTCAGAGGAGGACTGGGAAAAAATTTTTTTTTGCAGAAGGGATTTTAGCTGAGCCCTGAATGGAAAGCAGGGAAGCCAGGAGGTGGAGGTGAAGAGGAGGAGCATTCCAGGCATTGGGGACAGGCAGAGAAAATGCTCTGAGCCAAGAAATGAAATGTCATGTGTGAGGAAACTGATTTTAAATGTGTCACTCGCAACATTCTGGGGTCTGTGTGTGTGTGTGTGTGTGTGTGTGTGTGTGTATTCACTCTACCTAGATGAGAGGGAAAATGGAGTCACGTGACTTTGGCCCCCAACTGGCCCTGTCCATTCACCTGCAGCATTTAGAGGGCTCATCCTGAGATTATAATTATTTTTTTAAATGAGGATATTTTGAGTATTGTGTCAAGCTGAGATGACTTTATCAAGGCAAAGACCCTTTGAGAATTAGTCAGTATAGAACACCCATAGGTAAGACGGAATTAAAGACCGACATAGATGTAAATGTTGTGAGCCCAGATAAATTATATCTCAGAATACTGAAAAACAAAAACTAGAGGTAACTGGGAAACTATTGTCATTAATCTACAGTGAACGAGAGATAGGCAGAGAAGCTAACCTGACATTCAAAACTGGGTGAGAGGTAGAGTATAGAAACTAGAGATTTGGGGACAAGATATGGAAAACTCCCTTACGTGTGTTAAGGATGTAAGCTCCTTGAGGGCAGGGATGGTCTTTACTTCTTCTGGCATTTTTATTCCTAGCACTTATCATGATGCCTGGAATATTTGTTGTTGTTACTCCGTCATTTTGACTCTTTGTGACCCCATTTGGGGTTTTCTTTGCAAAGATACTAGAGAGGCTTGCCATTTCCTTCTCCTGCTCATTTTACAGATGATTAAACTGAGGCAAACAGGGTAACTTGCCCAGGGTCACACAACTAGGAAGTTTCTGAAGTCAGATTTGAATTCAGGAAGATGAGTTTTCCTGACTCCAGGTTTTGCTCTCTAGTTCCAGGCACTATGGCACCACCTGGCTGTTCAGGATAGTGAAAGGCTAAACAGAATTCATGTTTTAGGCTAGAAGCAACAGGAAGCCCTTAGGCACATCAGTGTGCAGTGTGAAAGTTGATAGCAAGGAAATTGATTAGGAAGTGATTGTCATCCTACAGATGAGAAGTGCTGAGGACTTAGAGGGAGAGAAAAGAGTAAGGAGTCTTGGACCCAACCCACAAGAGGCAGGAAGTAGGTCATAATCCTACAAAGGAGACTGAGACAGAGCAGGGAGAAAGGGAAGGCAAGCAATCTGGAAAATACTCAAGAAGAGAGCATAGAGTTGTATGGTACAATGTCTAGAGCATGGAGGATAGTCTCAGGATGGATCTGAGTTCAAATCCCAACTCACTAGAAATGTGACCCACAGTAAGGCATTTACCCACTCCATGCCTCAGTTTCCTCCTCTGTAAAATGAAAGGGATGGGGCAGTTAAGTAGCACAGTTGATAGAGCACTGGCCCTAGAGTCAGGAGGACCTGAATTAAAATCCATCCTCAGCTACCTGCTAGCTGCGTGACCTTGGGTAAGTCATTTAACCCTGATTGCCTCAAAAAAATAAAGAATAAAATGAAAGAGATGGACTTGATGATTTTTGAGCTCCCTTTCGATTCTATCTCTACAGTCCTATGAAGACAATGAGATGGAAAAGGGGGTTGTTGAATAAGCAATCTCAAAGGCCTCTTCTAGTTTTAAATCCTAGATATGGTCTTTCCACAGCCAATTTTTGTCTATGGGAGCACAGGCAGACAAGCTTGGGAAAGTTATCTCCTCAGAACACAGCACACTGGGGTCCCATGCCTTTAGCAGCATCCATGAAAGCCAAGATAAGCTCTATGGGAAAGGGAGTTTTATATTCTGATCCTTGGTTCATTTCCCAACTTCTTGGAATGATCATGGTAGTTGGTTTGAGTTTAGGAGGGGCTGGGAATGGGGAAAAGCTGACTCTCTGAGAATATCTGGCCAGTATCTGGTCTAATGTGTTTGGCTATGTTTTGGTAAGACCTAACTGAGACCAGAAATACACTCGGAGGTCCTAATAAACAGATCTATGTTGTCGTTTCTTGAGAGCTCTTTGAAGTCCTTGCAAATAAATAAATGCCTGAGGGTTTAAAACAGCAGATGGTGTTTGGGAAGGAGAACCCCATTAGTTGCCTGCAGTGATCCCTGTCTGATTCATGGGTTTGCACTAATGAGTTCCAACCTTTGTGATGGATGAGAATTTTTTTCATTTCGTGAAAAATTTCATTACCTGATCATAACTGATTTTTAATTTCCATTGATTGAAGAATTATGTAACAAAAACTACCCTGAATTGGAAAATATTTTAAATGAATTTGTACTGAGTTGTCAAACAAATTTTAAATGAATTTGACAATGACATGACAAAGCTGAGAGAGAGAGATAATATGCTGGGTGACCATCAGGATGCAAAATTATCTAAAAATCTCACTAGGTTAAAAGGACAAAGACTGAAATCAGATGAAAGGTCAACATTTCAGTAGATTTGTAACCTTATATTTCAATGGCATGAAACTGATCATTCCCAAATAGAGGAAGAAACAACCCAAATTTTCTCCATTCTAGGTTCAATATTCTAACAGCTACACATTGTAGTATCCATGAGAAGGGTGTGCTTTCCCTGGGGAAAGCATGTGGAGTAGCATAGAGATGGGAGGTGGATGCCCAGAAGGTCACTATATCGTACACACCCTTTAATCCCATGATACCACTACTAGGTCTATGCCCCAAAGAGATCAAAGAAAGCAGGATAAAAAGAAGGTCTTTTTATAGTGGAAAAAACTGAAGACCAAGGAGCTGTCTGTCAATTGAGGAATAGCAGAACAAATTATGGTACGTAAATGGAATGGGACTATTATGTCATAAGAAATAATGAAAGGATTGGTTTCAGAGAAACCTTCAGAGGAACATTTGTATGAACTGATGCAGACTGAAGTGAACAGAACCAGAAGGATATCTTAAACAGTAACATTATGAGGAAAACGTTGATTGCCTTCAGAACCCTGATCACTGCAGTGGCCAGCCATGATTCCTGAGGACAGATGATGAAGCATTCTGTCCACCTCCTGACAGAGGGGATGGACTCAGCATGCAGAGTGAGGCATACACTTTTGGACAAAGCCAATATGGGAATTTGTTATGCTTGGCCATGCATTTAAAGAGTTTTGATTTTCTTTTTTTTTCAATGGGAAGGAGTTGGAGGGAAAGAAAAGAAATGCTTGTTAATTGAAATAGATTCAATTTTTTAAAAAAAGAAAAGTGATTAGGTCATTTTTGAGGGGTGGGGGAACATAATAGTATATGAGGAGGAATAATCTGAAATAAGTCTACAATGGTAGACTGGAGCAAGTATATGAACAGTTTTAAATGTCAGGAAGAGGAGAAACAACCGAAAGCAAGCTAATGAAGAGGCAGACTAGTGAGATCTGGCAAGAGGGAGAGGGTAGACTCAAGAATGACTCCCAGGTTATGAACCTTGGTGGCTGTAAGAATAGTGGGGTCCTCAATCTATACCCCAATCTCTTTGTCTATCTCTGTCTCTCTCTGTGTCTCTCTCTCCATTTCTCTCACCATCCCCCATCCCCCATCTCATTGCCACTAACATCTTCCTCTGAGCCCTTCTCCTGGCCTGCAGGAAACACTGGGTTCTAAAAGTCTATGGCAGGAGGGTCTCATCAAGCCAGAGAAGTTTTGAATTAGGGATGGTGACCCGAGGGTCAGCCTAGACCTCTCATTACGTTGGCTCTGGGATGATGAATTCTTCTGGCCGTGGCAGAGTCTGTCTAATAAATTATAAAAAAATTGTAATATGCATCAGTGGATGAACTATCCACACTCACACCCACACCCACATCTATGGGTCTCGGCTCCTTGAAGTATTAAAGAAATATATCTATATCTACATTCAGAAGGTGGTAGATGTAATCTGAGGAGAGGGGATAATTTCTTCAATTATCTCTATGTACATATGATGTATAGCTTATCACACATAATCAGTATGGTATAGATACCACATCATGGCTCCTTTAATTGCTACTGAAACTTTGAGTGATAGCGGCCCTCTTCTGTTTCCTCTAGGCGAATGGTAAATGACATCCTTCACTAAACTTTGGTATATAATGAAATATGACTTTTATACAGATGCTCTAATGTGTCCTGAAGTCCAAAAGTGCTATATATAAATTGGGAAATGAAGACTAATGTAGAGCTGAAAGGTTATAATTTTTCAGTGCTTTTAGCGTGAGTCACGCAGCATGGGCCAGCTCTCCCCTGAGACGTGGTTGACAGTCCTTCTCCTATGTCAGCCAAAGGCACAATAGAATTCATCTGCCACACTCCACGTATCCAACACTCACCAATACATGAAACATAAAACCCCAGGTCTCTCGCTAGAGGAGTGGGAACAAAAGTCTTGTTGTCTGACATTTGAGTCTTCCCGTTGATCTGTTTGATACCCAAGCTCTTGTTACTACGACTTAGCTTGGTGAGATCTCATTTAAATCTATATACCTGCAGCTGGCTTCCAGGGTTTTTCTACTATAGCATTCAACCAATTATAATAACCCAGAGTACTGAATGTTTAATGACCTTAATGACCAAGTACCCATAGGCAATTGATCAATTCAACTGGCATTCATCAAGCACCTACTATGTATAAATCAATGTGCTAGAGGGAAGATAAGACAAAAATTAGACAGACTTTGTGCTCAAGGAGCTCACATTCCACTGAGCAACGTGACATGAATAGGGATAAATAAATTTAAAGTGTATTAGCATAACTATTTATAGATATGCAAAATACTTTCAAGGGAGAAGACATTAACATCTAGGGGTGGGGGATCAGGAATGGCCTAGTATAAAGAGGATATAAGGGGTGACTTATGGTGGGCATGAGAAGGTTGTTCCACATAACCAACCAAAAACTACGCAAATGAAGCTGTGTTAGCGATACGTGTGATCAGAAAAGGAGGTGGGTCAGTCATGAGGCAAGAGGGAGCCGTACCTGGGGCATGGCTTGGATGCTCCAATGACATCCACACAATGGCAAGAGAATTAGCAGAAAGTCCCCAGTATTACTGATTGACTGCAGCCAGAGGAGAATGAAAGAGCCTGGGTGGCTTGTGAGTTCCCACAATGATGACATCACAAAATCAGAGGCCTTGGAGTTCAGTCTTGTTATTTTACAGATGAGAAAATTGAGAAAATATGACTAAACAGGTAGTAAACATCACAAGTGGAATTTGGACCAACATCTAATATGTCTATTGTATATATATTTTTATTGTTTAGTCATTTCAGTCATGTCTGATTCTTTGTGACCTCATTTGGAGTTTTCTTAGCAAAGACACTCCAACCATTTGCCATTTCTCTCTCCAGATCATTTTAAAGATGAGGAAACAGAGGCAAAAGGAGGGTGAAGTGACTTGCCCAGGGCCACATAGCTAGTAAGTGTCTGAGGCCAGATTTGAACTTGCAGGGGTCTGGCTTGGACCTTTATCCACTGGGTCACCTAACTGCCCTTGTGTGTATATGTATGTGTGTATGAATCTATGTACACATACATGTGTATATATCTATCTTAAAACTATATCCTAAGCATGTCATTATGCATGTATACGTGCACACAAATCCTTAGGGTTTGGTTGTAGACATGGGATCACAGAGTCTCTGACCTATTACCTGTGGATTTCTTTGGTCACTTCCTAGGTAGCTTTAGCCCTGTAGTTGTATTTCACTGTCTTGGGATAGGGCAGCTTTTCCTCCTTACCTCTGATGCAAGTATAGCCTTCCTTCCTTCTCACTGTTGTGACTATTTATTTTTTCTAGGATGGCTTCACGCCTAGTTGATGAAAATATAGGATGTAAAGGATCACGTAAGAGACAAAGAATTATGGTCTTGAAGTATAAACAAGTATTTACATTGTGTTCAGTCTTTATGAGCTGTGAGGAAATTACATCAAATATGATGGAATTAGAAGGCAGCTAATCAATAGCATCCCCATCCCTGGAGGTGATTTTTTTAAAGAAACAAAACCCATTCTTTAGGAGTCAGTTGAACCTGAGGAGAGCTGTGCTAAGTGTGAGCCCTGACAGTTGAGACAAGGGCCAGCTACGGAAAAAGGCTCCAGCTCCAGAGAGGGAATTATGCCTTCCCTCCCCTCAGCCAGTGTTCAAGGAGCAGTCACAAGGATCCTACCAGAGCTATGTGTCCAGTAGATACACAGCGCCCACGGAGAATGGTGTGTGGATGCCAGGGTGAGGGAAGGGCCACTGGAACCCTTCAGCGTAAGAGTAGTGAGTTACCTTGCCCCCACACATTCTCTAGATGGGTTCTTCTTTTCTAGAGTCTTCTAGAGGTGGACTCACTGTTTCTACTGATCCTGTGTGAATTTGTGGGAGAATATGTAACAGGTTCATAAAAGTCATGTTTGGTAGCCTCTATTCTTATGATGCTATCTCAAGAAATGTCTGTATCAAGCTCTTTATGTCCTCTGGCTCACAATTAAAAGTGAAGACTCTGGGGTGGAGGGCAGGTGGCTCATAAGCTGCAGTTTTAGGGGCGTAGACTCCCAGGTTACCTTTGACTTTGGAGATTGTCATCCACATGGGGACACAACCTGTAAGGGTGAACAGGGAGGGGGAGTGTACCATGGAGGAGGCACTATCCGTGCTTAGCCTTTGTCTATAGATATCTTAACAGTTGGTTTTAAAAAGAGCGATAAATTTGGCAAATTATTCAGTGTTTTTGTCTATCTAGTGTCTTTTAAAAGTGTCTGTGAAATCAATATTCATGCATGAATGAATGAATGAGAAAGAACTAATTAAGTATCTCTAGGTGCCATCACGGTAAAGGTTCAGATACTAAAGTGAGAGTTCCTGCCCTAAAGGGAGGGACTTACATTCTAATGGGGGACTAGAGGAAGCCTACACACATAGAAAAGTTTGGGTCTAAGGCACAGAGTTCAAGAGTGAACCAGAGATCCCTTGGTGGCACTGTCCTTTCCAAAAGCAGTAGTAGTGCTCATGTTTGCAGGGGAGCAGGGGTGAGTATGTGATGATAAGGCAGACATCCGGTGGTTCCATGAAGGGGGAAGGTTTGGGCAGGACCTGTTAGATATGATGTCTTAGGTGAGTTTGTGCTCACTCATCCAACAGGACTTTGGAGCCACAGCTGAGTGGCTGATGACAGAAGTTCTTATTCCTAGAGCGCCCTTACCTTCTAATTTCCCACAGTACCTCCTTAGTGTATGTGTTTCTGCATTAAATCACAATCTACACCAGCATCCTACACATCAGAGGCAATTTACAATTTGTCTCCTTGAATTGGATCAAATTCATTTTTGTCATATGTCCGTAGAATCAAATGTTGGTACCTTGATCTGGGGGCAGCTAGGTGGTGCCGTAGTGCACAGAGTACAGATTCATCTTCAAATGTGGCTTCAGACACTTACTAGCTGTGGGACAAGTCACAGCACACTGTTTGCCTCAGTATCCTCATCTCTAAAAACTGAGCTGGAGAAGGAGATTGCAAACCACTCAAGCATCTTTGCCAAGAAAACCCCAAATGGGGTCACAGAGAGTCAGACATGACTGAAAAGACTGAACAAAAACAAAAAAGCCTTGATCTTTGTTGCTGCCTGACTGGTCAGTAGGATTTAGAGGAGAGAGTGTTGAACTCCATGTTAAGAGGCATGGGATCAAATTCAAGTTGTGTGACTTGGACAAGTGGCTTAACCTCTCAGAGCTTCAGTATTCTCATCTGTAAAATGGACGCAACAATCTCAGAGTTGTTATGAGGGCTTTTATTTTGACTGATGCCATCACAGGGCCAGACAAAAAAGGGGATAGGAGAGATGGCATTTATGATGAGTAGTGGAAAGATCACTGGTTTTAGGATCAGACAACGTTGTTTGAATCTTGACTTTGCTACTTATGATAAATGACTTTAGAAAAGTAATTTCTTTTTCTGAGTCCTGGTTTCCTCATCTAGAAAATGAAAGGGTTGGGCTAAATGATCCAGACAGATTCAGAATTGGTTGGATGACGGGACTCAGAGTGTTTGCCAAAGGTTCAGTGTCGGTGTGGCAGGTTGCCAGAGGAAGACCCTAGGGATCTGTGTTTGGCCCTATGCTGCTGAACGTTTTTATTAATGATTTGGATAAAAGCATAAATGTTGGGTTTGTCAGAACTGCCAATGACACAGAGCTGGGAGGAACAGCTATCTTGGTGGAAGAAAGAGCTAGGATCCAAACGGATTCTGACAAGTTACAGCACTGGGCAGAATCTGCTGGCAAGATGAAATTCAAGAGGGGTAAAGGTAAAATGTTCAGCTTGATTATGGAACATCAACTTCCCAAGTACAAAAATAGTCAAGGCATGATTAAGTATCATTTGATCTGAAAAAAAATCCAAAGCCTTGAATGGTCTGCAAGCTCAATGGTGAGTCAGCCAAATGATGGAAATTGTGATGAGTTGAGAGGGCTGACCTATGTTTGGTAAAAACCAAACAAAACTGTATTCAAGCCCCACCTTTTGCATTTAACAATTTGCTCTAGGAAACTCTCTAAGACTAGAAGAAGCAGAGGAAGGGTTGATCTGCATTGGTGGAAAGAGTTTCCTCATCTGGGAGTTCCCAATATTAAAGAAATCCCAAGTTCCATCCCAGTCCCTTATCCCAAAGATGTGATCATTATTCAGCTGCCTGAGAAGAGTGACTGGCTTCTTTCTCATTTCACTTCTGCAGCCCCAACCAGTGCTTGGTTCCTGGTAGGCCCTGGGCAAAATCTCTTTCCTGACAGCCAAAGACTGATTCCTACAGGGAGACAAGACTGACACCCAGAAATTGGCTCTGTGTGTGTCCCTGTGTGGCCTTTTCATCCAGAAGCTTTAGAGGATTAGACTGAAACTTGTCTAGAAACTGCTAGTGGCTCAGAAAGTATTTATCACCATTACTGACTGACGGGGTGGATTGCCCCAGAGGACCATAGATAGGGATCACATTTTGTTTGCAGGCATTTTGTGCAGTAACACACACACACACACACCTCCTAACTTACCCCCCCCAAATACTTTATTTACAATTTAAATTTATTTATTTTTAATTTTCAACATTTATTTCCACAAGATTTTGAGTTCCAAATTTTTTCCCCATTTTTCTCCTCCCCTACTCTATGTCATGCATTCTGATTACCCCTTCTCCCAGTCTGCCCTCCCTTTTATCATCCTCCCTCTTATCCCCTTCCCCTTTACTTTCTTGAAGGGCAAGACAAATTTCTATACCCCATTGCCTGTATGTCTTATTTCCCAGTTGCATGTAAAACAATTTTTTAACATTTGTTTTTAAAACTTTGAGTTCCAAATTCTCTCCCTTCTTCCCTCCCCACCCCCACTGAAAGGGCTAGCAATTAATATAGGTTATACATGTATAGTTATGCAAAACACTTCCACAATAGTCATGTTGTGAAAGACTAACTGTATTTCCCTCCATCCTATCCCATCCCCCAATTATTCTATTTTCTCTTTTGACCCTGTCCCTTTTCTAAAGTGTGTGCTTCTGACTACCCTTCCCCCAATCTGCCCTCCTTCAAAAGCACTTTAAATTACTGTTCTTCATCCATTCACCCATCCATCTGTTTATTTTACATCTCTGAGGAGTCATACTCATTTTGGGAACAAGCAGTTGTGTGTTTTAAGGATGTCTTATTTTTCTTCTCTTCAGAAAACTTCCCTCCAAGCAGTGAGTTGCAGGCACAGTTGAGCCATCACCTCCTCCAGGATGCCCTTCTTGATCCAGCCTAGCTGTTCAAATGACTTGTGGTTACTTTGTTTCTATTTTGTGCTTGTCTAACCTTGCACATGGTGGATCTTTCTATTGGCCTGAATTGTCTTTGAATGCAAAGACTGTTGGATTTTGGTATTTGCGTCATTATGGCAAAGTGGAGAGGGAGCTGGCCTCAAAGCTGGGGGTCATGGAGTCAAGTACTGGGAACCACTTCATGCCCCAAGCTCTTCTCTAAGGCTAAAAATTACAAAGCTGCAAGGGAGAGGAGAGTGAGTCTACTTTGATGGATGCTCCCTACATACATCAATGAAATCACAGTCCCAAAAGCCTCTACTATGGTGCTTGGCACATAGTTGGTGCTTAGTATATGTTTATTGGATTGAAATTAGCCCTTCCCTGGAAGTTCTCACCCTGAGACCATTTCTGCTCCTTATTCCATTGGTCTCACCCTTAATTCTGTGAAACTCTCATCATCTGGCTGCTGACCACTTTCTCAGACTCCATACAATAGCAGAACCTGGCCAAGGTCAGGATCTGATTCAGGTCAAAGTCACCTTTGGGGGCTTGAGGCAAAACTTCTCTTCTTCCCATTTCAAGGTATACAAGAGCATAGAGAAAAGGAGTGACCCTACTTCCAGCACCAGAATCTGAGGCAGGTGTTTATGGACAGTGGAGTTCCATACTCTCAAGGTATGTTTGTTTTTTTCCCCCACAGAAGCATTGTTATATGATCATAGTTTCACAGATTCAGAGCTCAAAGTATCTTAGAGTAATTTGATTATGACAACTAATTCTCAAAGAAGTGAAGTGATTTATCCAAGGTCACACAAGTATTAAGAAGCAGACCTGGGATTAAAATCCAGGTTCTTGGATTCCAGTGCTCTTTCTCTTATAGCCCAGTGGTTAGATTTTATTAGTACAATACAATACATCAGGTACGTTACAAATTTTTCCTCTTTGCCCTAACCTGTGATTTCATTGGTGGATTTCATTCATCCCAGGTGAGGGGATCCCTTCTACCATTGCTGATCAGCACCTTCCCTGCAATGTATAGTCTTGGAGAGTAACCTGTGGGCACTGAGAAGGCATTTGCCCAGGATCCCAGTCATGATGTGTCAGAAGTGGGACCGAGACCCAAATCTTCTTGCTCCCAGGACAGCTCTATGCTGTAAGTGGACAAAGAATCTATCCTCCACTAGCAGCATCGTTTATCTGTGCTCCTAGTTCCAACAGAGTATCACCCTGTAAAAACTGGCAGATAATGTCTGGATTTTCCCCCCTTGTGTTGAGGCGTTGGTTCATTGTAACATAGACAACAGGTTTCACTTGAGGGCAAACTCAATACTAGTTCACAGAGTGACATGATGTCTCCCAGAGCTAATGCTACCTGAGGTTCCTTTAAGAGAGAAGCACTGGCCCAGAATGAGAGAAGCCACTGGCCTATTTTCCTCAGCACTGGCCAGATCACAATTGATTAGCATGCTTGGTTCCGATCTCAGCATTTTAGGAAAGACAGAGACCCCCTGGTGAATGCTGGAAGGGTGAAAGTACTGGAGATCATGCTGAACAGGAACTGGCCAAAGGAAATGGGACTTTGAGTTTGGAAAAGAAAAGTCTTAGGAAGAAAGGAAATAAGTATTCATTAAGTATGCAAAGTACTGTGTTAAACACAAATATTATCTCTTTTTATCTTTATAATTCTGGGAAGTAGGTGTTACTATCATACCCATTTTGGTACCGGGGAAACTGTATAAAGAAGCATATAGAAATTGAGTGATTTACCTAGGATCATGAAGCTAATAAGTGTCTGAGACTGCATTTGAACTCAGGTCTTCCTGACCCAACACTTTATCAAGCAGCTGCCTAGATGGGTTTTGTCTTGTTTCTAAGGGACAACTTTTTAACCATTAAGACAATTCCAGAATGAACTGAGCTGCCTTGGAAGGTGATGATGGGTTTACAGTTAAGACAGACTAGCTAGTCCAAGCCTCCTCTTCACAAATTAGGAACCTGGGGCCTCATGAGATGAAATAACTTCCCCTAGATTGCATGAGTTAGGATTTGAATCCCAATCCCCTGACTCCAAAACCCCACTCATTCCACTCTACCAGGGCCCTTCACAGGGCATCAAACAGAGGCTGAGTGACAACTTGTCAGGGTTATTGTGGAGGGGATTCTGGTTGTGGTCTGAGTTGGGCCAGATGCCTCTGAAGCCCCTTTTCAGCCTGCATGCTGGGATGCTGATTCTGCCATCATCCTTGTTTTGTTTCATGGGCTAATCTACCTTCATTGGCAGCAGCTTTTCAAATGCTAATCAAACTGATAAAAAAGAGAAAGCAAGCCTTGATTGTGTTTGCTTTAAAAAAAAATTGTTCCATTTCCCAATCCTTTTATGGAGGAGCTGGAAGAACTCTTGAATAATTTTAACAGGTAAACAAATAACCTCCATGGAGAGAATCTTGGTATACAAACAGATGGGTTTAAAAAATAAAGCCTGCTTTCTGACTCTCAGAAAAGCAGATAAGAACCTCACAAAGAGGAGAGGAAAGAAAAGGAAAATTCTATGTCTAAGATAAACTGGAGCATGTGAATTAGGTTATGGGCAGGTGGGAAGCTGAGGCAGCATCTGCTTTAACCTGGCAGTTTATTGCTATTGGGTGATCATTGTTGTCAGCCTTCCTTAGATGCTCTTGGATAGAGCTACAGTTGGACCAACCGTAACTTGGCTCTACCATAGTGACGTCCTCTTTGAGAATGAAGGATGACAACCAAACAAGCAGATGTAAGACCTACGTTCTCCTGGTCCCTCTCCCCCTTTCTACCCCAGCCCTTGGATCACAGTCTAGCGATGTCTCCTCATCATGCTTAACTCTTGCTCATAGCCTAGGTTCGAATCCTACTGAATCTGACATTTACTACCTGTGTGACCTTGGATGAGTCACTCATCTTTCTTAGGTCTCAGTTTCCTCATCTGCAAAGTGAGCCACTACTTTGAAGGCCTGGCCCTCATCATTCCACATCCAGACTATTGAAATAGTTTACTGGTTGGTCCCCTTGATTCCAGAACATCTTCCACTCAGTTGCCAAAGTGATCTCCCTAAAGCCCGGTCTGACCATGCCACTTCCTTACGCAGCAAACTCCAGTGGCTCCATCTTCCCTCTGTAGTCAAATGTAAATGACTCTGTTTGCCTTAACTTAAAGCTTTTCCCATCTTTGCAGTCCTCTAACTGGTATCCTCTTTATATGATCTACTAAATAGCCACCCTGGCCCTTGCGATTATTCCTCACACATGAGACTCCCTCTCCCATCTCTGTGCCTCTTCACTGTCTGTCTCAGACTTCCAGAGCATTCTCTCCCTCCTCACCCTGTCTTCTGATTTCACTCACTTTCTTCATGACTGAGTTTATGTTCTAAGTACACTGAATATTCTTTGTTTTCACGTAACTCACATTTCCAATACATGCCTCACCGGCAGAGGGATCCATCCTTAACTTCTAGGCCCTTCCCTTTGAGACAACCTTTCATCTACTTTGTTTGTATTTCTTTTTTGTTGTTTTTTGGGGTTTTTTTGCATTTTGTCTCCCCTATTAGAATGTGAACTCATGCAAGGCAGGGACTGTTATATGGTTGTTTTGTAATTTTTGCTTTCCTTCCTATCTTTAGTACTTAGCATGTATTCTGGCACATAGTAGTCACTTAATAAAGGCTTTTTGACTGAGTGAGTGGCTTGGGTTGGCTGTCCTATGAGGGCCCATTAAACCCTGTACCTATGATCTTCTGGTCCTTCTAGAAACTCTCCCAAAATGTAAGAAGCACCTTACCATATTTTGTGGATACAAGTAGAATACTGGGGTTGCGTATCTGTTATCTCTTGCTCTTGCTAGATGGCGATCTACCTCTTTGTTTTTCTGGTGAAACATGGCAGCTTGATTGTTGATCATTCCCATTCTTCCATCTTCCGTCTCTCCTTCTCTACTCATTCCTTCTTCTCTACCTACAAATATGCTCAGGTCTTCCCATTCTTTAAAGAGCCTTCCCTTTGGCTGAATGGGAGAAAAATCTTCACATCAAATATCTCCAGTAAGGTTCTGATATCTGCCATATGAATATCCAAGAAGAGAGAAGAGAGATATAAGGACGATCATTATTGGATATGATAAGATCAAGTAAGAGTGACTTGTCTAGGGTCACACCACTAGTGTCTGGGGGCAGGATTTGAACTCAAGCCTTCCATATTACATGTGCAACACTTTCCACTTTGACATTTACCTACACCACCAGATAAAGATAAGCTGATTTTTGTTGCATTCTGATCCAGGATTTCCTACAGAGGACTGGACCATACAAAGCAGGGAAGGTCAGAAGAAATCTGAGATCATTTGCCAAACTAGCTTTAACCATGAACCTGTCTGACTGCAAAAAGAGAATCTCAGATATATAAAAGGAATAATAATAATTTTCAAAAAGATTAAATATTCAGCACTGACCTAAGCCAAGCATTTTAATCTGGTTTAAACAGTTTTAAAATACTAAAAACAAAATAATAGCCATGAATTTAAGAGCAGCAAATCTTTTTTGGACCGGATTACTTGCTTGGCAAATCAAGGGAATGCCATGATGTAGACAGACAATGCAGGAAAACACTGAGCTAAGTCTTTCATGCCGTTCTCATGGACGAGATGAAGGCCTGTGGTCCAGACACTAGCAAAATTAGGTGTGTTTAAAATGGTTGTGTCCAAGGGCCCAGCCCAAAGGGTGGGGATGGATGCAGTGATTCCCACCAGGATGGGGAGATATCTAGTGGATTGTCCCAGTGTACTTTGGAGGTATCAGTGACTTGGATGAAAGCATAAATAGAGAAGCATGGGACAAGGTAAGGAATTTTCATTTGGGAGTCCAGGGGCCTGGATTCAAATCCTGGCTCTGTCAATTATTATCTGACTTCTCTGAGCTTCAGTTCTCTTCTCTATAAAATGAAAGGAAGAGAAAGGGGAAGTGAACAGGGATTTATTAATCACTTAGAAGGTGCCAGGTGCTATGCTAAGTGTTTTACAAATATTATCTCTTTTTGATCTCACAAAGAGTTTGGACGAGGTGAGCTCTGAGTTCAAAGTTATCCAGTCAACAAGAATTTGTTAAGTATCTATTGTTATTTGCTCACATAGTCATATCTCCCTGCTTCATTTCCCCTCTTCACATCTTCTATGCCCTTATTAATCAGAACTTTTGACAGTAGTTGGGACCAAGAACAGAATTCACTGCTCCAAGGAATCTAGTTAAAGGTGGCTGTAGTGAAGACTTGGTTTTTAATATATATACTTTACTATTTTAGGGATTTGTGACTTTCAAGGTAAAAAAAATGATCAATTCATACTTAGGATCATGTGAACTCACAACAACCTTGAGTGAGAGGTATTGCAGCCTTTATTTTGTGGATGAGGGAAACTGAGGCTCACAGAGGTTAGCTGTCTTGGCTGACATCCCACATTTTGTAAATTTCAAAAGTGGAAATTAAACTCAGCGTTTTCTGGTGGCAAGTTGATTGCTCTATCCATTAGACCACATGTTCCTTACTATGGAAAATGGGATAGGGACTAGAGAGGAATTTCCTTCCATCAATATATAGGTGGCACCTTCTCTGATATTTGGAGCCTCTGAGAAGGCTGAGAGGTAAACAGAAGGCTTAGAAGCTAGTGTGGCAAAGGCCCCCAGGCTATCAGTCTGTCCTGTCTCTTCTGGAAAATGAGACTTGGAAATGAAAAGCATAAAAGTATTGAGAGCTGTTCTATGGGACTAATGAATTATCATTAGTTATGAATAAATAATTTCCTTACCTTCAAGTATCTTTTAATATTCATTCATTCCACCCGATCTATTTAATACTCAATAGAGGCAAAGCTCCGTGCTGGGAAGACAGCGATGGAAGATGACCTTATCCTTGTCCTCTAGGAATATATGAAGGAAGGAAAGGAGGCTACATTATGGACACACATAAATACCAGGCAATGTAGAATGTGATGGTGGCAGTGGAAAGTTCTAGACCAACTGACGTTGGATAATAATATCTAGCATTTAAATAATGCTTACTACGTGCCAGGCACTGCGCTAAACACTTTATAAAAATTATCTCATTTGATCCTCACAATAACCCTAAGAGGAAAGGGTTATTTACACCCATTTTACAGATGAGGAAACTGAGATAGGCAGAACTTTAGTGACTTGCTTGGGGTCATTTAATTAGAAAGTATCTGAGGCAGGATTTGAACCTGAGTCTTCTGAATTCCAGTGCTCTGTCCACTGTGCCACCTAACTACTGTGTTCTTGTCAATACACAGCTGCCTCTTGCCGCCTACGACAAATTCAGAAAGGAGAGAAAGATTCCATCTTGGCCAGTCAGGGAAGGTGGAAGACATGGCATCTGGTCTAAGGATTTCAACAGGCAGGGAGGAAGGGTATTTCTTCTAAGAAGCCTTTCAATTGAGAATTCTTCAATGGAGCGTTTTCTCCTCTATGGGCTCTAACCAGGGAACCTTTCCGCTGGCTCAGCTCCAGAGCTGAGTTTTGCCTTAAAGGCAGTGTGACTCAATGGGGAATGTGCTATATCGTTCTAGGATTCTTTTCAATACCCAGTTAGTGACTGAGTACAGAGCTACTTCCTGGCTTGCTTCAACTCCCAGCTAATATCTCACCTTTCACAAGAAGCCTTTCCCAATCCCTCCTAATTCTAATACTGTCTCTCTACTGGTTATTTCCACTTTATCCTGTATATAATCTGTACCTAGGGTACAGATGTTGCATGTTGTCTCTCCCATTAACCTTCCATTAAACTTGAGATCAAGGAATGTTTTTTGTTTTTTTTACCTTTCTTTGTATACCCCAGCGCTTAACATAGTGCCTGGCTCATAGTAAGCGCTAAATATTGATTGATTAACATTGATATGCAACTCCCCTGTGAGACCACTGGATGTCATTGTTGAGCTCCGTATCGCACAGTAGCCTCTCATTCTGTCTAATGTAATTTCTTTTGCAAAAAACTAATTTGGGACCCTCAGCGGCATCCAGCTCCTGACTTGGAAGATGGAAGGAGGCTTGCTTATGACATCTGTCACCCCTGTTGCTCACCTCGTGAGCTGATTTGCCTGCAACTGTCTTGGATGTGAGTTTGACGTGCCTTATTGTTCCCCAAAGCCTTCTTTCCAATGCTTTCTCAGCTTTCCTCTTTTGGGATGTCTGAGAATGTTTTCTCCGATGCAGAGTGTGGAATGCTGTTTTCTCTGCCTGACCAGTTTGACTCCTAACTACCGGAGACAGACGGGGGTAGAGGCTGGAAGTGGTTCAGGAAAAAGGAGAGAAATCTCTTCATTTACTTTAGACAAAAGAAAGGTCTGCTCACTAGAGGAAGGTATCTGGGGGGAAGATTAGGAAACCAATAAGGAACTGTGTGATTTCATCAGAGCTCCAGAGCTGAGTTTTGTCTTAGAGGCAGTGTAGCCCAATGGGGAATACACTGTTATTCTAGGATTCTTGTCAATACACAGCGTCTGGGCACACAACTCAGACCTTTGCAGTGAAAGGAATCAGTGTAAAAAGAGACACTCAGGTTTTCTTTTATAAGAGCTGATGTTTTACTGGTGAGACCCTGACACATGAGTTTTTCATGAAAAAAAAACTGCACATTCATTAAGAGCCAGAGAGGCTTCCATCAGGATGGAAGGGAGATCTTGGTTCTCCAAGAACTGAAGTCTGTGGCAGCATCAAGAGGTCATATGGGTTGGGTTTTGTTTTTTAAAAAAATAAAGAACAACATTCCTAGGGTGCACAGACATTACCCAGTTGGGTTCATTGGAATGATGTTATTCTTTGTGGTGTTGACTTTGCTTTCAACTGTCACAATCTCTCTGGGCCTCTGTTTCCTTATCCGTACAATGCAGGGACTGGACAAAATATCCTTTTAATTTGGGATTGATGAACGTATTAATTTAACCCAGTGGGGCAATAAGACAATTTTCTGGAGAATAGCTGAATCTTTCTGAGAATTTTAGGGCTTCTGGGCATGTTCCGAGAAGTCATTATGGGGATTAGGAGAAGTCATCTAACAGAGAGTTCCAACAATCTTTTGAACTGAAGTTCTGAATTGGAAATAGTTCACTTGTAGAGAAACCACACCCTACCAGCAGTCAGATGATCCTGTTAATTCAAAATATTAAGGAGGTTGACAACATGTGATGACCAGCACACTCAAATTAACTTATATGAGGCCAGAGCTGCCACCCTGCACACTTAGCAATACCCTTCCTAAAGAATGGTGCCTAAAACAAAGCTCCTTCTTTGTCCTGAACCCTTAAGGCAGCATCAGGAATCTGGAACTGAAACGCACCTTAGACCCCATCTAATGTCATCCATCATTTTACAGATAAGGAAACAGAGGCCCAGACAGATTATATTCCTTGCTCAAGGACACACAGATAATAGAAGTAGGATGATTTCAAAGCCCTCTAGGACTTAGTTATTTCATGACCTCGTATTAGATTTTAAGTTTTCACTGTAACATAACCTCTTTAATTACATTTCATATTCATCCATTCCTTCCTTCCCCAAATATTTATTAAGGTTCTCTAGGCAGTATAAGCCCTGGTCTCTTTCCTCTGATCAATATCAAAATCAATAGTTGTTTTTATTTCATCTTCTGTTTTCGAAGAGGACCAGTGACAGCATGGGGTGATATCTTGATTTCCAAGTGAATTGGAAGTAAGGAGGCAGAGTTGCACAGTCATTAGCCTCACTCTCTCTTCCAGAGTCATCAAAGTGCAGTGGCAATAAAAATTGGGATGACTGATGATGACCTGACATGCAGTGGATGACCTTGGAATCTTCAGGGTCTGACCAAGCTCTAAGCAAACATAGCACCTGCTTCAGCCATCTTCATG
This sequence comes from Notamacropus eugenii, assembly GCF_028372415.1. Taxonomy (NCBI): domain Eukaryota; kingdom Metazoa; phylum Chordata; class Mammalia; order Diprotodontia; family Macropodidae; genus Notamacropus; species Notamacropus eugenii. Next base: position 270,061,148 of record NC_092872.1, read on the forward strand.
ACTTTTGGAACAAATTGGTCTCATCTGGCCATTCCTGTGGGGGCAGATCTTCACATGCATGGGTAGATATCCCCTTAACTCATTCATGGTAAAGTGCTAGTCCTTCTTGAACACCTCATACACCCTGAATCAAGTAGGGGAGACAGAGTGCATACTCAAATTACTAAAATGTTAATGGTCCTTCTAGAGGAAGGCACCCAAGGACAAGAGTTTTGAAAGGCGAGAAGGCATTGATGTGTCAGCATCTGCACTGTCAGAGATAAAAGATTGTAGAATAAAAGAAGTATCCTCTCCATTTTAGAGAGGAAAAAACTGAGACTTAAAGAGCTTAAGTGACTTATCCAAGGTCACAGACCTAATAAACATTAGAGCCAGGATTAGAACATAGCCCGGTGATCCCTCTACCAATGGCAAATTTCACTTGAGACCATGTTTCTGGATTAATTTTTGGTGGACATCGGTAAATACTTCTGAGTGAAAGAATGAATATACTAGTTTTGTCCCTCTCTAGTCAATGACTTTTGATACTTCTGGATCTAAAGGAGTCAGCTTTTTGTGGGAGCTGTCTTAGATTTCCAGTCTGCTCCCTTCTACCTCAACTTGGATAGTTCAGGACCCTGGAGGATGTGGACAGGTGGGTTTTTGACTTTCAGCCAAATGGAGCTGCTGCACTTCTAAACGTGATGGAGTACCAAACTAAACAAAGTAACGATTCAAGCCCTAATGGAAAGTGAGAACCATGGACTGAAATGGGGACAGCACCAACTAATGGGCTCTAGTCAAAGGAAAAGCCACAGACAGTAGATGAGGTCCAGAGATGCATTACTCTGCAGGAAGGAGCCAAGACTTCAAGTGGAACAGGTCTTGGAGGTGACTCACAGTCACATTTCATTGGAGAGCCTCTGTGTTTGAGAAGAATCCTGTCATGGAGATCACTGAGGATGGGCTGATGACTTTTTCATGTTCTTTACTTTCTTTCTAATGGCTTTCCATTGCCAAACTAGAGACTTTGGTGGGATTTTGTCTGAGTTTCCCTGCTATGGTGGCCCAGCCTCTACTTAGGAATAGAATTATCAATTCCTAAGGCATAGGTTTTAGAATCGGAAGGACATTTTTGTTTTTGAAAATTATAATTTGTTTTTAAAATTCTAAATACAAGCAGTAAAAAAATTTGACATTTGCATATACATAGCAGCATGTAAAAGTAAGCTTCTATATGAAAGAATGAGTTTTCATTTAATATTGTTTGGTTTTATAAAAAGGATTTAATACATTTAACATTCAGTTCCAACTATTCCCTCCTGTATATTTCCTTCATTCATAACCATCTACTCTTCCTATTCCCCCTCCATTAATTTCCCTGTCGAATTTGAGATGTTAATTCTCCAAGATGTGTGTGTGTGTGTGTGTGTGTGTGTGTGTGTATTCATGGTGTCTATGGACTCTCTCTTTGGGGTCCTTTGAACCAGCTCTTTCCCGGGCAAAGTGTCTAGCATATTGACATCTTTTCTTCTAATATCATATTTATTGTAATAATTATCATCCTTTGATTTAGTAGGAAAGTAATCTAGTACAGTGTCACAGTGCCCATAACTAAGTCAGCTATGCCAAATACTTTTCCTGTGTGAGCCCTCTGAACCCCAAAGTGAATGGTTGTAGATAGAGTGGGATTTCCCAAACTGCCTTCTAGAGTGAAATGAATGTTGACAGTGATGGTGTGCCCCAGGGTGAGCATCTCTGGGTAGCCACTTCAAGGGCAATTCTGGCTGAAGAGAAACTCCTCCACATGGTCCCCAGTGAGGATTGTGAAGAGACAAAGGTTCCCAGCTCACAGCTCCTGGTAGAGGTTTTGGTGTCCACACATTACTTTGCTGATACCTCAGTAAAGGCAGTTCCCATCAGGAATTATGTAGAACAGCACTTCTTTTTCTCGCACAGGTGCACGTCCTGTTTCTCTATTTCCTCCAGTCTCTGTTGCCATATGTCAATCATTGTGCGCATGCTACTTCTGTTCAGGGGCTGAGAGCTCCTTTTCAGGATGAAAGGGCTAGTGGGTGGCTTGACTCACTTTTCTGCTCCTGGCCCTGGAGCCTTGCTCTCCAAGGTCTGTGACTTGCCCCCGGAGCTTCTTCAGATTAGAATCCAGGCCCTCGATGGGCCATCTGTGCTTGAATCCTTGAAGGCAGCTGCCAAGGATGACTGTTAGCTTGCCGTGATGGATGCTCCTCTTGGTCCACTTCTCCTGGAGATGCTGCTTCTGTTGTTATTGTTCAGGCTCTGCCTGCTTCTGCCCTATGCTCTTACTTTTGTTACCTCAGTCTGAGATCTCCACTCTGAGATGCCGTTAGAGCCAGCTGCTCTCTTCTGGATTTCCCTTTGCTGCCAATGTCAGGACTCCCTTTGTTCCTTAGAGCTGTGCTGTCATTCTCTTCCTTGCTCCAGCCTCTAGGCTGCTTTTTCTTTGCTTCTCACTCCTTTTATATTTGAATCCCTAAAAGCGTTTAGTGGCTTTGAGTGGCTTCTGATTTGAGTGGCAGGTTGACAGGTGGTGTTCACAACTCCACCACCTCTGAGAAGTGGGTGACTTGTTCTGAGTGCTTCTCCACTCCTAGCCCTGGAAGTCTGCTCTCCAAGATCAGATGCTCACCTTAGGTCCCTGGTCAGATTGTATAATTCAATCCCAAAATGTACTCAACTGGTCAAGGCACTACAGCCAAAGCAAGGTCTTTCTATCCACCCTTAAACATGTTTATGTTCAGTCGATGGCAAGTGGAAAAGTAAAATTGTTCTTGGTGGGGGTAATAGAAGATATGGCAGGAGAATCTTGAGGAATGATGGCTTTAACTGCTTGACTTTAAAACCAGAGGAATTATGCTGAGATTAGTCTGGCTTTCACAATTCTTGCAGGACACAGGTAGAGGAGCAGAGTTGGAGCAATTTTGGATCCAAGCTCTGTCTAACAAGTTAAAGACAGTATTGTCCCAGCTCTGCCCTATTACAGGGCAGGTTTCCTTAGCTTCTCAGTCCTGGTGACTTCCTATACTTCCCACATGTTCATCTCTGCAGGTTGTCCATAAACAATGTCCATTTGCTGAATAATCACCAAACATCTGTGGGGTCCTGGCTTTCTCAGTCTCCTAAACTCTGACTTTCCTGTTAATGCTTCTCTTGGCTTCTGATATTGGAGATCAAATTTTTTTGTTCAGTTCTGGTCTTCTCCTTATGAAAATGTGAAATCCTTCTATTTCATTGAATGGCCATTTCCCCCTTGAAGTATTATGCTTAATTTTGCTGAGTAGGTGATTCTTGGTTGTAGTACTTGCTCCTTTGCCTTCTGGAATATATTGTACCATGACCTCCGAGTCTTTATTATTGCAGCTGCTAAGTCCTGTATGATCCTGATTATGGTTCCCTGATATTTGAATTGTTTCTTTCTGGCCACTTGCAGTACTTTTCCCTTGACCGTGGAGGACCTTCATGCCTGGTGCTTGCTGAGGGGGTAGGGTGGGGTGGTGGCAGGAGCTGCTTGGGGCTATAGGGGTCTGGCAGCTAAACTGGTGGTAAACCAGGGTCCTGGTGCTGAGACTGGTGGGGTGTATCTACATTTCCCAGTCACTGGAGGTTGCCTATTTGCCTGGGGCTATGCTGAAGCATCTGATGATTCTCAGAGGTAGGATCATCCCTTTCCCCTGGTTATGCTGAGGCATGGTGGGGGGGGGGGGGGGAATTCTGGTGTTGGTGTTTGCCTGTTCCATTGTACTGGGGCTCAGGATCTACCACTGATTTGCTAAGGTGAGGTTTGCTGTTGGCTTGCTGGAATTTTTCTTGTCCTGTACTGCATTCCCCTTTCACTTGAGTGAGACAGATCTTTCCTGCTGATGTTCCAAGTTTCTTGGGTTCAAAGCTTGTTATACCTTATCTTTTTGCTGGTTCTGCTGTTCTAGGATTTGTTTTGGTACACCATTTTTATGGTTGTTTGGAGGTGATTTACTGCTTACTCCACCATCTTGACTCAGAAGTCCTAAGATTTTAATTTTAATTTTAATTTTAATAAGGAAGTAGAGCCCCCTCATTTTTACAGAGACCCAAGAACGACATGTCATTGCCCAAAGTCCTGCAGTTCTGAAATATAGAAGAGGTAGATCCTTTCATTACTTTCAAAGTACACATGATTACTAAAACAAGGCTAACAGCTTTGTCTATAAGATCAAGCTCAAGATACCTTAGTGAACAGGTGAGAATGATGCATAATTAGCATATCAATTGTTCAGAATCAAGGTATCTGCCATCAGTATCTCCACTCAACCATTAAATTATTAAATCCTGAGGAGATGAAAGAGAATGCTTTCCATTCCCTACAGGCTTAAAGAATCTGAAATTCTCTTTAATTCATTGCTAAATCTAGGAATGAGAAACTCCTAATGTCCTTTGTCCTAATCCAAAACATTTTTGGTCTTTTGTGTTCAGATCTTTATGCTGGAATGAACAAGATGAAGAGTGAGAATGGAGGAGTCCTTTGAGTGCATGACATATAAGAATGAATTCAAGGACTAGAAATATTTAACTTAGAGACATGGAAGAAAAAGGAAACACATGACAGCCCCCTTCAACCTGGAGGAGCTTCTTATAGAAAATGCATTAGACTTGTTCTGATTTGGTCCAGAGGGCAGGACCAAAGGCAGGGGGTGAAAGTTGTAAAGAGGCAAACTTGGGCTGACTAGCAGGACTAACTTCCAATTAATGGAAGCTGTCTTGGAGTGAAATGAGCTGCTTCAGCAAGTAGGAGGGTTTGCCCTTCACTGGAGGGATTCGAGCAAAAGTCAGATGCCCACTTGTTTCGAATATTTTGGAGAGGACTCTCCCTCAGATCTGAATTGGACTGGCATATACATTGGTAGTTGTTCACCTTCTGAGTCACATTTTCTTTGTGGGGGATGTATCAATAATTACTGTGATTAAACCCCGCCCCCCCCCCCCCACACACACACTATGGTATCTTCCTCTCCTTTAGATGCTTGTAAATTAGTTCCTCAACACCCTTACAATTATATGTCCTCCAGCATGGACCTATATTTGTTTGATCCAATAGAAATACCTTACTTTCTTTTTTCCTTTAGGGACATTTTTATTTCTTGTATTGGTGCTTCTGGGACTGGGGCATTAAGGTGCAAACAGTATGGTACCAATGCCCTTGATGAATAAAAAAGTTTGATGTAATAATTTTTCAAACCTTTTCTTCTCTTTGTAGTTCTTTTTCCGATTTCACCCCTGAATGCCCTTAGGATGATTTTACTTAGTTGGATATCTTTCCAAACTCTCTTTAGACTGCTTTTACCCTGCCATGATGTTTTATGCTTTATGAGAAAATACAGGATGTCAGTACAGTTTGAAGCTGTAATCGTTCAATTAGCTTTAAATTGTACTCAGACTTTTGGAACACCCTGTGCTACTTATGATCATTTGTCATTTTTCTTCATAAGATTTTAAGGATGTTTATTTTCCAAGTAGAATTGATTTTTGGCATCCATCCCTCTCCATTTAGCAAGTAAGCCAGATGTTTACACTTCCTAGCTTCCTTTGGTCTCCTTGTTGTAGCAATTAATTCACATTGTTATAACTTCTGTATGAAAATATGATAGTTATAATCAATATAATTCTGTTGGCCATTTCCCATCTTTGATTTTCAATGGCTTGTCTAAATAATTCAGAATTATTATAGTTTTTTTGAGATCAGGTGTCCTTATTCCTCCCAGGTTGGAAATGCAGCAGCCACCCATGAACTCACCCCCACTGCTGATGACCCACTCTATTTCAGAACTGAGCCAGTTTTCCCTTTCCTTAAGTAACATAGTGGTCCCAGGCTCCCAAGGGGTTCACTATGTTGGTGCTAGATTTAGTGCAGGATCCTGATTGGCTATAGTTTCACGGCACCTCAGAAATCCTGAACTTAAGTCATCTACCAGCCTCAGCCTTGCCCTGGAGTAGTGTGGCACCAGTCCAGGACCTAAACCCTAATTATTTACCATATTTTTCTCTATTCTATCCTTTCTTTATGAGTATTACAACTCTTATTGTTTTTAGGAAATCATCAAGTATTTTTACATTTATTCTAAGTTTCCCATAACGGCAAAAGCCCAGTCTCTGAAAACAAACATTTTACTATTGTCACTGTATGGCAGTGAGATCTGAATTGGTGCTATCATGGCAGAGCTAAAGATGAGCATCCCAGAGGAAAGGTTCATGATGAGTGTGAATACTCAACATCACAGTAAGTCTGAGAAAGAACAGGAATAAAGGGTGTCACCAAAGGGTGGTAGGAGAGAAGGTGAACCTTGATACCCTTATGACATTGAAAGAAAATGAGCAAGACCCCCAGAACAGTGGGTGGAGACCTTATAGGGGGCTTTGCAGAGGATGAGAACTGCACACAGTGGGCAGATATAGTTGAGTGATGATCTGCCTCATTGGAGAGGCTCTTAAATTGATGAGATCACAGAGAGTATTTTCTTTAGTTAGTCATGCCTAAAACATTTCTTAAGCATCCACCATGTTCAGAGAACCATTCTAGGTACTTTCATTACAAAAATTAGAGAGGCAATATGACAGACTGTAAAGAGTTTGCCGGACTTGGAATCAAGAGGACCTGGGTTTGAAGCCTATTTCAAATATTTGCTAGCTACATGACCCTAGGAAAGTCAGCTGACCTCTATGAGCTTTTATTTCCTCATCTATTGAGGAGAATAATTTTGAGAATTAAATGTGAGGAGATAGTGTTTTCTTTCTGAAAAGAAGAAGAAAGTAAAAAAGAGTATGCTTCAGTGTGTATTCAGAAAAAAATCAGTTCTTTCTCTGGAGATAAATAACTTTTTTTTGATCCATCATGAGTCCTTTGGAATTGCAATGGATCATTGTATTGCTGAGAAACACTGTCATTCTCAGTTCTTCCTCATACAATATTTCTGTTACTGTGTACAATGTTCCCCTGGTTCTACTCACTTCACTTTGAATCTGTTCGTGTAAGTCTTTCCAGGTTTTTCTGAAATCATCCAGCATGTCATTTCTCATAACACAATAGTGTTCCTTTACAATCATATACTACAACTTGTTCAGTCATTCCCCAAATGATGGACATCCCCTCAATTTCCAGTTCTTAGCCACCACAAAATAACTGTTATACACATTTTTATACAAATAACTTCTGCATCTCCCCTTTTATCTCTTTGAAACATAGACCCAGAAGTGGTGTTGCTGTATTAAAGGGTATGCACAGTTTTATAGACCTTTGTGCATAGTTCCAAATTGCTCCCCAGAGTGGTTAGATCAGTTCACAACTCCATCAACAGTACATTAGTGCCCCAGTTTTCCCATATCCCATCCAATATCTGTCATCTTTCCTAAGACAGTGTTTTCAAACCATGTTGAAAACCTTAAAATGTTCAAGAAATGTGAGTTATTAATGTTATTAATCATTATTGTTGTTCTTATATACAGCTATCACTCTTGAGGGGGTTATAGTCCAGGATCAGATGCTTCAAATTCTAGACCAGCAGTCATTTTCAATGCTTTGGAAGGTTCTGTATCTCTCCTCCTAAAATTATTTCTCTGGAATAAGGTTAATCAAGTTTGAGGATAGAAATAATCTGCAAATGGTATCAAAAGGCTAAGTTATCACCACTGAGCACCACAATGTTACCCAGCTACGTATGATGGTTTTTTCATTTTAAATCCAGTGACCAAGAAGAAATGATTGCTACAGATAAAAAGGGAAATTATCCTACCACAGCAGACAGAATTGGCTTCCATATCTGCTGTGAGATGAAAATTCCATTTCTCCTTTATAGATTTCTGTTACATCTATAACCTATAAGATTAAAGCTTTCAAATTGCACAAGACTTTTGAGTAGATTTGGTGTGTTTCAGAGAAAAGGGTTAAAGTTAATTTTAAAATATTTTTGAGAACTCGTGGATGTATGGAATATCTTGAAACAAGGAATGGCAGTGACTCTTCTAGAATAATGAGCAATGGAGCCAGAAGACTTGGATCCAAAGTCAAGCTCCCACTTGTTCCCTGTGTGACCTTGAGCAAGACTTTTCCTTTTCTAGGTCTCAATTTCTTTATCTGTAAAATTAGAGGATTGGACTAGATCATATTGAAAGTCCAACTCTAAAATCCTATAGTCCGGGTGGATGACCAGCAGTTGGATAGCAAAGCAAACTCCAATAAATACTTCAGCTTGGAGCTGGGCTATTCACTTTGGAGTAGAATAGACTTTGGATCTTCTCAACTGTCAGAACTGTCATGTGGAAGAAGAGTCACACTTCTTACTCTTCTTGAGGTCAGAGGGCAGGACATTCTAGGAGCAATGGGAAAAATGGGAAGAATGGGAAGAAACTATTAGAAATACAGATTAAGGCTGAATGTAAAGAAAAACTTCCCAAGAATTACAGTATTCCTCAAATGGAGTGGTAGTGGGTTCCCTCTCATTTGATATCTTCAAACAGAGGCTGGATGGCCACTTGTCAGGCTTGTTATAAAAGGGATTCCTGTGAGGTTTGGGGTCAGACTAGGAGCTTTCAAAGCCCCTTCCAATTCTAAAAGTTCAGTTCTGTGATATTGCCATACAACTATAATCTCATTAATGTGGTCATTCTTTCATCAGTGGAGATTGCACTCTATCCTTTCCTTCAGATTCTGTGTGATTCTTGTCCACATTCTTCCACAGACCTTTAAAGTTTTGTTCATCATGCTGGGAAGCTTCCACTGGAACTTTTTGGGGAGAATCTGGCTTATGGGCAGAGAAGATATAAGAACCATTGTATTTGTAGCTTGGAACCTCAGTGTCAAGTCATCCTTGCTGGTGGTCTCGTTGATATTGTGCCCTAACCATACTAACCAGGTCCTTGACTCATTCCATGTGACTAAGCCCACCATTCAAGTGGTAGCCTTAGAGTTGGAAGGGACTTTAGAGTCCATCTAGGCGAGGATCAGAGATATAGTAGAAAGTTGGCAGAGTCAGGATTTCAATCCAGACCATCTGGTCCCAAATCTATGATTCCCTCTACTGCACCATGGTACCTAGACTTGCCATTACTGTATTCAACCTGAAATTTCCCCCAATCAGCCAACCCTCTCTAAGGGGTTCTGTCTAAGCTACTCCAACAGAATATAAGTTTATTGAAGGAGGGGCTTTGTTGTTTTTGTCTTTGTGCCTGGCATATAGTAGCTACTTATTGATTGATTAAAGTCCTAGCCTCTTGGGAAAAGGAAAGACAGAAATAGGAGGATAAGCAGGGGCAGGGGAATGGAGGTAGGAGAGACAAGGGGTTATGGTAAAGGGAGATTTACTGTCAAAGAGAGAGATTGGGTGAGAACTGGAGGGAGAGAGGGGCTCAGCAGGTCTATTTGGTTTACACCATCATTATTTGGATCTTGTATAATTTGTTTCATTCTCTCAGCCTCATTTCCCTAATCTTTAAAATATGGGTGTTGGGCTAAGTGACCTCTAAGGTCATTTGCAGCTCTGACCTTCTCAGAGTCCACATTTTTCCTCTTAGGAGAAACTACTTTTCTAGTCTTCCTCTGATGACTAGATGTTTTCAGTTTCTACACCCCTCACCCCAATGGTATTCCATTAGCATAACTCATTCCCTCCTGCTGAAGGAAATGTTTTCTTTCTGTGTGTTCTGACAGCTGAGATACAGTCTGACCTTGGATTAAGATCTATTTCCATGCAATTATCATTCTTCACTAGCCTTGATACTTCTGTTGATCTATGATATAAAACTCAGTGAGAAAAAACAAGCCAGGCAGAAATATCAGATGTCTTAGAAAACAGGAACTATGGGCCATGGTGGCAGAGAGTGTATTGCATACACAACACACCCTGATGGGACAGTTTGGACCTTTGAGATTGGGGTGGAAGATAAATCTTTGACCAAGGGAAGGCATGATGGTTTGGGGCACTTGGATAATAAGATTCTCAAGGTGGCTGCTACAGCATAAGTGGGCCATGAGAAGACCACAAGATATATGGCAAGGAAGCTTTGAGTACCTTAGGAAAAGTAGAAAGTTCTCCCTGATTTTGACCCCTTGAGACAAAGTCCCATTCACTATATGCTAGTTATAGCTCTCACCCCAAGTACAGACTCTAATGATCCATGTTACCTATATTGATCTTTAAGCTTTTGACTATGAAGACTATACATAATCCTTATCTTTTCCACTTCTTCATACACTCAGCAAGCCAATGACAGTGACTGACTTGCCATCCTCCTCACACAACACCCCATCTCTGGCCTCCAAGCATTTGCAATGGCTATTCCCCATGTCTGGAGTGCTCTCTCTCCCCATCTCTGCTTTGTGGCTTCCTTCAAATCTCTGCTAAAATACTGTCTGTCTGTCTACATTCTTCAAGAAGCCTCTCTTGGTCCTTCTTAATTTTAGTGCCTTCTTTCTATTGATTATTTTTAATTTATCTTACCTCTTGTTTGTTGTTCCCCCAATAGACTCCTTGAGAGTAGGAATCATCTTTTACTGTTCTTCATAGCTCTAGTGCTTAACACAGTGTCTGGCACATAGTAGACATTCCATAAATGTTAGTCAGCTAACTGATTTTTTAAAAAAACACCTTACATTTAAATAATGCTTTCTGTATTTTAACTCTACCTTGAAGGAGATGGGTAAAGAGCATAAAGATATTGGTTTGACAAAAATTCCATGTCCAGATGGGTTTTCCCACTTTAACAGTAATTTTGATCTTAAATAACCATATTAAATACTGGAAAAAGAGGAGATTTATAGAACCAGAAAATCTTAGAGAGAAAAGAGACTGAAGTCATTAGTCAAATAGTTTAAGCTGTACCTAAATAAGGCAGTGTGGTGTGGTGGAAAAAACCCTGTCCTGAAAGCCAGAGGATGAGAATTTAAACCTTATCCCTGCCACTTGTGTGACCTTAGTCAAATCACTTCTTTTTCCTTGACTTCTTTCCCTGTAAAATGGTGGCATTGGACTCCATGACTTCTGAAGTCCCTCCTAACTCTAGGGATCATTCTAGCTCTAACTATGTGGTGACTAAGCAATCTTTGTCTTCCCTATTATTTTTCTATTTCTTTACTCTTTCCAGAAATTATTAGAGTACTATAATCTCTTCCTCTCCATTCTTTACTCCTATTATGCCTTCCTACTTGTTCCTGGCTGACCCAGGGGTGCTCGCTAACCAGTTGGAACTGGAACTCATTTCTCCTTCTTCCTGATTAGAGGTGTTAGAATAGAATTATAAGGGAATATTGAGCTTCATATAACAGAGCTCTGAAAAGTGTTGCAAGAGCTCACATCTTTAGAGGCACTGACAGAAATGTGACCTTTTTGCTCTCTCTAGTTCTCTCTCTCTCTCTCTCTCTCTCTCTCTCTCTCTCTCTCTCTCAGGGAAAATTTAGGGCCATGGAATGCACATTTAAGTGCATGTGATGGGTTTATGGCTACTGCACTCAGAGACCTTGGCATTCTAGCCTCACAAGAAAAAAAAAGTCTGGTATATTACATAATATTATATATTATACCTCGAGAGACCTCAAGTGTTCTGCAACTGGTATATGACTTCTCCTATGGGTAAAGAAAGGGTCTGGGTCTTGGGAGCATGGACTTCTGGGAATTGTAGTTCCAAAAGATAGTATGAGTGTCTCTCCTGATTAGAAGAGGAAGGATTATGAGATTCCAGATTCTGAGCTGGAGCAGGTGAGTGGGAGATTGGTTTGGTTTGAAGGAGGTGAGCATTGGCAGCAGCAAGTAAACCAAAATGTCAACCAGAGAGAAAAGAGCCTCTCTATGGAATATAACTTCGGAAACTAGAATCTGGGAGTTGCAGGCTTGGTTTTAGCCACCCCAACCTCTGTTTATTTGAAAAGATTCTGAGAGGTGTGACTAGAATGAACAGAAACCATTAACTATTGTCTCTCTCCAAGATCAATGAAAAGACAACAAAGGCTTAGCACTGTATCTGTAGTTGTCAGGTATTTCCTACATAATTTCCCTATTTCTTAAGCTGGTCCTAATTTTTATTGTTTTCACATAAAACTCTAATGACTTATAACCTCAAGGTGATTCATGTCTGTTATTAGTTTCATACAAGGAATATTGCAATGAAACAAGGGGGTGACTCAACAAATAACTTGTATTACACAGAACTAAATAGGATAGAACTTTGAACTTTGGTCTCAAAAGTGAATTTGGTGGGTTTTTTTTTTTTAACACTTCTCCCACCCTTATCAACCCCTGCCCAGATGAAGGCTCTACTAAATGAGAGAGAAGTTCATGGTATTGATTTCATAAATTTACTTCCGAGTAGAGGAAATAGCTAAGGACTTGTGGCAATTTGTCTAAGAGTACTGAGTCATAAGTACGTAAATTTAGTTGCTGTGACAGATTCTCAAAGGTAGACTGCTCTTCTCATAGAAAAATAGTTTTCAGGCAGAATTCACTCCTTCTCCCTTCTCCCACTCCTATTATTCTTTTTTTATAGGCAATTCAAAGGCTCTCTGCTAACGAGTAAGGAACTGAGTGGAGACATTGCCTAAGATAGAATCTTGGCCCAGGTCAGCTAAGGGAAGAATCTGACCAACCAAATGTTGGGGGTGGGAGTGTGTGTTAAGAGACAGTGCATACCTCTTCTTTTTGCTCTCACTTTCTACTTAAACCTCCAAACCTTGCCATAAAGTGACATCTAGTTGTTACAGCTATTTGGTAATAGAATAAGTTTTTTTTTCTTTTTGTTCTTCAAGGAAGAACTTTTTCAACCAAAAATCACCACCATTGATAGTTTATATGAGTCATAAAAAGTAATTCTAAACATTTTTTAAAACCAACCTGAAAATTTGTGTTTTCTCTAATAACTTTTCATCCCAGCTATGGCTGTTCTCCCAACCATGTACTTTTTGCACTCCCTATCCTCACAAATGCACCCCAAATTCACATTCCAGAGGCATATTCTGATGTCTCTGATGCAGACTGTGGTTTGTACACACTCCCTTCAGATTATATGAGTTGGCAAAGGCCATGTCTGGCATTCGTTCCAATTCTTGTACTCTATCTACGGCTTTCTCAAGGTTTCTTTTTCACTATTCATAGTATCAACCAATTACAGAATGTAAAGGATGAAAGGGTCTATGGAGACCATTGAGTTCTTCCTTTACCTAAGCAGGACTCTGCCCCTATAACATGTCAGCAAATCATTATTAAAGCTCTGCTTGAAGAATTTCTAGTGAAGGAGGTGTCATCATCTTCTGAGGCAAGCTGTTTGTCCCTATCTCAAACCTAAGCAAGCCTCTCCAAAACTTCTACTCATGGCTCCTAGTTATTCCCTTTGTGGCAAAGCAGATCACATCTATATCCTCTTCCACTTCATACAATTGTAGTCAACTGTCATGCCTTTTCTGCCCCTCCCTCCACCCCCATCTTCTCTCCTTTAGAGCAGATAGTCCAAATTCCTTCTTCCAGTTCTCATATGGTATACCCTCAAGACAGTTAAATATCCTGGTCACCCTTCTCTGAATGTTCTCCTGAGTTATCAATATTTTCCCTAAAACATGGTGCGTAGTATGCATTCAGTGCCTTTCTGGGAAAATAAGAAGTCCAAGAAATCTTCCTGCCTGGGTTCCCACCCCAACCCCCAACCTTGTTTGTCCCTGTCTTATGGCACTGATCCCATTGCCTCAGTACCTTGTGTACTATTATTTGTGTAACACCTCCACCAGCTCAGGTTAGGCAGTGCCCTAAAAACAGACTTGTTGTTATGCTTCATTCCTTCCCTCCCTCCTTCCTTCTTTTCTTCCTTCCTTCCTTTGTTTCCTTTCCTCATGTGTAAAATGAGAAGGTTTGAATTATATGGTCTCTAAAGTCCTTTTCACCTCTAAATCCATGATCCAGTGAAGCTATGAGAAGGTTATATGAGATGAGCTATAAGGATATTCCAGAGCTATGGTCTTTGAAAATGCACAATGTTAGAAATTATTCTATTTATAGCAAAATTTTTCTTTCTTCAGCCCTGATCACCACTTTCAATATCAGAACTAAACCATAATTAGTCTGGGTTGTTCAGCTTATTCATGCCCACTTTAATTTTTTGGAACATCTTTTTTTTATTCCTTAGTCATCTCGCTATTTTTCTTCCTGGAAAAATTGGAAATTTTCTCCCTTTTGGATTTCATAAGTTTTGCTGCCATCACCATGATAGCTTTAAAAAATGAAGCCACCTTTCACTTCTCCTCCAATATATTCAATTCCAGCAAATGAAAAGCCAGCCTGATTCCTAATTCCCTTTGTATATTAATTCAAAAGCCTAGTCAATTGCATATTGTAACTTGGGTTGGGGGGAGGTATATGAGGGTTCTATTTATGTGCTTATCTTGACTTTAAATTAATCATGCCAGTTCTTTTCCAGAGCCCTGGGGTTGCTATAGAAACTGGCATGGCCTCCAGCTGAGATTTCTCTGGGACTTAATTGCATTCTGAGGTTTCATAAACTGTCTATTAACCTCTGCCTGCCGGGCAGCATGTGCATGGGCAAAATGGGCTGGATGTAAGGTGTAATGTGGCATGAGTGTTTGGTTAGTCCCCATGCACTGCATTCTTCTACTCAGTTATGGGCATTTATCAATAACTGTGTGGGCACTTCAGTTGGGGAATGGGGAGGGGGGAAGATAATTTAATTAGAAAATGCTAGATTGAAGAAGAGTATTCTTAAGTGAAGGGATGGGAGGGAGAAGAGGCCAGTTAATTCATTCATTAGTTAGTTAACTCTATTCTCTCTTCTGTTAAATGTGACTCTCAAAAAATATTGTCCCCAATCTATAAACAAAATCTATATCTTCCAGAAATATCCCTGAAAATACCCAGAAGGTGGAAAAACCCTCAGCTATACTGGGTGGGGACGTCAAACAATCAGAGCATTAACTAGCTGTGGTTATAGCCCCACAGGCAAATTCATTTGGCAATGCAAGAGGTTGAATGACTCATGTCATTCAGAAAACCACATTCCCCAGCTCCATTTCTCAACTCTTTCTTGTGGTATGGGGCATGGACTTGAGAGAAGGCTGAAATTCTTCTAGCTCGCATTTTTCCATTCAGTGGTTTAGCACTGGCAAGGCTCTCCAATATTTCTTGACATGGCTAGTTCATTACTAGTGGAGTGGTGGGGTTAGTCACTCAGTTAGCATTTATTAAATACCTTCTACATGCCAAATAACTTGCCAAAAGTTGGGGATACAAAAAATGGCAGTTCACAAACTGATGGAAATGGAATGAAGGCAAGGGTAGGCCACTCTACCTCCTCTTCTTGAACCTGGCAGTCGTGCTGGGAGAGAGGTCAGCTGGGTTCCATGAGTGTCAGGGGGAAAGAAACAGGGTGGAATCCCAGGAAAGAGACTCATTGGAATAAGTTCTTGGTAAGGGTGAATGGATTGGGGGGGGAGGGTGAGAAGTACCTTGTATTTCTGGAGAACAGCAAAAAGAGGCAAAGGAGATCAAAATTTCTGGTAAGATAGTATGCCCTCATGGATGTTGATAACTTGGAACAAAGCTGTGTTGAACCCATGCTACTTATAGCTCTGTTGGTCATCAAGTTTAAAGGTGTCTCCTAATTATTTTTTGGAGGATGCAGTATTTGCATTCTTTTTGCTTTTTTATCAAATTTATTAATTTATTTGTTTTTAGTTTTCAATGATCATTTTTGTAAGTTCCAAATTTTCTCCTCCTTCCCTCCCCAAGACAGTATGCAATCTTATATGGGATCTACACACACATTCTTATTAGACACATTTTCACATTTGTCATGTTACATAGAAGAATTAAAATGAATGGGAGAAACCATGAGAAAAACCAAACCAAAACAAAACATAAAAAAGAAAACAGTCTGCTTCATTCTGTGTTCTAACTCCATAGTTCTTTCTCTTGGTGGGATGGCATTTTGCATTGAGTCTTTTGGAAATGTTTTAGGTCTTTGCATTGCTGTGCAGGGCTAAGTCTATTAGAAACAATCTCTGCACACTGTGGCTTTTACTGTGTATGATGTTCTCCTCGTTCTGCTCATTTCACTCAGCATCAGTTTATATAAGTATTTACAGGTTTTTCTGAAGTCTGACTGTCCATCATTTCTTATAGCACAATAGTATTCCATTACATTGGTATACCACAACTTGTTCAGCCATTCCCCAACTGATTTCCATTCCTCAATTTCCAGTTCTTGGCCACCACAAAAGGAGCTGCTATAAATATTTTTGTACATTTGGGTCCTTTTCCCATTTTTATGATCTCTTTGGGATACAGTCCTAGAAGCGATATTGTTGGGTCAAAGGTTATGCACATTTTTATGTATGTCTTCTAATTCTATAAGGTTGCTGCTCCTTCCTCATCCAACTTTGTTTGAAAGGCCCCTGGGGGTGGTGTCTTCTATTTCTGTTGGGAGGCTGCTCTACCAACTAATGGGTTTTGTCAAGATAACTTCATATGATAGTTAAGAAAGAGCTGATGATATTGAGACTTTCTCTAGTCAAGCATTTCTAAGGAGGCCTTTTTAAAGTAGTGACATGTCATGGGGAAAGGAATAGACATGACCAGTGCTGAATCAAAAGAGTAAGTTCAGGGTGATTTATAGGATTAACTTTGGTAGAGGAAAGACAAAAAGAGTAGAGAAGGAAAGGGAAAGGAGAGGAAGAGAATAAAAGAAGAGAGGAGAGGAGAAAAGAAGGGAGGAGGGAAGTGAAGAGAAGGAAAGAGAGAAGAGAAAAAGAGAGGAGAGAGGAGGGAAGGTGAGTGAAGAAAAGAGAGGAGAGGACAGAAGAAGAGAAGGTAGGAGAAGAGAGAGGAGAAGAAAGAAAAGGAGGAGATAAGAAGAGGGAAAGTAAGAGAAGGGAGAAAAAAGAGAGGAGAGAAGGGAAAGAAGAGAAGAGAGAAAAGAAAACTAAGAAAATGAAAGAAAAGAAAAAAAGAGAAGCAACACAGGACAGAAATGTGCAGGGCTCGGTCACTCAGTTAGTCAATAGCAAATGTGAAGAGGATTTTACATTGTCCTTAGTAACACAGAAAGCCCTAAGAGCATTTTGGATTGTCCTCCTAAAAGATAAATGGGTTACAAAAAAATGTGAAGGATTTGTGATTTATACTCTTGGTGTGGAAACTCTCTCCATCAATGCAAATTGCAAACTGTCTGTGACAATCTGTGCTTCCTACGAGACATGTAGACAATGGACGTGACAACCAGAAATTCAGGCCTCCCTGGATCCTAGTCCAGTTGTATAGATATTATTAAACTACATCCCCTGTAGGGTACACACAATATATCCCCTAATTCATCCAGTTAAAGCATCATGATGTCCTTGGTTAGGCACATAGCTCACAGTATAAATTCCAGCCTGTAAGATTGGAAAGTAGAATCTACAAAGTAGAATCTTTTGCTACTTTTGTTTTACTTAAAGTACCTTTGAATAATGTGGTTAAGGAGGATCTTTCCCATCCACTGTCTGGCCTGGGAAGATTTGTAGAAAGGTTCATGCCTTTTGTTAATGAGGCACTGGTTCTCAAGGGATGTGAAGCCCTCTGGCTCTAAAAAGTATGTAAAGACTCTGAGATGCAGCTTTATTTTGGGGCTTACTAATTAGAAGTGTTTGTTTGTCCAGACGAGGACTCTGTGAAGCTGCTAAAGAGCCCCTTGGCTTTGAAAATTCAGATGCTGGTACTTCCCTCTCTGATAACATGGGTAAGACAGTTGGACCTGTCTCTTGATTTGTGATGTATGTATTGATTATGGTCAGACAGAGGAAACCATGTTTATTGATCTTTGATTTCTCTGTATTTTCTTTGAAGTTCAGGGTCCTGACTCCCTTGAACTAGGTGAATGATATATGTGCTTGATTAAAATGATTGTAAACCCCTAAAAAGTTGCCTTTCCTTTTAGAAAAGCAGATCAAAAAACCTATGATAGTCGGGCCCCTTTATATGTTGGGGTGCTTGCTGTTACACAGTCACCATCCTAACTGATGCTTCCAGTATTTGAGACTAGCTACATTCAGGATTCTTGGGAACAGGATCAGATAATTTGGCTCCTTAAAGTAAAAGAGGATGTTTTGGCACCCAGAAAGCATCAGGAATAAATGTTCTCACCAACATTCTCTGGCTTGGTAGGACATCGGTGCTGGCTCCATTCGAGAAAGAGTCAACAGACCAGCGAGAAATCAAAGCACAGCTGCCCAGTGCAGGATGCCAGGGTTCCATTATCGATGGGCATTCTGTCAAGTCTGTGATAAATTGGAGGCAAAATTGTTCTGGGCAAGTCAGTTGGAGAAAGGAAGGAAGAAACAATCCTACAGTCAGCATCTCAACTAGAAAAAAAAAGCCCAATAACCTAGGGCTCAGTGGGGGATTTCCATTCCAGACTCCATGTAAATATGGGATGAGGGGAGGGGTGCTATTCTAAGGCATCCACCACATTATAGAGAAGAAGAGGGAAAGGCAGTGGTTCAGGGTGATTGTCTTACTTCCTGTGGAGTTCCTGTTCACGTTTTGTTTCTACAATTTCTTTGTATTCTCTGTAGTTTTAAGTGACAGAGATTTTTAGTATGTCTGTCAGTCCAAGGTTGCGTTCATAGCAATGGACTTGGCATCTAGGTCTTCCAGTCTCCTTGTCTCCATGTATAACTGCTACATACATAAGGTACATTGTGATATAGGAAAAAAAAATGTATTGGATCCAGGGTTAGGTTCAAATCCTGGCTCAGTCAATTATTGCCTACGTGGCCTTGGATAAATCACTGAATCCCCCTGGGTCTCAGTTTCTTCATCTGTAAAATGAAAAGGGTATGGATTAGTCTCTGAGGTCCCTTTCTGTTCATGAGCAATCCTGTGATCTCCTCTGTATCACACTCAACTGGGATTCATCCAGCCTCTGTTTGAAGACCTCCAAGGAGGAGACCCCACAGCTCATCCCAAGGAGGCCTACTCTATCTTGGCTCAGGCTTCATTATATGTCAGTTTTCCCAGACTTCAAATGTCACTCCTGGCTCTATTATCTGGAGCCAAACAGGACAAATTTCATCTCTCCTCCCCACAATAGCCCTTCAGATCCTGAAAGATAATATCATGTCCCCATGAGTATTCTCTTCTCTAGGTCAGACAATCTCACTTCTTTCAATTGACCCTGCTGTGGAACATGAAAGGAAGAAAGGAAGGAAGGAAGGAAGGAAGGAAGGAAGGAAGAAAGGAAGGAAGGAAGGAAGGAAGGAAGGAAGGAAGGAAGGAAGGAAGGAAGGAAGGAAGGAAGGAAGGAAGGAAAGAAGGGAGGAAGGAAGGAAAGAAGGAAGGAAGGAGCTAATGGAAGGAGGGAGGAAAAAAAACATTTATTAAGCCCCCATGTGCCAGGCAGTATCCTAATCATTTACAAATATTATCTCATCTGATTTTCACAACAACCCTGGGGGAGAGGTTCTATTATTATCCCCATTTTACAGTTGAGGAAATTGAGGGCAAACAGAAGCTAAATGACTTGCCAAGGGTTACACAGCTCATAATTGTCTGAATATTTATTTGAAATTCAGGTCTTTCTAACTCCAGGTGCAGTGCTCTATCCACTGGGCCACCTGTGGAAGATTGCCATGAGAAAGGTCTCATTCTAGGGCTGGGGGTGGGGCTTGGGGAGGGAGAGCATACTATCTGATAGTTTCTTATTTTAATCATAATTCTTGCTAATTAGATGACCAGTCAGTCAGTCAACTAGCATTTATTAACTACTAAGAAGCCCTCAATTGTTTCTACCTTCTAAAGGTGTAAGAGCATTGCTAGCACTTTTAAAAATTGTGTTGCCTTAGTACAAAGCTCCACTTGCCCTGCCCTAGTTGGATCTATGGCCAGCTCTATGTATCAACCTGCTCACAAAGTATTCAGAGGCAGTGGAGTTTCCTACAAAGAAGTCGGGGATATAGAAGGCTGGAAACAAACAAATCATTTTTCTCTTACATCTCAGTGACATATATGGGAAGGACAGGGTTCTGGTCTGAGCTCTGCCACTAACAAGTTGTGATGTCAGGTGACTTCCTTTACATCTCTGGACATCCCAGTGCCTCAAGTGCAAAATGAAGAAATGAGAATAGAAGATACCCAAGGCCATTTCCAATTCAAAAAAATCATGGACTATTTTCTGGGATGAGACATCAGCACCATTTGGAGATCTGTCTGAGTGCTCCCTGTATAATTATAATTCTGGAGATTTTGACACTTCTATTTACAAAGGATTTTTGGAAATGAAGGCTAAGTCAAACAAATCATAAAAAAGGCCCAATGGAAATGAGAATGGATTATTGAGGGTCCATTAATAGGCACCCATAGATAAATAAACTACTTTTCAACTATGTAGTAAAAGAATTACTGTGAGAGTCAGGTCTCCAAGACCTTGGAAACTCGTTGCAAGGATAGGTTTCTGAATTTGGGACGCTGCTTCTTTATGGAGCATCTTTATTTGATTCAAATCACTGACCCTACTTTTTTTCTAGCCTGGAAGTCAAATGATTATTAAATTAAATTAAATTAAAAATAATTATTAAAATGATTATTGTTATTATTGTTAGTTGAAAGATGATTTTTAGCTGTTCTCCAATTGTATTTTTGTTTAGTCATTCTGGCAAAAATGCACCGTAGGAAAATTCATTCTTGTTTCTTGTATTTTGAGGCTTTTGTTTGAAGAAAATCAAAATGGCCCAAAAGATATGAGCTGAGATAACAGAAAGAAAAGTTTTTGAAGGGACTTGCCTCATGGATCACATACCAACAAAACACACAAAAAATAGCCAAATATTTTAAAAAACATTTAAGAAAACTATCAGAAGGCCAAATAGAGATCTTAAATAATCTAATCCCAGAAAAAGAAATAGGACTAATTATAAAGGAATTATTGGAAATCTGAAGGGGCAGAGGCAAAGGGGATGTTCCTGATCCTCATCAATTCACAAAAGATTCTATGAAACTTTTAAAGAACAATTAATACCAACATTGCACAAAGTATTCTCAAAAACTGTGAAAGAAAACACGACCACACTTCTTTCATCAGACAAATATAGTATAATATCTAAGTGAGGGAGGGATAAAGAGAAGAGAATGATAGAATAATGATATTAATGAATTCAATTAAAAAAATTTTAAATAAAATCCTGTCAAATAACCACAACAATTTACCCAACAAATAATTCATTATGACCAAATTGGATTTATACCAGCGAAGCGAGGATACTTTGATGCTAGATAAACAATCAACATGATTGAACTTATTAAAAAAACACACACAATTATCTTAGTAGATACAGAAAACAAGTCTTTAACAAAGTACCATACTCATTTATGCTAAAAACTCTACAATGTATAGGCATAGAGGGACATTTTATAATATAATAAAAAAGTATCTCTCTAGAGCCAAAACCAAGCATCATATGCAACAGGGATACATTGAAATATTTCCTAATTAATTAAAAAAGAAAGCAAAGACACCTCCCTTCCCCACTAGGATTTAATTCTAAAAATGTTACAATTAGCAGTACAACAAAGAGAAAGAAATCAAAGACATAAAGTTTGGTAAAGAGGAGATGAAACTATGCCTTTTTGCTGATGAAGTGTCTGTTTACTTAGAAAACCTTAGGAAATCAATGAAGAAGCTAACTGAGACAATTCGTACCATTAGCAAAGTTGTAGGCTAGAAAATAAGCCCATAAAGAAACAACAATTTTTCTTACAAAGACTTGCATTCTAGGCAGCAAACTATGCTCTTGGAAAGAGGAAACTGAGATCCTACTTCTCCCTCCCTCCCTCCTTCCTTCCCTCCCTCCCTCTCCCTCTCTCTCTCTCTCTCTCTCTCTCTCTCTCTCTCTCTCACTGTCTCTCTCTCTCTGTCTCTCTGTCTCTGTCTCTGTCTCTCTCTCTGTCTCTCTGTCTTTCTGTCTCTCTCTCTGTCTCTCTGTCTCTCTGTCTGTGTCTGTGTCTGTCTGTCTCTCTCTCTCTCTCTCTCTCTCTGTCACACACACACACACACACACACACACACACACACACACACACACACACAGAGGCTGTGCGAATCTGGGCAAGTCTCAAATTTCCCTAGACCAATTAAATAAAGAATTTTCCCTAACAACATTCTTCTGTCAACTATCTCTCCATAATTATAGTTAATAATTATATTATACCTTACAAAATGGTATCTTATCTAAGCCTTATGACAACTTTATGGGACAGGGACTGCAGGTATAGTTCTCATTTTATAGATAAGGAAACTCATTCAGAGATGTTAAGTGCTTTGATTTGCCAACCTGGCTCTTTCCACAGTGCTCCCCAGTGTCTGGACCACATTTCCTCATAGAATTTTACTCCTGGAAAGGAGTCAGGATGCACTCCATCCAATCCAACCACCTCATTTGACAGATGAGGAAACTGAGGCTCAATAGGGTTACTTATTTCAAGTCATACTGTGAGTTATTTCCTTTATTTGACACATGGTCCCTTCTTACCTTTCCACTCTTTTTGCTTTTTATTACCCTTTCTGTATTCTAAGATCCAGCAACAGTAAATCAATAAGCATTTATTAAGCACCTACTACATACAAATCACTGTACCAAGTGCTGGGGATATAAACAAAGGCACAAGATAATCCCTGCTCTCAAAGAACTCACAGTCTAACAAGGAGACAATATACAAATAACTGTACACAAAACAAGACGGATACAGAATCAATTGGAGAAAATCCACTGAGGAAAGACATTTAGTGTTAAGGCAAAAGCTAAGATTTTAGCTGAGATTTAAAGGAAGCCAGGGTAGTTAGGAAGTATGGATGAGGAGGGACAGCATTCCAGGTATGGGTGCCAGCCAGTGAAAATTCCTGGAGTTGGGAAAGAGAGTGTCTAATATAAGAAATGGAAAGAAGACCATTATCACTGGACTGTAGAGTGGGGTTGGGGTGGGGATGGGGGCACAAGGAGTAAAAGAATGCTGGAAATGGAAGAAGGGGTCAGGTTATGGAAGACTGTAAAAACCAAAGAAAATATTTTTTTAATCTTGAGGTTCCTTGCGCAAGACTCCATGCCCTGATTGTGGATTTTCACTGGCTGTACTCATGCCTGGAATGCTCTCCCTCTACCACCAACCTTCCTTGCATTCCTTTAAAACAGCTCAAATCCCACTTTTTGCAAGGGCCTTTCCTAGCCCCCCTACTCCAGTGCTAGTGGCTGCTTCTCTGAATGTACCTTCCTTTTATCCTGTATTTGTCTTGTAGTTACCTATATTTTGTTTCACCTGTTAGGAAGTAAACTCTCTGAGGTCAGGGCTCGTGTTTTTTGTCTTTCTTTGTATCCTTAGTGATTAGTACAGTGCCTGACACAAAGTATCAGGAAATAGTAAAGATATAATAGTAAGATAGTAAAGAGATGCTTGCTTAGTGATTGGCTAACTAAATGACTGTCCCTAGGAGCAAGAAATACCTGGGCTGAAAGCCATGCCTTTAACACATACCAGTTGTATGACCATAGACAAGTCTTTTTTTTGCATACCTCCTGGCAATGTCCAGTTTTATAAACCTTAGAGGCATTGCCAGTCTCCTTCAGTGAAGAGAGTTTCTATACCTGGAAACCACAAATCCAGGCCAGTAAGACAAAAACATTTGGGCCATTTTACAAAGCAGACTTGGAAACTCCCACAATGCCACACCAGAAAGATGAACTGAGTTTTAGAACTGGAAAGAACCCTAAAAGTTATCCAGACCCTCATTTTGCAAGTAAGTAATAGAAGCCCAGAGAGGTTGGGTCACATAGGAATTGAATGGGACAACTGGGATTTGAGCCCAAATCATTGGACTTTTAATCCTATATCCTTTCCAATGCACCATGCAGGCCACTAGTATTGTCTCTGTCTTCGCTTGGAAAAGGACACCTCATATTTGAAAAAATGTCATAGCTGAGATAGATTGATAACTGCCTTCTGGGGTGATTTGTCCTACAACAAGGATCATTCTGTTCCTTGCTTTAATTTTGAATATTGCCAATGATGATACAATGCAGATTTGCTCTCATAGTTGTAATGGAAGATGCTTTCCCTGGCAAGTCCCGTCTTTAATATGTCTCAAAGTTGTGATGTTCTTCATACATGTTATCATGTGACCTGTGCCCTTTTGGCATGGACTTCCATTCAAGACAAATCTTGGTTTTTTTCAACACCAGAAAGCAGCAGTTTTGTGAGAGATCAAAGGATAGAACATTCAGAGAAAGCAAGGATTGGTCTATGAAGTCCAAATGCAGGTAGTACTTTGTAACACATCAAAGTATAGATTCTTTCTCTTAAGATGGCTTCATAAGGAAGTAGAAAGTCTTTCTGCTTTCCAACACAGAAACACCAACTGGATAATGTTTGTGCCTACTCTAGGGAGAGTCACAGTGTAGCTGAAAGCCCCACCCAAGAGCATTCCGGGTCTCTGAGGTATATCCCAACTCGAAGATTCTGTGACCTAAATAAAGCAAAATACTTTCATTTTACTTTGGGAGTCTTAGAGCAGTACATAAATGTCAGTTATTATTAATAGTTATTCTCTTCAGTGAGCATAGCCTTCTAGGTGAATACTCAAAAACAATGATGCAATTATCATCTGCATGATGCAAGGTGGTGCTGATTTTCAAAGGATCAGAGACCTGCATCGCTCTATGAACCTGTTTCAATTGTGAAACCCTGGAGATTTTGTTTGCACTGGGGAGAGGCTGTGCTGGGGAGGGATGTCAGATCTTACCAATAGCCATTTTATACCATCCAATGTTTTAGTTTTTTCAAAAGCTTTTCAAAATAATCTCATTTTTTTTTTTTGCTCACCTTCCTTTTCCTGGAAGCTTTGCTTTTCTTAATGCACAAACATTTTTTGCTTCCACACCATATTTCTGACCCCAAATGAACTAGCGGCCCACTCTCCAATTTATACTTGTGAGGTTGCAGGATTAAGGCAGCTGGTGGCTCAGTGGCTAGACTACGGGGCTTAGAGTCAGGAAGATGTGAACAAATTCTACTTCAGACACTGGCTGTGTGACCATGGGAACATTCCCACCCACCTTCTTTTCATCCTCAGTTTTCTCATCTGTTAAAGGGGCCAGTTAGACTCAGTGGTTAGCCTCTAAGGTTCCTTTTTGCTCTTAATTTGTGATGCTCTCTCTGATTCCATACTTTATTCAAAGTCACACACCCAAGAAATGGAAGGGTTGGATCTGAGCCTAGGTCTTCTGCCTCTGAATCCACCTGGCACAGACATCTAATACTTTCTGAAAAGATCCTTTAATAAATGTGGTTTCCTAGTTAGTCATTGGGTTTGAACTCAGTAAAAAGAGGTCAGCTTTAATTCATCTACACTCTCCTTTTACATTTGGCACCCTAGATGAGATGCATGTGACATGATTGTCCTTTGGGACCTTGTAATCTGTTTAGGAGATAGGGCTAGCTAACACATTTAAACTGATAGCTAATAATGCAAAGGAATTTAACAGTTCAACAGAACAAACATTTTAAATCCCTACTATGTGTCCAACACTGTATTGGGTGCTGGGGAAATAAACATAAAAGTCACACAGCCCCTCTTTCTGATCCCTAAACCCCCAGGCCTTGTATTTGGAGTCAAAGGACGTAGGTTTTAATTCCAGCTCTGCCACTAACTAGTTGTGTGATCTTGAATAAGTCATTTAAGGACCCTTAGTCTCTGTTTCCTCATCTGCAAAAATGACCTTGGACCAGATGGCCTCTAAGGGCCTCTAAGCAGCTTAGAGTCTTACAGAGGTGTCTGTGTCACTGAGAAGTGTTTTCTTGCCCAGAGTGACACCACCAGTGTGTGTTGGACACAGGGACCTGTACCCAGGCTGGCTTTCTATGTAAGACACAGAGCTGCTTCTCATGATTCTCATGATTTTGCTGTTGCAGATGCTGCTAGAATAATGGACAACAGAATCCCATCTCTAGCTGTGTAACCCTGGACGAGTCATTGAATTTCTTTGGGTCTCAGTTTGCTCATCTGTAAAATGAGGGGATTAGACACTGAGGTTTCTATGGACATTGAGGTTTCTTCTAGCTTCAGATCCATGATCCCAACATCTTTGAGCTACGTAGGTCGCATAACTGCAGGGGCTGTTTCCTTTTTGTTTTTGTAGTTCCCAGCACCCAGCCCAGTGCCTGGCACACAGTAGGTGTTTAATAAATCAATGCTTGTTAATTAATTGATAATGACTACCATGCATCAGGATGGATTAGGAGCCTGACTGATGAGGCTGTGTGGGATAGCCCCTTCCGATACAAATTGGAGTGAGATTTCCAACCCAGAGAAAGAACAGAACTGCTTTCTCTGCAGAAGTTCCCAATGCCAGAGAGAGAGAGAGAGAGAGAGAGAGAGAGAGAGAGAGAGAGAGAGACAGAGAGAGAGAGAGAGAGAGAGAGAGAGAGAGAGAGACAGAGACAGAGACAGAGACAGAGAGAGAGAGACAGAGACAGAGACAGAGACAGAGACAGAGAGAGAGAAAGAGAGACAGAGACAGAGACAGAGAGAAACAGAGAGACAGAGACAGAGAGAGACAGAGACAGAGACAGAGACAGAGAGAGAGAGAGAGAGAGAGAGAGAGAAAGAGAGCAGTTTTGGCCACAGGCTGTTTGGGAAACAGCCTTGAAATATTTTTTTTGGTCTTGTTCTCATTTGTTTTTTTCTCCTGGAAGTTCTTTCTTACATTCCTACTGTGGCTTTCAGGAATGATTGTAATGGAAGATTTCTCCCTTCCTCCATGACTTATTCAGTCTGTGCTTCTGTGTTCCAGGCACCCCCCGTGCCTAGGAACGGCAGTTAAAATCAACAAACAGAGAACTAGGAATCTGAGCAGCAAACAAGGGCACTAGGATTTCCATGTTCTTGATTATGAGGAACTCAAAGCAATAGTCAAAGATTTCTTCAGATAAAAATGAGGCTCAAATGTAGTGGAACCTTCACATTTTTTCTCTTATGGGGAAGTCATTCACAAGGAGAAAGCCTGATGAAGGGCGAGTGATCTTGATGGTCAGAATATGTATGATTGGCCCATTGCAAGAATGGGCTTAGGAAAAGGAAAAAGAGACAAGAGTAGCCCAGTGGGCTTCCCTAAGAAGCCAATGGAAGGGGTAGAGACAAGAAACAAAGGAAAGCTCCAAGAGATGTCTTAAGGGGAAAAAAATGAAAAATGAGGAAGCAAATCCTTTCCGTAGAGAAGGGAGTGGCTATGAGTGGGGTATGCTGTATACCTGTCAGAAAGAGTTGTTCTGCTGATTGTATTTCCTTAACTAGTTTTCTTTGTTAAAAGAAAAGACTTACATTGGGCAGTAGATAGGATCTAAAAACAGATATATATGATATAAAAACAAAAGGTATGCATTTTTAAGATTCAAGGAAAGATAAATTGCTCCACAAATCAAAATGTGATTTAAGTCTGTTGGGTCTCTTTTACTAAGTCTTTGCTTTAGAGTTACCGTTCACCTGGATGAATTCATCATCCAGCTGGGAACTTAGTTATAGGTGACACTTATTTCCAAGATGTAATTCAGTTTAATTTAGTAAGCATTAATTCAGTTGTTGTTGTTCAGTTGTGTCCAACTCTTTGTGATTTGGGGTTTTCTTGGCAAACATACTGGAGGGGTTTGCCATTTCCTTCTCTAGCTCATTTCACAGATGAGGAAACAGAAGCAAACAGGGTTAAGTGACTTGCCCAGGGTCATACAGTTAGTAAGTGTTTGAGGCCAGATTGAAACTCAGGAAAATGAGTCTTCCTGACTCCAGGCCCCACCTCTATTCACTATGGTGTCACCTGGCTGACCCTGAAGTCTAATTTAATTCAAACTCAGTGAACATTTATTTAACACATACTATGTGTCCGGCGCTATGTATGCTAGGTTCGAAGACAAAAATAAAGCAGTTCCTGCCCTCCAGAAGCTTACTTAGGGAGAGTAAATAACAAAGCCACATGTAAATCCATGAAATATAGATATAAAGTAATATCCAATAGAGAACTGAGTGGGTTGTGCAATGCACCAACAAATGCTGTTAGGCTACCAGGTGGATTTGCTCTGGAGCTGAGCTTTGAAGGATTCCAAGAAGTAAAAGTGAGGTAAAAGAGCACGTCAGGCATGAGGCAAAGTCTAGGCAAAAGTTTGGAGGTGAAAGATTGAATGAATCTCACAGGGAAGAACAAGTAGGTCAGTCTACTTGGCATATAGACTGAAGCAATTAAAAATGGTGGTATAAGGTTATTACTGGGTGGGTGAGGGGAAGTCCCAGGGAAACAAAACAGCTGGGGGACAAACAAAACCTAGATCCAACTCTTTTGATTGAATGAGGCTACAGCATGCCCAAGGACCTCCAGAACCGCCCCCTCCTTACAGCATCAACAGGACCCTTGGGAGGTGGGTTATCCTGCAGAGGTGAGTAGCTATGAGAGCAAAGTCTTAGCACCTAGAAGGAGTGTCCTGGTACCACCCTATTGTTTTTGATCCCACCACCCCCCAAGAAGAAGATGGGGGTGTAGATAATGGGAAGAGGTGCAGAGAGTTGAGATGTCATGATATTTTCTCTGAGGACAAAGCTCTCTGAAAAGCCTCAAATTGATTTGTGCCGTTGGGAGCCCAGACACTAATCACCTTTCTCAGGGAGACAGCAGTAGTTTCAGCAACCACTGCGTTTTGGCAAAATGTAAATAAATGTAAGAGAAGTCTCTCAAACTGTCAGTGCACACATTTTCAGCCTGGCTAGGCTGTTGTAACTTAGACTGCTTTTGTGTAAACAAAGTTTTCATTTTTTTTTTTTATTGTAAATAAGCCCTTCTATCAGCAACATGGTTGGAGGCTTGGTCTTTGAAAGCTGGATGTCCTGTGGTTCATTCTGCAGCAGCCCCTCAGAAGTCAGCAGTTGAGGCCAATGAATTACAAAAAATGTATGGTTGGACATGGAGGGGGGGGTGCTGTCCCCCACTTTTATTCAGACCCTAAAGCTGAATGACCTATCTGGCAGCTGAGCAAACAGACTTGACCCTCTTTGCGATAAGATCCAAAGCTCCTTCCACAGAATTGCATGTTGCTACCCAACTATGACTCTACTAGACCATCAGATCCTTTAGGGGAAGGGCTGGGGCTTCTTTATTCTCTTCTGTTCCACTGTCCCAGCCCCACCCACTACCTTAGCATCTGGCACAATTCATAGCAGACAGGAACATAGATTGAGAACTGCAAGGGATGTTAGAAGCTACTCAGTTTGACTTCTGGGGCAACTAGGGGTTTAGTGGATAGAGTGCTAACCCTGCAATCAGAAAGACTCATCTTTATGAATTCAAAGCTGACCTCAGACACTTCCTAGCTGTGTGACCCTGGGCAAGTCACTTCACCCTGCTTGCCTCAGTTTCCTCATCTGTAAAATTTGCTGGAGAAGGAAATGGCAAATCCATCCAGTATCTTTGTCAAGGAAACCCCAGATGGGGTCATGAGGAGTCAGACACCATGGAATAACAGTTCAACTTCTTTGTTATTCAGATGGAGAAACTGAGATAAAGAGAGGGAGCTAGAAGGGATCTAAGAGGCCATTCATTTTACAGATAATGAAACTGAGGTCTAGAGAGGTAACAGGCCATAGGATAAAAAGATCCTTGATTTAGCTGGAAGAATGCTCAGATGCTCTCTGGCTTAGCCTTTCTACTTCACAGTTGAGGAAAATGAGACTCCACATAAATGCAACTTCCCCAAGGTCACACAAACCAACAAGATCAAAAGCCAAGAGTTGGAAGGGGTCTTGGAGGTCATCTGGTCTGACCTTCCTGCTTTTTGAGATGAGGAGACTGAGATCTGAAGAGTCAGAGTGGTTTGCTTCAAGCTCTCCAGGCTAAGTAGCAGAACCAACGTTGGATCCCAGCTCCAACAGCTTCTACACTTTGTTACTTAATGAATGTTTAAAGAATGAATGATGAAAGCTGAGGGTCAGCAGTGCCCAGGATCCAGCCAGCTTTGGCTGAGGATGCTTAGAATATAGGAACTAACTGAATTGGTTTGGTAGTTTTCAGGAAACCACCAAACCTTGTGCCTTCTGCCTCATGACCTGTCTTGTATTTCTAGATCTTAGATGTTCAAGTGCCTGACTCCCCTGTCATGACTGTCCAAGACTTATTGTTTTGAACAATAATGCTCAGTCCCTGCTGGGTAATTTCTTTGTTGTTATGAACTAGATGGTATGTTTGGACAGACTCAAACCAAATCCCGTACCAGCATTCACCTCAGCCAGATCACAGATTGTTTCACAGCTTATACTTCTATCCCCAGCATTTAAGTGCCTGGCATGTAATAGGCATAAAAAAATACTTGTTGAGTGATAAACAGTTTGCCGCAAGTAGTGCATTGCTCTCTCTGGGTTAGCAGCTTCTCTGGTGGCATATATGCTGTTATGTATGCAGAGCACAGGGTCTATGGGATCCAGGGATGCTTGTATGGAAATGCAGCCCATTTTCCTGAATAAGTCCCTTTTCCAATAAACAGCTTTATTAGAATTAATATCGACATTTATATGGCACATCAAGATTTGTGAAATGCTTTATATACTCCATAAAGTAGGTACCATAGATATTATTGATTCCATCTTATAAGTGAGGAAACTGAGTCTCAAAGAAATGAATTTTCTGTCCCTATTATTGAAATAACAAGACTTATTTTTTTAGCCATAGGAAAGATTTACTGTAGCTATTAATGTTGAAATCTGTACCCAGCCTCTGCCCAGAGCATCATTCTGCTCTAAGCAGGTCCCAATTCCCCAAGCCTTAACTTTTATTACTGGAGATCATAGCGAGGTACAGCATTTTGCATTTAGATTCAGAGACAGAGTATGAAAGGGATCCCAGGGATCACAAAGCCTAGCTCCTTATTTATAGGTGAGCTAAGTGAAGTACATAGAAAGGGAATGACTTATCCAAGGTCACTTTCACTTCTCTGCAGTAAAGATAGAAAAAGGAGCTGACACAAAAGGTAAATAAGTGATGTTTAATTTATTTCTGGATAAAGAACCACAGACAATCACAGCCCCCATAAGGTACCGACAAGAAAAACAAATGACCTTAATGTGGAATGTTCCAGGGTCTAAATGGAAAACCATTTTGTTTTCAAGTAATCAAAGATACACTTTATAGCACATTTCAGAAGAGACCAAGTCTGTCGCCACATTTTTTGGTTGATGTTTTCAAATTCATATATTACTCTGTGTATGGAAGATGTTATTAATAATAGATAGATACATTAGAAATGTCTCATTTAAAGTTTTAAAATTTGATTGAGTCTCCTTTTTACCTATTAAGACACTGTCGTCTGATGTCTTCCTTAATAAGAAGGCAAGTGAACTAAGAAAATGATAAATGGAGCAATCTGTGAGTGAAAATTATTGCATTTGAGATCTTTCATTTGAGTTAAAAGGAAAGAAAAATGGAAGAATCTCTCTGTCTCTTGTCTCTCTGTCTGTCTCTTTGTCTGTCTCTTTCTCTCTCTTGCTCTCTCTCTCTCTCTCTCTCACACACACACACACACACACACACACACACACACACACACACACACACACACACACACCATAGAACATCATAAGCAATCTATAGGTCAATCTGAGAGAGTTGCCTGAGCTCAGAGTTGTTAAGAGGTGTTCCCTGTGTCACTCAGTAGGTCAGTATCTGAGACAGGATTTGAACCTAGTTCTCCCTGACTCGAGATTCCAATTTCTCTCTTTCCCATTCTACCATGCCTGTTTTACTATCTAGGCATACGTACATGTGTGTAAATGTAACCATATGTGAACGTATACAGTGAACAAAGTCCTAGTGTTTGCTGTGTATTGTGTGTGAGCATGCCTGCTCAACACTCTACTGTTGCATGGAAATGAAGTAATCCTATCCCAGTTTGGAGACAAGGTCACATACATTATAAATTAGAGTATATTCATTTTTTAAAACAGTAAAATTGTTCTCATAGAAACTCCAGGAACACTGTGTCTTCCTCCTCATTATCACAACTAAAATCCCACCCCCTAGAGGAAGCCTTTCCCAAGCCCTCTTAATTCCAATGCCTTCCCTCTGCTAATTATTTTCTATTTATCCTGTATAGAGTTTGCCTTGTATATATTTGTTTGCATATTCCCTCCCCCATTAGATCATAAGTTCCTCAAGGATAGGGAATGTCTTTTGAATCTTTGTGTACAAAGAACCTAGCACATATTAAGTGCTTAATAAATGTTTATCAATTGACTGATTGTTTTAGCTGGTGCTTGATTTGGACTTGTATGGAAAAAACTCCTCTTGACTTAGATTTGAAATCCAGTTCTGTCACTTAATATCTATTGGGTAAATCACTTGAACTATCTGGACCTCAGTTTCCTCCTGTGTAAAATGGAGAGGGGAATGTATTGAATGATCTCTGAGATTCCTTCCAACCCTACTGGCTGAGATCCTATGACCCTTCTCTGACACTTCAGACAATGCCTTTTAGAATATAATGGCCACAGTTATAACGGGCAGAGTTGCCATTTTGAAGAAACCTTCCACTATAGGATACTTTGTCGCTAGTACTTTGGAGGAATAGTCAGACAATTCAAAAGGCTGCCTGTCGATCTTGAAGGAGAAATGCTAAGACAGACTAATTGCCTGAACTGAGGTGTTGGCCTGTGAAAAATTAACATTGAAGTATCTGTCTTGTCCTTTCCTTAGGAATGCGAAGAACTAATGTTACCTATGCCAATGTTGTCGCTATGCACTAATGAGAAGCAATCTGTCCTCCAGCAGCTCAGAAACTGTATTTCAAGGGGCTGACATGTTCAAGCGTGTCTCTCACTAGATGGCAGATGGGTAAAGGGCATTAAGTGGGAGATAATTTGTAACTAGCACAGGGCGCTTTTAGGGGAAAAGAAGTCACAAGAAGGAGAAGACCTTGTATCCTTGGAATACTAATGGGGGGAAAGGAGAGGAAAATAACAGAAAAGTCAAGATAATGAAAGGCAAACTTTTCAAAAGGCACCTTCTCACTGCTCTCAGCTACCAGA
Organism: Notamacropus eugenii; assembly: GCF_028372415.1. NCBI lineage: Eukaryota > Metazoa > Chordata > Mammalia > Diprotodontia > Macropodidae > Notamacropus > Notamacropus eugenii. The sequence goes on from NC_092872.1 coordinate 270,094,253, forward strand.
TGTTTTTTTTCTTTCTTACAAAATGGACAATGGCATTGGACTCTACTTTTCATCTAATCCAAGAATTTAAAATGTTTTCTGTCATCTGGATAAGTGAATGGATGAATGAATGAAAAAAAAAACATTTATTAAGTGCTTACTATGTGCCAGGCACTGCATTTTTAGTGTTAAATCTGGCCCCAAGCTGTTAAAATTTTCCCAATTTTTGCCATGAGAGGAGCATAGTAATATTGCAAAAGTCAAAACTTAGCTCAGCAAAGCACCTATGTTAACCAAAAGTAGAAAGGCAGGAAGGAAGGCCAGAAAGCTGGGGAGTTTGCAAATTAAATGCTTATCTGTAGAATACCAACATGATGAGAAAGCGTGAGCTTAGCTTATTTCTGTCTATACTTGGAATATTGCACAGAGGAGGCACTAAATAAATATGTTGATTGGTTCAATTCTGGGAACTACATTTTAGGAAGACTATTGATAAACTGCAGAGAATCCAGAGAAGGGTGACTAGGATGATGGAATGTCTTGAGATAATACCTATGAGGACTTGATGAAGGAAATGGGACAATCTGTCTGAAGAAAAGAAGACTTAGCATGGGACATGATCTTGGTGTCCTTGAGTCATTTCAGTTGTCCTTGAGTCAGATCAGTTCATGATCCTATTTGGGGTTTTCCAGGCAAAGATACTAGAATGGATTGCCATTTCTTCTCTAGTTCATTTTACAGATAAGGAAACTAAGGCACACAGGGTAAGTGATTTGCCCAGGGTCACATAGCTAGTATGTGTCTGAGGTCAAATTTGAACCCAGGAAGATGAGTCTTCCTGCCTTCAGGCCCAGCAATCTATCCACTGTGTCACCTAATTGCCTTGGGGGACATCATAGCTGTCTTCAGTCATATGAACTGGAAAGGGAATTGAATTTGATCTGCTTTGCTCACAATCAAGAGCCCTTAGTGAAATTTCAGAAAGGCATACTGAGGTTTGAGGTAAAGAAAAACTTCCTAAGAATTAGAGCAAGTAAAAAGTGAAACTGAAACAGAAAGTGATGGGTTCTCTTTCACTGAAATTTTTTGAAGCCAAGGCTCAGTGTCCATTTATTTGATTGATGGCAGAGATAGAGTCCTGCTGAGAAGAAGGATAGACTAGATGACCTGTACAGTCCTTTTTACACATGACTTTCTGTTACTAGGTGGTTCTGCGAAGCCCCAGTAACCAAAAAGAGACTTTAAGAAGGTTACAGAGTCTAGCCATGGGCACAAATGCCAATGTAAAGGTAGGGTGGACTCCATCCTGTTCACTCATTCAACCACAGACTTTAAACTTGGTGTGAAAAGTCCTTCTGAGCTGTAGTGATGCTTTAAAGGCATCATGTGTGAGAGGGCAAGGAATCTTCATCATGTCTGAGGGGCTGTCTACAAATTATCCAGCTAGAGAAACAGTCATTCCAGAGTTGATGGAAGCATGGCACATCCATAATTATTAATATCTAACTTACTAGAACCTGAGACGTTGCCTGACTAGTACTCTGATTTCTGATTTCTCCTTTTTACCTTGTCTGACTTCTTGGTTTCTAGACTCCCACCCAGCTTGATAAGCCAGGATTCCCTGACTCCTGCCATGACATTCTCAGTTCTAGACTATGGAGGCCCTCAATCTCCCTATAACTGCTGACTCAACTCCCAGGGTTATAGGTCCAGGATTAGTACTCTCTGCCAGGTTCTCCCCAAGGACAAGTCTTTTATTTAATCAACCCTGTCCTCCACCAATTTCCAGAAATGAGTTCTCATTGTATAACTAGCTGGTAGAAGGCAAATTGGAGTTGGAAGACTGTGCTGGATGGATACCCAGCAGTAGGCAAATTTACCTAAAGAATTAAAGAGAAGCAATGGAAAAGAAAGCAAGGAATTTGATTTCTCACCAACACTCCTGCCCATAGCCATATTCTAATTTTTAAGTGTATAACTGGACCAAGAAGAGTTCAAGTCTTTCTTCTGATAATTGATTATTGATTATATGTGATTATATTAATTGATTGGTTGGGTAGTTGTGGTCCTTTGTTCTCGAAGAGGACGAAAATGACATTACCATGATAAAATCAAGTTTCAGTGTGTCCAACTGTGGCTGATCAGACCAATATGAGCTCAGGATGCTCTACCACAGATTGGGCACAGATAGTCTGTGTGAACATTTGGGGTGGATATTCCAAATTTGTGCATCCTACATTTACTCTGTGCTGTCTCAATTTTACTTCACTCAAAGAATACAGCACCCTTTCTGATGTGGGCACGCTATGCTGAGTAATCCTGTGCCATTGTCTCCCACATCACACAATCAAATCCAAAGTTCCTGAGAGAAACTTTGAGAGTGTCCTTGTATTGCTTCTTTTGACCACCATGTGATCACCTGCCCCATGTGAGTTCTCCGTAAAATAGTCTTTTTGGCAAGCATACATTTTGCATTTGAACAACATGGCCAGCCCATTGGAGTTGCGCTCTCTGAAGCAGAATTTGAATGCTTGGCAGTTCAGTTTGAGCAAGGACTTCAGTGTCTGGTACCTTATCTTGCCAGGTGATCCTCAGAATCTTCCTAAGACAGTTCAAATGGAAGCAATTCAGTTTCCTGGCATGACACTGGTAGACTGTCCATGTTTCACAGGCATACAACAATGAGGTCAGCACAATGGCTCTGTAGACCTTCAGTTAGGTAGTTAGTCTAATACCTCTTCTCTCCCAAACTTTTCTTTGGAGCCTCCCAAACACTGAGCTAGCTCTGGCAATGCGTGTGTCAATCTCATTGTCAATATGTACATCCCTGAAAAGTATACTACCAAGGTAAGTGAACTTATCCACAGCATTCAAAACTTCCCCATTTGTTGTGCATCTCTATAAAGGTAAAGGGAATGGATTGTCCTGTGACAATCACAGGGGGAGGGGTCTCTCTCTTAGTCATTGCTGGTAAGATTCTTGCTAGAGTCCCCCTTAATAGGCTGATCCTTCACCTGGAAGATGGTCATATACCTGAAAGCCACTGTGGCTTCAGAAAGGGCCAAGAAACAATCGATATGGTGTTTGCTGCCCAACAACTCCAGGAGAAATGCCAGGAGCAGAACAGAGGTCTGTACACAATGTTTGCAGATCTGACCAGGGCCTTTGACACTGTTGATCATGAGGCCTTATGGAAAATTATGTAAAAATTTGGTTACCCAGAGAAGTTCATCAACATTGTGCATCAGTTTCATGATGGTAAGTTTGCTCGGGTTCTGGAAGGTGGACAATTCTCTCGTGCCTTCCCAGTCACCAACGGAGTGAAACAGGGCTGTGTGCTTGCTCCCATGCTTTTTAGAATGATGTTTTCAGCCATGTTGTCAATTACTTTTAATGAGGATGAACATGGCTTCAAGGTCAGCTACTGTACTGATGGTAAGTTCTTCAATTTGAAAAGGCTACAAGTCAAGACCAAAGTGGAGGGACTGTTGGTGCATGATTTTCTGTTTGCAGATTACTGTGCACTCAATGCAGCTTCTGAAGCTGAGATGTAACAAAGTATGGATCAGTTCTCTGCTGCCTGTGCTAATTTTGGCCAAATAATTAACACCAAGAAAACACAGGTGCTCCGTCAACCACCACCATACCATCCTTATGTAGAACTATATTGATTAGCTAGGTAAATTGCTTAACTTTACAAATAACTATCTAACAAGGATACCCTGTCCAGCCTCATTTGCCCACAATGGTAGAGATAAGGCAGATACTCTTATTGGTGCAAGTCCCAAGATATCAGTGTTTTATTAGGCACAAAATCCAGGGTGTGTTTTGAAGAAGAGAGCTGCAGAGAGGAACTATTTATGGCAGTATCCAGTACCAGCTTGGGGAGTGAGGAAGCAGCAACTCATGGAGTATGATTGCTGGTAGCCAAGAATATACTAGAAGATAGAAACTGACCTCTTCTATGACTGGGAAGGGGATCCTGATCTGAGGAGAGTAGGAGGAAAAGGGAACATTGTGAATGAATCTACAATAGTATTCTCAGATCTAAGAGTTTGATGACCCTGGAGCCAACAAGATCAATTTCTGTGTCCAAGAGGTATCTATATAGCGCCATACTGGTTGTCAAGACCTAGTTGAGAGGAGATTGGAGAATGACTTAGGATCACAGATCTAAATCCAGGAGGATCTTTAGTCTAACCTTTCCATTTTATTAATGAGGAAACTATGGTTCAAGATCCCACAAGCAGTATCTGGAAGAACATAGATTTGAACCCAAGTCTTCTAATCCCCTAAACAAGTACCTTTTCCCTACATCACCCTGGTGGCTATATGTATTCTCATCACATTCTGGCTTGGGGTAGGAGAGCCCAGATTACAGGGAGTTTCAGAAAAAAATAACTGACCTTTATATAGTGTTTTAAGGTTTATCCTTATCTTAATCTCACTTGATCCTTGTCCTTTGGGGAACATCCTGTAGATATTATGATCTCCAATTTGCAGATGAAGGAGCTGAGGGCTCAAAGGAAGTGACTTGCTCCTGCTCATAGAATGGCAAAGATGGAATTCAAACCGTGGCCTCTCCTGTTTGTAAGCTTGACCCTCTTTCCATCACCCTATGCCACAGTGTAGGCATCTTCCAGAGACACTGGCACAGCATTACCATTTAACTCTTAAATTCAGCTGAGTCTGGACCAAATTTGATTTCACATATAAGAGACACTAGGACAATATCTCAATTCATCAGTGAACCTACAATCTCATCCACTTTGGGGGCTGTTTCTTTGACAGGGGTGGGAGGTGGTGGTTCAGTCACAAAGTCTCATTGTACAGGATGATCCACCTAACCTGCCACAGACACACTTCTAGGACTTTTAACATTTTTGTAGATACTGATGCAGCATTTGGGCTGTCCATGTTTTGTGAAACCAGCATAACACTATTTAGAAGTAGACCCCAATTCTATCACGCATTTAAAAAAGAGCCTTCAGACAAACTCAAGTAAATCACAAGCTACAAATGACATCCTCAGAAAATCCCCTCACATCATCCTTTGAAGAGGTGTTGAACATCAGATGCAGCTTTCCTGATGGTTGCCCAGCCTTGCAGCTTAAATGTTAGAAAGGGACTGTTCTACGGAATTCATTAGAATTATTTATGTGGTTCTTTTCCCTTTTGATCTCACCTCAAAGTCAAGAAGCCTTTAAAGTTATTTCCTGTGAGTGCAGCTCAAACACCCTTTTATTCTTTCAGTTCATTTGTTTCTGTCCCTTATGGTCTTTTGTTTTGGCAAGATGATGTGTCTCAATGCTAGGGTGTGTTTTTTCTTCTCTCTCCCCACAAGGGGAGCCAGCCTTTATTAAGTTCCTACTGTGTGCAAGGCATTGTGCTAAATTCTACAATAATATAACCAACAAAAATCAGCAGGATTTTAATTTTTAAAAAATTTTTTATAAAATTAATTTTGTACCTTGTAACCAGGGCCTCCTAAATCATGTTCCTCTAATATTCACAAGAGCAGGGAGGGGACCTTGGGCTCTTGAAGGCTGAGCTAATGGAATATAAGTTTTGGCAGGCCCTACAAGACTGGAAAGGCTTTGAATGAGAGTCCAGAGGTGGATCCTATGTCTGCTGTCTGAGCCAGGTTTGAAGAAGCTGATTACCAGTTTGGCCAAACATGAACTATTGATCTTTAGTATCTGTCAAATACTCTCTACTAAGTTGTAGAGGGTACATACCCACACTAAGGACATCATTGGATCATAGATTTATAGCTGGAAAGGACCTTGAGGCAATCTAGTCTACCCTTTCCATTTTGTAGATGTGGACACTGAAACTTACCCAACTTCATTCAGGTAGTTTATATCCAAGGAAGGAAATGAATTCAGACTTTTCTGACCCCAAGTCTAGCCCTATATGCCCACCACATCATAGGTCTTTGAAAGAAAATAACCAAGAATATCAATTTTCCATCTTTGTGCACATGGTTGATAAAGAAGGTAGAAAGTATCTCCAGGAAAAAAAAATCCAAAGAGGCATGAATTTCAACACTGACTGAGCTAGTGTACCTTCTCTACAGGGACAAGGAAACAAACAATTTCATGTCGCCTCAACCAGGACATGAATTATTGGAGAAGGAGAGGTAGCACAATGCAGATGGGAAGAGACAGGGGGTCATCCTGGAGCCAGGAAGACCTGCATTCAAGTCTTGCCTCTCTCACCTGGTTTAGTGACCCTCAGTAAGTCAATAAGTCCCTTAAACTTGGGATGTTCCAGATAAGACTTTAAGATTCCAAGTCGTTGAAAAAGTGATACTGTCATTGCCAAAGAAGTTCTTCTCTAGGAAACAATTTGCATTGATAAAATCAAGGTCCTGTAAAAACAACAAAACCAACCACAAATTATACAAATATTATTAATGTGAACGATTTTTGTCAAGTATTTTTTTTAAGCAACCAGGCATTCATCTGACCAAACCAGTTGGCAATCAATCATTTTGACCAGTATTTATTTAGCATATCTTATACTATGCCCCAGGCACTGAGCTGGACACTGGAATCACAAAGACAAAAATGAAACAGACCCTGTTCTCCAGGAGTTTAGTCTATGGAGAGAGACAACATGTACATATAAAAACAGAGAATAACATAGATGCAAAGAGGAAAAGAAAGAAAGAAAAAGAAAAAAGAAAGAAAAAAACACAAAACCCCCAAAGTAGATACAATGCAATCGAGGAAGGGCCTAGCACCTGGGGAGAGGGATCAGGAGAGAGCTCACATAGTGGGAGGTGCTTGAATTGAACTTTGAAAGAAAGTCTGGATTTTAAGAAGCCCTGTGGCTTCACTCGCCATTCCTGGCACTCCCCAAATCTAAGCTCCCTTTCCTGGCTACTATTCCTCTATACCTAAAATTTCTCCCATAAGCTCATTGAAGGTAGGAATGTTCTCACTTTGGTTTGGGAGGGTATTTTGGTTTTGGTTGGTTGGATTTTGCATCCCAGCAGATGGTACAAAATAGCCCCTTGTTAAAATCTGATCAATGCTTGTTTCTCCACTCAAATCCAATTTGCAAAACATTTTTCCAAATCTATATATTGACCTCTAGGTCAACACTTTTGGCAGTTATTGACACCATTCACTCTTCGATTAAATTATTATTTTTTTAGTTAACAAAAATCTATTTTTTTTCTTTCCCACCCTTACCCCAATAGGGGAAAAATCCTTATAACAAATATGTGTAGTCAAGCAAAACAAATTCCCTCATTGGCCATGTCCAAAAACATTTATTTATCATTCTGCCCCTGAGTCCATCACCTCTCTGGCCGGGATTAGATAGCAAACATCCTCATTGGTACACTGGAATCATGGATGGTCATTGTGTTGATTAGAGTTTTTACAGCTTTCAAAATTGTTCATTTTTCTGCAGTATTATTACTGTTGTTTAAATTGTTTTCCTGGGTGTGCTCTCTTTAGTATTCATCAGTTTATACTAGTCTTTGAAATATTGTTTATAATATTAATGTAATAGTCATTATAACTGCTCACTTCAGTCTTCCTCAGTCTATATGACTTTTCACATCCCTTTGAAGTCATCTTTTTCATCATTTCTTCTAACAAAAATATTCTGTTAGATTCAAGTACCATGATTTGTCCAGCCATTCCTCAACTGATAACCATCACCTTAGTTTAGAGTTTTTATTGCTGCCAAGAGTTGCTATACTTTTGGTATATTGGGGAACCTTTTCTCTTTCTTTGATCTCTTTGAGGGTATAGACCTAGCAGTGTTGAAGCTGGATCCAAGGGCATGCTCTGATTTTTAAAATTTTTGTGTACAGTCTAAATTGCCTTCCAGAATGGCTGAGCCTATTGACAGCTCCACCAGCAGTGTGTCAATGTGCCTTTTACCCACAGCTTCTCTAGCATGTGTCATTTTCTTTTTTGTCATCTTTGCAAAGATTGTTTTGAAAATTACTGCTTTGTAGAATAGTTTGAGATCTGGTACATCTGGGTCCTCTTTCTTCCTCCTTCTCATTATTTCCCTTGAAATTCTTGACCATTTCTCCTCCTCATTCTTTTTTACCTTGTCTGACCTCCTGACATCTGGACTTTGGTTAATTTTTTGATAATTCTTTGCCTCTCTCACATTAATGCAACCTGCTCTGAACTCCGGTCCTTGGCTTTCTCAAGCACATGTGGCTAACACAGACCCATTTATCTAGAAAATGTTGAACAAAACATTTGAGTCAAAACCCCTTATTTTATAGGTAAAGAATTGAGGCTCTGGGAGAAGTGACTTGTCCAAGGTCCCATGGTCACTATTCCATCCTGAATAAGAATCCTGTTATCACAATTCCTGTGCTAGTGCTTACATGTTTTGTTTTAATGTTATGATTTCGCTTGACTGATGAAGCCTATCGACAATCTTTCTGTCTTTGAATATTTAAAATCTTTACATTTGAAATAACAATGATAATAACTGATGGTTTCATATTACCTTAAAATTTTCAAAGGATGTTGTCTAAACATTTTCTCCAACAACCCTCACCACAGCCTTATCAGTTAAGTGCTATAGTTATTATCATCCCTACTTTACAGATAAAGTAACTGAGGGTCAAGGAAGTGGAACACTCCATCCAAGAATCTCCTGACTAGTGAGTTTAAGAGGCAAGATTTGAACTTAGATCTTCCAAAACTCTGTCCACTAGAGTTTCTTAAAAAGGGTCGCGTCTTCAAAAATGACTTAGGAATATTTGGGAGGAGAAAAACCCCATAGTTCCAACCCTGCTCATTGCAGCTCAGGCTACAGTGCCAAGAGAATTTATTTCCTTTAAGTTAGGTGTATATTTGTCCAAAGGACTTATTGGGTAAAGGTGAAGATGAGTCATCTTTGCCCACAGGGAGGTCATGACTTCCTCAAGAGCAAGGAGCGCCACTAGCAGCAGCAAACATTTGTCATTTAACTGCTAGAAGGCCTTGCCCTTTAAAAGGGCACTAGACTGTTTCCTCAGGGTTCCTGGTATTGATTTTTGCCTTATTACAGAAAGGAATAGATTTTACACTGGTCATTTCCATGCACTCAATGTTTACTTAAGGCAGTCTGGCTTGGAGAAAATTTTTCCATAAAGTGCTTATATAAAGATCTCAGAGCATAGCTCAAAGTTTTATAGGTAATTTCACATAACAACACCCTAACCAACAGTAATAAAAAGCCAAAGTAGAAATCTCCCCCTCCCTCTCTTTCTTTCTTTCTTTCCTTTTTTCCTCTTTGTTTTCCTCTCCCTCTATCTCTGTCTCTTCTCTCTCCATCTCAGTCTCTCTGTTTCTCTCTGTCTTTCTGTTGGTCTCTCTGTTTCTCTCTGTGTGTCTCTCTCTGTCTCTATCTGTCTGTCTTTCTCATGCACACACACACACACACACACACATACACACACACACATGCACACAATCCCATTGTTTCACTGGGTGTGGAAGTATGGAGAACTTCCAGTATGGAATCTCTATCCATCAATGCACATCTGCAACTTTAGATTCTCTGAGAGTTGACTGATGACCTGAACTCAGTGATATATTCATAATCATTTAGTTGGTGTGTGTTAGAGGCAAGATTTGAACCCAGGTCTTCCTGACTACAAGAATAGTTGTAGGTCACTGCACCATGTAGGATCTTTCATAAGAATTCTCATAGCATGCAAAAGAAGATGAGGGTAAGAGTGGAGAATTTTACCTTTGCTTCTGAAAAAGTTGGATATACCAAGTACTTTGCAACAGTTAGGCAAAGGACAATTCATCACCACCCCACCCCACCACTATGCATTTACTTTGTATGTTTGGTATATACATACATATATATCTATATCTAGATATATATGTATATATAAACATATGTGTATATGAAAACAGAAACATATATCTATATCTATGAGGAGAGAGAGAAAATAAATACTTGTTAAATGCCAAAAATAAGCCTTAGTTTGAAAAAGGAAAAACAAACAGTGAAAGTAAGTTCTTTGAGGGAAGGGATCTTGTTACCTTGACACTTTGCACAGTGCCTATTCCTTAATAAACCGTTATTGGTTGGTTAATTGGATAAAAAGCACTGGGGATAGTGTAGCAGCTAAATGAGAGGAGTAGAGTATGAAAATTAACCAGTGCTTAGCCATGTGTCATCAGAAATTCTTCATATTTCAAGAACTGCAAGTGATGAGGAATGATTTCTCTCCTTTTTCATTCATTTCCCCTCCCTCTCCTCATCTCTCCCTCCATCCCTAGGTTGCTCCAGGTAAATCCAGATTTTGGATTTTTCAGGCCTGATATTTTTGTTGGGCTGATTATTTAAGTCATCAAGTCACAGAGTGGCAGAGATGTAAGGACTCTTTGTAGCTGTCCAATCCAGTCTCATTAAGATTCATCTCTACATCATTCTAGGGAAGTGAGCCTCCAGTTTCTGCTGGAATCCCAGAATCTCAGGGTTGGATGGACTCTGAAGGCCATCTAATCTAATCTCTACCTGAACTTATACATGAAAAGAATTCCTTCTCCATCAGCTCCCAAAAGTGGTCATTGTACCTTTGCCTAAAGACTTGCAATGACAGTGAACTCACTACCTCTCTAGATATACCTTACCACTTTGGGACAAATTTAGTTATTAGAAAGGTTTTTCTTGCCTTGGACTAAAATATGCCTCTTTCAATTACTCCTCCTTCAATTAATCGTTGCTCCTGGTTTTAGGAATGTTAGGTTCTGATGTCTAAGTAATAACTCAATTAATTATAGGGGACTTCATGTAATGGGAGTTAAAAATCTTCCCTACCCATTGATGAACCTCAGGTGGGCTTTTGAGGGAGGCTTGTTTTGTATGAAGGCCCACACCTTTTGCTGATTGTTAATAAAGCACAGGGTCAGGAGAGTTGTGCCCTCCAGCTCTGAAAAAAGCATATATACTCTGAGGTGAGGTTTTGTTTTGGTGCTAATTTTTTGGAAGAAAATTGGTGTGCCAGATGAGACTCTGGGCAGTCATTTTAAGAAGACCCTCAGCTTTGAAAACCCAGATGTTGATGCTTCTCTCTCTGGTAACAATGTATGCATTGTCTACGGTCAGACAGTTGGAAGCTCTGTCTGTTGGTCTTTCTGTTTGTAATTTCTGCTTGTAATTTCTGTTTGTATTTTCTCTGAAGTTCAGGGTACTCAGTTTTCCCCTGAACTAAGTGAATGATATTTGTGCTTGATTAAGGTAGATTATTGACCCCTTAAAAGTTGCTTTCCTTTTAGAAGATCTAAGAACTTATGCAGCAGGCCCTCCTGTGTATGCTAGGGTCCTTGCTGTTGCATTATGGCATAGTCAGTAGGATCTGCATAAATTAAAACGAAAGTATGGGGTTTTCTGGGACTGGGATAATTGTCTGTTGTTTCCCAGTTGTGGTGGCTATAGTTCTGTGGAGCCAGGGGAGGTGGCCAGAGCCAGGGCTTGGGTGGATTAGCCTAACTCTGGGACTATGCAGGGGTGGGAGGGGTGGCAGCAGTGGGGGGGGGGGGGGGGGGGGAAGGTGAAGGCCCTGAAAGTATATTGTATTCAAAATCCAGATCAGAGCCAGGAGATCTTGGAAAGGAGCACTGGAGCAGGAGCAGAAAACTGCTTCTATACTGACCCAGCAGAAACAGAAAACTGCCAGTGTGCCAACCTTGGAGAGGTGAGCCATGCAACAGGAGCAGACCTAGACAGGAGCTAGGAGTGGCTGGCTCCTGCTGGAGGAAGAGGAACCCTGGAGCTCAGAATTCAACCCTGGGGCAAGATAAAGACAGTGGCAAGGCAAGAGAGCTGAGTGTGCTTTTTTGCAGCATTCTCTTGAGATGACTTGGAACCCAGAGGGTGAAGATTTGGCTGATGAGGGAAGTGCAGTGTACCCTCAAGGTCCTCACCCTGATGGATTTGTTGCCCAGTTGCCCCTCAGGACTTGGAAGTGGGGGCAGAAGCATTGTTCAGACTGGGACTTGGCTTGCTAGATAGAGCCTGTACCTGAGAGTACCTGCAGCGGCAGTGTGGGGGGAAGAATATACGCCCAAGAGGACTTTATTTGGACATTTTTCTGTGAATTGACTGTGACCTAGGGATGGAGTATGTTGAGTTTTGACGTTATATACCTTTGTGTTTAAGATCATGTGACCACTGTGGTAAAAAGTTGTTATGTTATGTATTTTGTAAATGAGAAGTTCATAATGTGTTTATTTTGTGGGAATTATGTTGTGTCTACTTAAGAATTGTTAATGCCTATTCAGATACAAGTTGCCCATGTAATGGATATGAAAGATCTTGGGGCCAAGTGTAATGAGAGTTAAAAATCTTCCCTTCCCGTTAATAGACCTCAAGTGGAACCCATTAAGGAAAGTTTGCTTATGGGGAGGTTTGCATGCCTGAGGGCTTTCACATCTTTTAGTAATTAGGCATGAAAGTGCATGGGTTGTGATACCTTCTGGCTCTATATATACACTCTTAGGTGAGGTTTTGCTTTGGGGCTCACTCATTGGGAGAGTGTTGGGGTGATTAGGCTAGATGAGACTCTGGGAAGCTGCTAAGAAGCTCCCCCCCTCCTTTGAAAACCCAGATGTAGGTGCTTCTCTCTCTGTTAACTATGTATGTAACTGCCTGACTGCCATGATGATTTCTCTGTAGCATAGGTCTGACTACCCCACCTCCTCATCCAATGAACTCCTGTGGCTCCTAGTTACCTTTAAGATTAAATATAAATCCTCTGTCATTTAAAACATTTCCATTCACATCTCTCAAATTAGTCATATTCCAATTCAACAAAAGTCATTAAGGGCCTACTCTGTTCAATGTCACAGGAATTGGAAATACAAAAATGAAAAAAAAAAATGATGAGTCTCTTACCTGAAGGAACTTCACTCCTTCAGTGTCACAGTGGGTCTGGAGTTAGGAAGACCTAAGTTCAAATCTGACTGCAGATAATTTCTAGCTGGATGACCCTGAGTAAATCACTTTGCTTTGTTTGCCTCAGTCTCCTCCACTGCAAAATGGAGATAATTGTACCTATCTCCCAGTGATGTTGTGAAGATCAAATGAGACAATAATTGTGAGGCACTAAGTACAGTGTCTAGAATGTAGCAAGCACTATAAATGTTAGCTGTTATTATTAGTGTACACATCCATAAGTAAAAACAAGTTAATTTGAAGAACAAGAAAGCAATACACCCTGGGAGGTGTCAGGAGAGTTTTAAGATGATAAGGGAACTAAGTCTTGAAGGAAGCCAAGGAATCTAAGAGATAAAGATGTAGAGGAGTGCATTCTAGGGATGGGAATGACTTGGGCAAATGAGCAGAGGTGGGAAATGAAATATTCAGCTCAGAACAGCTGGTCAGTCAGTTTGGCCAGAGCATAGAGATTGTGAGAAAGGGTTTTGTGAAATAAGACTAGGAAGGAAAGCTGTGGCCACCTGGTGGGGGGGCTTTAAATGTCATACTAAGGAAAGACAAAAGGGAGACACTGAGGGCTTGAAGGCTGTGAGACAGCCTGATCTTTTCCCAAAGGGAGACTATTTTGACAGCTGTGTGGAGAGTGAATTGGAAGAGAGACTAAACACCAAGAGACAACTTGGAATGCTCACATGCAAAAAGGCTGAGTGATGAATGATGAACCAAAAATGGAAATTGAGAGTGAGCCATCAGACAGGTAGGGGGAGGAACAGGAAGAGCAAAGTCACAGAAGTGAAGGAAGAAGAGGGGATCCAGGAGGAGGGTGCAGAGGTCAAGGATGAGGCCAGAGAAAAGGCCACAGGACTCAGCAGTTATGAGGTCATTGGTAACCTTGAAAAGATCAATTGAGTGATGGGTTAAAGTAAAGATGAACCAAAAAAAAGGAATTGGGGCATATTTATCATTAGCATGAACTGAGCTTTCTGATAATGACAGATTGAAGATGAAGGAAAGATGGAATGATCCTGAAAGAAAGAGGAGAGAATGAGAGTAAATGTAGAGGGGTAGTCTGGTCAAGGAGAAGGGCTTCCTCTTTCCCAGTATCCCATACAAAAGAGGAGAAAATCAAGTGAGGGCTTTCCATTGTGGCATGTGGGGAGATGAGGTAGCTCATGGCATTTGGGTTGGATTTTCTCAGTAATAATGGGAGTGAAATCACTTGCTGGGAGACAAAAGTGCAAGGGGGTTTAAGAAAGGAGAAGGTTTATAACCAGCAGCTCCTGGGAAGAGGATTAAAACATTAACCAGGCAAGGATGTAAAAGGATTCCTGTACAGCAACAAGGCCTCTGTTGAAATTACGTAACCTGGATTTGTAATGGGACCAATTGGTGCTGGGCAGCTCAGAAGTGGGTGGTGGGGGTGACTTAGATGATTGGATTTGAAAAGTCTATACTTTTGTTGGATGGGAAGGAAAGGATTAAAAAAAAACCCAACAACTAGAAAATGCTTCTTAAGCATTTGAGAAGAAGCAGGAACTATGTTTGCCAGCTGTAAGCATTACCAGATACAAGAAATTTGTTTTCCTCATTTGGTTTTTTAAAAGCAGTGAGGGTACTGGCTTTTGCAGCTGGCTCAGCTACTGCCTAGGGATAGCACGTGTTCAGCTGTTTGAATGTGCTAATCCAAGCTCCCATCAGCTCCGAAGGTGAGACTCCCATCTGCAGTCAGAAGCTTCCCTTAAAACATTAAAACCACAGACTAGGAATAATTGAGCCTGGTGTTAGAGTTAGTGCTGAGTTCCCAGAGAATTCCCAGCACCCTGGGGCTTCAGATCTGATGGGGAGTCTCTTCCTGTTTCACTAGGTGTTTACAACCCAAAGGGATGGTCTATAAATAATGCTGAGGAGAATTAGGCAATAGGAGTCAACCCTCCAAAAAAAGATTTTCCAGTCTCTGTCTGTGGCAGCTGGGAGGAGCTGTTGGCTTTGTTAGCATGTAAAAGAGGCAGAGCAGCATCTTTGACCAGATCCAGCATCTGACTTTGCACATAATACCAAAGAAATCATAGAAAATAGGGGGTAGTCCTCTGAAAGACTTGTTTCTTTCTCATTCCTCAATATCAGTTCTCCTATAAGGAGGCAGTGTGATGTAATGGATAGAGGGTGCTAGACTTTGAGTCATCAAGTTCTAAACTCTAATTTCTGTGGGTCTCAGTTTCCTCATTTGTAAAACGAGGGATTGGATTAACTGATTGTTGAAAGTCAACAGAATGGGTACAATACTGGAACTGGTGTCAAGACAAGATCCAATTCCATTTCTGACACTGGCTGGCTATGTGGCCATGGGCAAGTTGTAGATTTTCTGGGCCTCACCTTCACAGACTTATCTGTAAAAAGGGGATATTCATAAAGATACCTCATGAGAATGAGGCAAGATTCGGATGGATTCCCATTCCTTCTCTCTCTCTCTCTCTCTCTCTCTCTCTCTCTCTCTCTCTCTCTCTCTCTCTCTCTCTCTCTCTCTCCCTGTGTGTGTGTGTGTGTGTCTATGTCTCTCTCTCTCTCTCTCTTTCTTGTTCTTCCCAAAACCTTTAAACCCAGTGCACTCTGAAGCCCATAGATTAGACAATAATACATCCCTGCCCAAGGTCCACTTAGTGGCTGGCTGAGACTGACTCTCCCACATTGATTTACTTATTTTTTCTTTTGCTCATTAAAGGGGCTGTTCCCTGACTACTTCTTAAACAAGCCTATTCACTTCATGGGTATTACCTCATTTTAAGTAAGTACCTGAAAAGACCAGCCTAAAAAGGCCAAGGTCTCTCATTGCATCCTGGGCCATATCCAGTCATCCTGACGAATATCTGATCACTGGATCCAGATGACTCAGGAGGAGAAAGTGAGGCTGGTGACCTTGCACAGACCTCCTTCACTGAAAACAAAGTCAAGTGCAAGTAATGTCATCATTTCTCTGATGTCATGATCTTCTTTGAAAATGAAGGATGAATAGAACAAGTTATTATTAGTCCTGACTACTTGCGTAATGCTCATCTCTGAGTCTCAGCTTCCTGCCTTATGAAATAAGAATGTTAAACTCAATGTTCTCTCCAGGATCCTTTGTGACTCAGGATCCCATGATCTTATAAAACAACAAACGACTGTCTTTGCATGTGAGCTCATGAACGTTATGTTTGCCTCACATAAAATGCTTCATTTTCCTCACCTGCAAATTGAAAGAGTTGGATTTGGCAACTGATGAAGTTTCTTCCAATTTCAGATCCCATCACCTTTGCCATTTCCAACCAATGTATGCATATTCCCATTCTGGGGTCCAGAAAAGGAGATTTCACAGAAGTACAGAATTTCTGAGTTGGGAGGAGTCTCAGAGGCCAGCTAGTCTGACTGTAACCGAACAGGTGCTGTGGACTTGTCAACTGATCATCCAGTCTGTGCTCGAAGACCTCCAATAGATTTCATGCCAGAAAGTTCTTAAATACCTTCTGCTATCACATAAGTATATTTCTTCTCTCTCCTGAGGAAATATGGGAGGGAAAGCTGCCCAGATCCTACAAAAACTTGTTCATGTCCATATCCCAAATCTTTCATTAATCATTTTTATTCTATTTATTCTATTGTGGTTCACATTTAGCCATATCATGTTTTAGAGCTGAGGGAATAAAATAGATTTTTGTCATATGGCAAGGTTGTCATATCCCAATACCACATCAGGTAAGGACCATTGGAGACATGGGTCAGTGGTATGGGAGACAGCTAGGTGGCACAGTGGAGAGAGCACTAGGCTTGGAGTTAGGAAGACCTGAGTGCAAAATAGACCTCATATACTTAATAGCTACATGACCCTGGACAAGTCACAACCTCTGTCTGGCTCAGTTTTCCCACCTGTAAGATGGAGATCATGACACCACCTGTCTCCCAGGATTGTTGTGAGGATCAAATGAAATAACATTTATGAAGTGCTTAGCACAATGCCTGATGCATCGTCTTCATGGCCTGGAACTTGTAAATGTTTCTTCACCCCACCCCCGTCTCTCAGTGTTGGGGGTGTAAGCTCAGTTCCATGTGGACAGTCTTGGGCAGGTAAAAGTGAGGACTTCTAAACCTTAGAGTTCTCATGAGGCCCCCCAGGGAACAGCAGAGAATTGAGGTGTGAGACCGAGCTATCTCGTGCATTTCCGCCTCTTCCCGTGGGAAAGTGATGGGAGAGAGCATCCCCGCCCTCGAGATTGGCCCAGATCTGGGCACACCTATTGTTATCTAACAGGCACGGTATTCAGGGGCAAACTATGCGGCAGGAGAGCTTAAGTAGGGTCAGGAAAGCCCGAAGGCGCTCTTAGCGCTGAGGGGCCCTTACAGGACAGAAGGCCCCTTTTCCTCTCTTCGCTCTTCCCTCTCCCCTCTCTCCCCACTTCCGTTTCCAATCTCTTACTGTAAGATCTTTGCCTCCTTGGGAGATTTCTCTCTCTCTCCTAAGGAAGAGTTCCCCCTGCACATGTAACCAGGACCCTGAATAAAGCCTAACCCTTGTTCGACTCTGGAAAGTCTATTCTCTCATACGTTTATCCTGTTTGGCCAGCCGAAGACCTGCGATAGGTAAGGTAAGACTCGAGTAGCCTTCAGGCCTCTAGGCCTGGCATCTCGGTCTTTGTCTCTTTCCTTATTGCAGCCCCATAACTGTCATTGAGGGGAGAAATACTTGTGGAGAAGGGGCCCACCTCCATTATCACCACCATGACCAACTGCCACCAGCAGGCACATGGGCACAACAGCACTGGGAGTAGAGCACTGCGCAGACCCCCATCCTACTGCCAGCCTAGCCTAGACAGCCACCATCAGGTGAGGTGGTTCCTGTGGATAAAGGGCCAGTCACTCCCACCAATGGCCAACTAATAGTCACTCACAGAGTAGGCAAACTGAGGCAGCAGAATACCCTGAGGGAGAGAAGAGAGGAAGCATGTGCCAGGCAAAGCAAGACACCATCACCAGGAAATGGAGACAGCCCAAGACCCTGAACCCAAAAGTCTTTGGAATAATGTTGCTTCCAACCTAATGTCAAGTGGCTCAAGATCAGAAACTGACATGATTTTATCAGTAAAAAATGATATTAAAGAAAAGGTCTTATCCTCTGCTTTGCTTCTGCCCCCTAAGGACTTTGGGACCTTTTCATCTGACTTAAAACTAGAATCTTCCATACACATCGACTCCTCCTTTAATGTGAGATAATTGAGAGCAGAGATTGCCTTACTTTTCTATTTGTAATTCTAGGGCACAGTGCTTTGCATGGAGTAATAAATTTTAATTCTTATTCTTCTTCATTGTCATCATCACCACCATTATTATTGGTGATCTTTGTTACCTGTGGATATTTTCTTTTCTCCCAATTGAGTAAGCTCCTTGAGGGCAGAGATGATTTAATTGTCTTTGTAGTGGTGTAACCGGTGTCTGGCACTGTTCCTGGAAGTTCCTAGTCACTTAATAATCTTTTAAAGAAGATTTCCTTATTCATATTTTTAAAACATAGAGACGTTTACATTCTTTTTTTCTATTCCAATTTCTCTTTTCCTTTACACTTTTCCCACTCAAGAAGAACAGAAAAACAAAACCTATCACAAATGTTTAGTCAAGCAAAAAAAAAATTCCATATTAGACATGTTAAAAAAAAATCTAGCAAAAAGAAAAAAAGAAGAAAGCATGCTTCCATCTTCAGTCTGAATCCATCAGTCTCCTATCTAGAGGTAAGTAGCACATGTCAGCAAGAATTCTTTGGAATTTTGATGGGTCATTGTGTTAATCAGAGTTACTATGTCTCAAAATTGATTGTCTTTAGAATATTGTTGTTGCTTCATGGATTGTTCTCCTGGTCCTGCTTACTTCATTTTGCATAAGCTCATACAAGCCTTTCCAGGTTTTTCTGAAGTCATGTCCATTATTTCTTACAGCACAATAACATTTTATCACATTCATATGCGAAAACTTGTTTGTCCATCCCCCAGCTCAAAAGTATCCCCTCATTTTCTAGTTCTTTGCCACCACAGAAGGAGCTGCTATAGGTATTTTTCTACATGTGGGTCCTTTTCCTCTTCCTTTGATCTCCTGGGGGTATTAACCCTAGGATCGGTATTGATGGGTCAAAGGGTATGCACAGTTTAATAGCTTTGGGGGCATAGTTCCAAATTGCTTTCCAGAAGGGTTACTCTAGCTCACAGATACCTCAACAATAAATTTTTGTTCAGTCACTTCAGTTGTGTCTGACTCTGTGACCCCATTTGGGGTTTTCTTAGCAAAGCCACTGGAGTAGTTTCCCTTTTTCCTTCTCTAGCTCATTTTGCAGATAAGGAAACTAAGGTAAATGAGGTTAAGTGACTTGCCCTGGGTCACAGAGGTAGTAAGTATCTGAGGTCAGATTTGAATTCAGGTCTTCCTGATTTGAGGCCTGTGCTCTATCCACTGTGCCACCCAGCTACCCAAACAATGAATTAGTGTATCTGTTTTTCCACATCCCTTTCAGCATTTGTCATTTCCTTTTTTGGTCATCTTTGCCAGTCTTATGGGTATAAGGTGGTACTTTGGAATTGTTTTCATTGTATTTCTCTAATTATCAGTGATTTAAAGTATTTTTTAAAATATGGTTCTTGCCAGTTTTGATCTCTTCCCCCTGTAAACTTCCTATGCATATCCTCCGACCATCTATTAATTGTGAAATGGCTCTTATTCTTGTAAATTTGATTCAGCTCCCTATATATATATATATATATATATATATATATATATATATATATATATATATATATATATATATATGTATGTATATATACACACATATGTATGTATATATACACACATATATACACATATATATTAAAAATGAGGGACTTTCTTTAGCAGAGAAACTTGCTGCAAGGATTTTCCCTCTGCTTTCTGCTTTTCTTCTAATTTTTAGCTGCCTTGGTCTTGTTAGTATAAAAACTTTTAAATTTATATAATCAATATTATCCATTTTGCCCCCACCATGAAACTTCTTTGTCTCTTATTTGGTCATAAACTCTTCCACTCCCCATAGATCTGACAGGCAATTTCTTCCCTACTCCACTAATTTGCTTATGACATTACCCTTTATGTCTAAATCATGTACTCATTTTGGACTTATCTTAGTATATGATGTAAGATATTGATAAATGCCTAGTTTCTGCCAGATTACTTATCAGTTTTCTCAATAGTTTTTTTTCTCAAATAATGAATTCTTGTTCTAGTAGCTGGGAGATCTGGGATTAGGAGATATTTATTAAATTAAACTGAAATATTGGGTAGGTCAATGCTATTAACCCCAAGGGAAAATTAGGCACAGAGAGACCAAGAAATATGTCAAAGTCACATAGCAAGGAAATGATCAAAAGCTGGATGAAAACCTGACACTGCTCTCTCCCAAGCTGCTGTTCCTTCTCCTTAGGCCAGTTTTATTCATTCTTGAGATCAATTTTCATGTTCTGTTCAAAGTAGGGTGAGAGATTAATATTCTAAGTAACATATTTGTTAAGTACCTACTATATGTCTAGCACTAAACTTTTCCGTGCGATACAAAGACACAAACAAGGAAAAAAATAATCCAGGGCCAGGCAGGCTGATGGTGTCTGAACATGGAATCAGAAATGAAAATGACCTTTTCCTTAAAGCTAGCCCTTCATTTCTCAGGGATGTCAATCTGCCCCTCTCATTAGTGCCACCCTGATTCTGCCCACAAGTCACTTTGTACTTTAATTATCTGTTTAATTATCTTCTTGTCTGTCAGCAACAGGAAGGATAACACTGGCCTGCCTTTTCTGCACAGTTATCTTTTGATCTAGTAGTCTCAACTGCCATTGGAAAAATTTGACTTTATTTAGCTAAGTTTGGAGACATGGATATGAGGAAAGAGCACCATAGCCTTGAGGAACAGGGTGTCCTGGGACTCTGCTGAAGGAGGACTGTTCAATCCAGGGATCTTGAGGCTGAGGATCAACTGAACTGATTCCCAGTGAAGCACTCTATCCATCAGGACACCTATGCCTCTAAATCTCTTCTCACTGTATCCTTCTCTTTGGATTCTTCCAACCTCTCAAAAAGTGGTGCAAATATTACATAGACAAGGAAACAGATTCAGAGATGTCAAGTAATTGTTTAAGGTCAAGTGTTAGTAAGAAGGAGAACCATGATTTGAAGCTGAGACTTTTAGCTCTATACATCCAGGCCTGGCCCTTAGGAGGAATTTAGTTGATTGATCAATTTCTAATTATTCTATAAAACTTCAATGTGGCAGGAGCAGTTGGAGTCAACTGGAATGATTGATTTACTTGTGATATCCTGACTGGGCTACTAGCAGAACATTTGAATATAATTTTTTAAAGGAATTTCACACATGACTTGAGAGCATGAGGAATAGAATTTTCTTCTCTCTTCCTTCTCTGTTCCCCTGAGTAGTGCTTCAAGATCTGCAAAGCATCTTCCATGTATGATTCAACTAATCATCCCAACCATCCTATGAAGTTGAGACTACAGGGAATATTCTCACCATTGTACAGAGGAGGAAACTGAGTCTTGGAGGATTTAAGGGATTTACTTAAAATTACACAGTGAGCGACCGAGGCAAAATTTGAACCCAGAACCTCTGATTTAGGAACAAAGGGTTGAAGATGAAGGATAATGTGAGTTATGTGAGTTAATGTGAGAAATGGCGTAGGCTGCCTTGGGAAGTAGTGGATTTCCCCTCATTTAGAGCCTTTGAGAAAAGATTGAATGAGTAACTTACTGGATGTGCTGTGAGGGGAATCTGAAGTTAGGTTTCAATTGAAATAGATGGTTTGTGAGGTCACTCCCAATGACTAGGTACCTACAGGATATGTATGTATGTATGTATGTATGTATGTATGTATGTATGTATGTATGTATGTATATGAAAGTTCATCTGCAGGATGGATGAAAAAGTCCAGAAGTCTTCAGGTTTCAGCATCAGGGAATATGGCAAGGCCCAGGCATTCTTATAATATCAGTAGTATGGATGACAATGCCAAGGATCTGTACTGCATAGAGGCAGGGGAGATGGATAGGCCAGGAGGACTTTAGGAGGTAGTATCAGGGAAGATGGCCAGGCTTGGTCTTCATCTCACCAGAAGGAATACAGTTAGTGATTTCCATCTCATCCAAGTCATATGAACAGTCAAGTAGACCAGGCAGACCCTCAGAGAAGGCAAAGGGGGCAAACAAGGGAGAAGAGTAACCATGGCGAGTTTGATGGCAGTCCTGGTCAGGGAAAGGGGGCAGTGTTGATGGGAAAAATGGGATGGGGAAGATTATGCCCTCATTCAAGTGACTGATAAAAAACATCCAAATAGCATAAGGTCAAGGATCCTATTGGTAGGGAAATAGACCAGGGGTTAGCAGACTTGGTTTCTGCTCCTGGGTTCTTATTTGGATGAACTTAAGCAAATCATTTCATCTGTCTTAGATGCTTTCCTTAATTATAAAATGAAGAGCATTGACTCACTACCCTAGAAACGTCTCTGTACATCAGAATGAGTCACTGTGTTCCTTGAGGTGGGAGATAGGAACAATTGAATGAAGGAAGCCATAAGCCAGGGGAGTTTGGAGGTGGGGGAAGAGAAGGGCTGGAGATGAACCCTACCTACGTAAGAACTTTGCTAACTGGCCGTTGGCTTCAGAGTTTAATGAAAACCTATTAGGAGCAGGCTTTCATCCCTTAGAATTCTTTACAACCAGGTTTCTCCTTATATCTTATTCGTGTTTAAGCTTCCAACAAGGGATTTTTTTTCAGCTGCTGGGTTCTTTTGAAGATGTTTTCTTCACTCAGAGGGAGTTTAATTGCGTCTCTCTCTATTTCTATGCCCTGCATTAATCTGCTTGATTCACTGCAGGGACCTTCTGTTGAGTTTGCTTATAGCTGTAGGCAGGGTCCCAGAATTGGCTGGCTGAGGACACGGTTCAGTCTAGTACAGGGGCATCCTTTAGGACTGGGAAGCTGTTCAGCCTCTGGGAAGCTATGCCCTTTAATCACTCAGGGTCAACTGGGTGGGACCAGGCTGGGGTGGGGGAGGGAGGGAGGATAAGAAGGACAGGAGATAGAGGATAATGACAGTGACCTGAGAACAAGGCTGATGCCTACCAATCTCTGCTTCTCGAGGATTTCTAGCCCAAAGTCATAGCCTCTGCAGTTAGCTTTCTGGTGTTCAAAATCTCCAAACCAGAGCTTTATTCCTCTGACTTGAGCAGAAAAGGGCACTGACATCTGTTAACCAGCATTGTCCAGAACTATGCTAAGAGAATCTGAAAGCAACAGAAGAACTGCAATGTTAATTGATCGACAAAGAAAGAAAACCAAGATGATGCCACAAAGCAGGCTGGCTGGTACAGGTGGGCCAGGCACTGAACTATGTACACCTCAGGCACTGGGAAGATCTGATCAACTCCAGAGTCATGGAATCTTAACATTGAAAGGAAGCTTAGAGACCACTTGATCCAACCCACACCTGAAAAAGAGTGTCCTCTTTTTTTTATGTCACTCTCACATACCTGAGAGTGGCTATGTGTAATGTTAATGGGAGTTAAGATCTTCCCTGCACATTGAATAGGCCTCACGTGGAGTCCATTAAGGGAAGCTTGCTTAGGGGAGGCTAGTTTGCTTGATGGCTTTCATACTTTTTGGTAATTAGGCACTGAAGCAGGTAGGTTGTGATACCTTCTGGCTCCCTATATATTCTGAGGTGAGGTTTTGCTTTGGAGATCACTCATTGGAAAAAGGTTCCTGTGATTTGGCCAGATAAGACTCTGGATAGCAATTAAGGGGCACTCTGGCTTTGAAAACTCAGATGTTGGTGCTTCTGTCCCTGGTAACTACATATGTATATGATGGTCAGACAGTTGGATCTGTCTGTTGATCTGCAATGTAAGTATTGCTTATGATCAGACAATTAAAAGCTCTGCCTTTTAGTCTTTTTGTAATTTGTTTTTATTTTCTCTAAAGTTCAGGGTGCTGACATTCCCCTCTGAATAAATAAATGATATATGTGTTTGATTAAAGTCAGATGGTTGACCCCTTAAAAGTTGCTTTCCTTTAAGAAAAGGAGATCCAATAACCTGTACTAGCAGTCATCCTGGATATGCTAGGGTGCCTGCTGTTACACTGTACTTTGGTCATGACTCAGAGATGGGATGCCTTCCCTTCAAGGAGAGCCCAAGCCACTTCAGGACAGTTTGGAATGTGGAGTCAGTCTAAGGACCAAATCCAAATTTGCTTCTTTGAAATGTTCATGGTCACTCGTTGCTCCTGCCCTCTGGGATGACCAGGATAAGCCAAATCATTCTTCCATTTGACATTACAATAATTAGTCCTAAACCTTTCCTTCAAACTAAATGCCCTCAGCTCTGTAACTGATGTATAAATGGTAGGAAGCAACCTTCTCTCCCTTATCAATGTAGTCCCCAAAATATTGTGACCAGAACTAATACAATGCTCCAGATATGGACTCTGTCCATGGTGGAGTATACCAGGACTACCATGTCCTTGGAGCTGGAAGCTAGCCTCCCAAAGGCAGCATTAGCTTTTTTTTTTTTTTTTTGACACATTAGGCTTACAATCCATTAACCTCTTCCCCCCACCAAAATCTTTCTCCAATAAACTGCTGTCTAACAATAGATGACTACCCCATCTTGTACTTGGAAAGTCCATTTTTGGAATCTCAATAGAAGACTTTATATTTATCCCTATTAAATTCCATTTTATTAGAATCAGCCTGTCAAGAGTTTTTGGAATTTGGACTGCTATTGAATGTGTTTGCTATTCCTCATGCTAGCTTTATGCTAGCTGCAATTTACATAAAGATTACATCTACATTTTAATCCAAGCCATTGATAAAAATGTTCAGCAGTTCAAGACCAAACACAGATCATAGGGCAATCCACTGAAGACATCCTTCTATGTTGACATAAAGCAAGGGCAACAAACAAGGTAAATGGGAGATCTTCAATGGAAGGAGGCAAATTTGGCCTCCTAAACGTCACTGATATTAGTCCAGGGAATCCTAGCAGCTCTTTTGTTCCATACGTTGAAATCCATTCTCCCCAAATCCAAGGTGCATGTCAGCTATACCTGACTTTTCTCTCCCTTTCAATAATAAACACAAAATAGGTGGCCACTTAAGTAATAATAATGTGTTATATACTTTGTTTGTATGTTTATATTTACTGTATGTTACATAGTGATTGATAGCATAATTATATATTATATGGTCATATATACATGTACATATATTTAACCATTTGTATATATTTGCATTCTTTTACAAATATGTGTAATACAGTATATATTTATGATATACAATAAATACGATGCAAACAAATATAAATATGTACAAAGTAGTTAAATACAAGGTGGCTTGGAGTGGGGCACTAGAGGCTTAGGAGAGAAATTAGAACAGGCTTCCTATAGAAGGTGGTGCTTAAGTTGTTCCTTAAGAAAGAAGAGAAGACATCTCTGAGGCAGAAGTGAGAAGGGTGTGACCCTCAATCCTTGCTTATAATCAGTTTCTCAAACTGTTCATCTACTTTCTCTTTCTTCCCAAGTGGTCCCTCCATAACTCTGGAGGCAATGCCCCATCTGTTTCAATCATCCTTAGCCACATGTCTCCTCCTCACCTTTCCCATGCTTCCTGGAATTCCTCACATGAAAATGTACCCTTAAAGCAAAATGCTGTCCCATCTCCACTCCGCTTCACCTAAGCTATGAGTGTGTGCTTGAGCTATGTTCTAGCTCTGGGTCTCATCCCACCAATGACCAGTGCAGCGAGGCTACAGAAGTCCGTGTCGCCTCCAGTCCTTAGGGATTTCTAATTCACTGTCCTTGTCACCTCCTTTCCATCTGTGTGCACAGATGTTGGATGCCATGAGTTTTGTAGAAGTTTTCTCTCCTGATTCTTTTCAGCTGAAAGCTCTTTTGATTTCATTGGAAAGACTTCACATTTACACACTCACCCACAGTATGTATGTGTGTATAAATATATGCACATATGTGTATGTATATAATATACTGATATACATACATATATACAAGTATAGATATTCATATATATGATATACTCCATTCTTGATTGAGAGTCCTTTGTTTTAAGCCCAATCCCAGAAATCCAAATTCTCAAATACTGTGTTCTTAACAAATTTATCATTTTTCAGATCTGTCTCTCCCTTCTTAAGCACTCAGCCTTGGATCAAATACAGGGATAAAAACACTGTGAATACCCCTTCTAAAGTCTTCATTTTTTTGCCCTTAAGTCTTCAAAATCCTTGCCATTTCCCCCCTAGACTCCTGACAGTAATATTTGTGCCCATATGAATCCACAGAAGTGATTCTTTTGTGGGAGAGGTTTGAAGTCTGGAATCCAGATGACAGAAAAATGAGGTAACAAAAAATAGGACAGTCAGGAGAGGGAGTTGAAGTGGTGACAGGTTGGGGGAGGGGATAGTGAGCTTGGCTTTTTGTAGAGTTTGAGGGGAGAGTGGGACATCCTTATAGAAATGCCCAGTAGACAGTAGAAAATAGCAAAAGGGAGAATAAGAGAGAGGTTAAGGCTGGAGAGAAGGACTTGGATCTCATCTGCAAAGAGATCATAGTGGAAAGAAGGGGGGTGATAGCCCTGAGAGGCAATGCTCTGTCATGTAAAGAACTTGGAATCTGCAGTCAGAGATGCTGAGTTGAAATTTTTCTTCTTCTGCTTTCTCCACCTACATGACCTTGAACAAGTAGTTCAACCTCCATTACCTCATCTGTAAAATGAGTGGGGGGCATTTGAGATATTCCCTAATTTCTCTTCCAAATATAGATCCTCTTTATAGTATGACCTGAATTAACTTATTCAACTATTTTCTAGATGGCAGATTTTAATAGAGAGTAGAAAGGTCAGGGAAACACTGAACATGTCTGGGAGGGCACATGCATGAAAGAGACTCAGTAGAAGGAAGGAAGAAAAACTAAACCAAAGCGGGGGTGGAAGTGGGGCATGAGAAGCAGGCTATATTGTCCGAAACAAGGACTCTTGATGTATATGGTATCATGGACCTCTCTGGCAGTCCCTGAAGACTATAGATTCTTTTCCAAATAATATTTTAAATGCATAAAATCAAATCCCCAAGACTACACAGGAAACCAATTATATTGGAAGAGAGTTATCAAAGCTTATATTTTTTAAGTTCTTGGACTCTAGGTTAAGCACTTCTCAGTTAATACAACAGACACTCAAGAAATGTTTGTTGTAGTGCTTTGACATTCATTCTTATAGGCAGAATGGTGCTGAAGTAGGCAGTCCAATGGATATGGGATCAGTTGAGTCTGGTCTTCATTCCAACTTTGCTACTAACTAGTTACACAACATTGAGTAAATCACTTTCTCTGCCTCAGTTTCTTCATCTGTGTAATGTGAGTGGTTATTCTTGTTGACTTCTGAGACCCCTTTCTGTTTCAGCATTTCTACATCTATGACTCCAAGAGATTCTTTCCTATCTCTGAGTACCTCACATGGAGACTCACCTAAGTTCATCCCCTGACACAGAGATGACATTCTTCAAGAACTGAGGTGCCATTTGAGGACTGGTTTCATTTCTGGGTCTCTCCTCTTCAAATTCCACTTGGTGTATAATGGTAGCATGTGTGTTTTGAGAGCAGGGAAAATAGGTTTGAAAACTAGTTTCTTTTTCAAAGCCATCTAAGCTCAGCCTTTATTGTGAGTGATGGTACAGTAGATTCTGCAAATATCTTTCATTTATTTCAAGTGACAAGTTTTATTCTCCATGAATGACTACCATAGAGACTGAATCAGTGAAGAGGAGATAAGAAGGAGAAAGAAGGGGAAGGCAGAGTGGAGAATAACTTTTGTGAGCCTTCAGAGAGTGGCCAGGGACAACAACTTGTCAATGGTTGATTGCTGAGCATTCTGGTATAGCGCATGGCCCAAGCAACTCTGAAGTCATATATCACAAAAGTCAGTACTCTCTATGGCTTATATTCTGCCCCTACCCAAATAAGTCTGGGAATATGCATATGTAGTTCATTTTAACTTCCTTTTTTTGGTTCCTTTTTCTTTAAGGGGGCAAATATAGTACAGTGAAATAGAACCTGGGTTTCAATTATACCTCTGATACTATCTGTGTGGGCTTGAGGGTAGTCATTTAACCCCCCTAAGCCTCAGTTTCCCCAGCTGTTAATAAGGGCCTCTGGAGGTCTTTCTAGCTTTCGATCAGGGATTCTTAACCTTGAGTGCACAAATTTCAGGGGATCCATGAACTCGGATAAGAAAATAACTACATCATTATTTTGACCAGTCTTTGGTTTCCTTTAGAACCCTCTATTTATATTTCATGCCCTGAGAAATATTCTTATGAGGAGAAATTTGTAGATTTCACCAGATGCCAGAGGGGTCCACCGCCCAAAAAAGTTAAGAAACTCTGTCCTAGATCTTTGCTGCTCCTTTCTTTACTGGCCCTTCCTCACTATCTTTCTACCTTGGGCCTCTCAACCATGAGGTCCTGGGAGACAGAATTATTTCTTAGCAGCATCGCAGAAGACTATATCAGTAGCCTGTATGTGTGGTCCTGCCTTTCTCACCCATTTCTCACAAAAAGGGCAGGAAAAAGAAGGAACAGAGAAAAGACTTCGCCATTGGGGGTCT
The DNA here is from genome assembly GCF_028372415.1 of Notamacropus eugenii. Taxonomy (NCBI): domain Eukaryota; kingdom Metazoa; phylum Chordata; class Mammalia; order Diprotodontia; family Macropodidae; genus Notamacropus; species Notamacropus eugenii. The sequence continues at coordinate 270,122,881 of NC_092872.1, forward strand.
TTATGCTGGAAGCTAAAGTCAAGCAAGATCATAGAATCCCATGAGAGGGGGAGGAGACAATAAAAAGAACGGTAATTTTAGGCACTTACCATGATGCCCTACCCAAAGTCAATGTACCATAAATATTTATTGATTCACCTCATATCCACAAGAGCAGCCAACAACAGAGCACACTAGAGCGTAGATTCCCCAAAGTGGATTTATCTCTGTAACACTCTCTCTTATCCTCTCTTACTCTTGGAGTTGAGTGTGTTGGAAAATAAGTCATCTGAAGATTTTAACTGCTATGTACTTTTGCGCTGAAAACCTCTATATATTCCATCTCCTTCTCACAGCAATTACATTTCAGCAGCTTTGGGAGCTGAGACAATTCTTCATGCTAATTATATGCTTCAGGGGATCTATCTACAATCTCATCCATGCACACCCACCTTCCACTTGTGTCTGTTATAATCTATCAGGAATCAAATGTAAGCTCCCACCGGGCACAGACTGTTTTTGGTTTTGTATTCCAAGTGCCTAGCACATATTGTTGTTGTTAAGTTGCTAAGTCATTTTTCAGTTGTGTCTGACTTTTTCCCCTACTTGGGGGTTTCTTGGCAGAGACACTGGACTGGTTTGCTATATTATTCTGCAGCTCATTTTACAGATGAGGAACAGAAGAAAACAGGGTTAAGTGACTTGCCCAGGGTCACACAGCTAGTAAGTGTCTGAGGCTAGATTTGAATGCAAGAAGATGAGTCTTCCTGATTTGAAGTCCAGTGCTCTATCCACTGCACTACCTAGCTGCCACTCCAGCACATAGTAGGGACTTAATAAAAGCTTGTTGATTCATTGACCTCATTCTGATCCATGCCCTCCTAGATATCTTAGAAAATTTATCTTATATGCTGGAAGCCATTCTCTCTTTTTTCCAGTCACCAATCTAAAGTCTTTAATAAATTAATATTTTGTGGAGTTTTATTAACCAGTCAATATTTAATTTATTTTTAAATAATTTCTTTCTATATTTATTTTTCCCACCTAATAGTATTTTATTTTTTCCCAATTACATGTAAAGGTGGTTTTCAATGTTCACTTTTATAAGATTTTGAGTTCCAAATTTTTCTCTCTCCCTCCCTTCCCTTCCTTCTCCCCAAGACAGCAAGCAATCTGAAACAGACTATGCATGTGCCATCATGTTAAACATATTTCTTCATTAGAGGTGTTGTGAAAGATGATATGGAACAAAAGGAAAAAAAACACAAGAAAGAAAAACAAAAAAGTGGAAATAGTATGCATAAATTTGCATTTAGACTCCATTTCTTTCTCTGGATGTGGGTATCATTTTCCATCATGAGTCTTTTGGAATTGTCTTAGATCATTGGGTTGGCTAACAAGAGCTAAGCTGATCATAGCAGATCATCACACAATGTTACTGATGTTGTGTTCTCCTGATTTTGCTCATTTCAGTTAGTATCAGTTCATAAAAGTCTTTCCAGATTTTCTGAAATCTGTTTACTCATCGTTTCTTATAACACAAGAGTATGCATTAGACTAATATGCCACAACTTGTTCAGCCATTCCCAAACTGATAGGCATTCCCCTCAATTTCCAGTTCTTCACTACCACAAAAAAGTGGGAAAGTGCCATGTACCACTCAGAAAAAGATATATTCCTTTCTATCCCTATTCAATTTTCTCCAGAGGTCTATCATATCTAAATTTTTTTAAAATTTTAATTCTCCTCAACTTTTTTCTTGTTTATTTTGTGGTTAGGTTTGTCTAGTTCTCAGAGAAGGAGTTTTGCTGTTTATTTCTTACTGTAACTCACTTAACTTCTCCTCTAAGAATTGGAATGCTATACCACTTGGTGCATATATGTTCAGTATCGACATTGCCTCATTATCTATGATATCTTTTAGCAAGATGTAGTTTCCTTCCTTCTCTCTTTTAATTAGACCTGGTTTTGCCTTTGCTTTGTCTTCAATCACGATTGCTACCCTTGTTTTATTTATTTAAGTTGTAGCATAATATATTCTGCTCCAGCCTTTTACTTTTACTCTGTAGGTATCTCTCTGCTTGAAATATTTGTGTGTGTGTGTGTGTGTGTGTGTGTGTGTGTTGGATATTATTATTAGATTCTCGTATTGAACCCACTCTGCTATCCACTTCCATTTTATGGGAAATTTCATCTCATTCACATTAACAATTATGATTACTGTCTGTGTATTTCCCTCCATCCTATTCTCCCCTTGCCCATTTATGCTTTTCTGTCTTGCTCTCCTTTCACCCTGTTCCTCCTCACTAGTGTTTTGCTCTGATCAGCACCTCCCTCAATCTTTGCTATTAGCAATTTCACTTGTCTTTTCTTTTCCCTTTTCCCCTCCTACTTCCCTATAGGATAAGATAAATTTCCACACTCAGCTGTGTATGTTATTCCCTCTTTGAGTCAAATCTGATGAGAGTAAGGTTCAAACAATGCTCACCCCTTCCCTTCTTTCCATCTACTGTAATAAGTCTTTCATGCCTCTTCATGTAATGTAATTTACCCCATTCTGCTTTCCCTTTTCCTCTTCTCCCAGTGCAATCCTCGTTTTCACCTCTTAATTTTTTATATCATCACATCAAAGTCAACTTATACCCACACCCTCTGTCTATATATACATTTAACTATCCTACTAGAGATACAGTTCTCAAGAGTTATGGGTATCATCTTCCCATGTAGGGATATAAACATGTTTTTTTCTTTCCTGTTTACCTTTTCATGTTTCTTTTGAGTATTGTATTTGAAGACTGAATTTTCTGTTTACCTTCAGGTCTTTTCATCAGGAAAGTTTGAAAGTCCCCTATTTCATTGAATGGCCATCTTTCCCCCTGAAAGATTATGCTCAGTTTTGCTGAGTGGTTGATTCTTTGTTGTAATTCAAGCCCCTTTGCTTTCCAAAATATCATATTCCAAGCCCTCCTGTTCTTTAATGTAGAAGCTACTAAGTCCTGTGTAAGCCTGACTGTGCTTCCTTGATATTTGACTTGTTTCTTTCTGGCTGCTTGCAGTATTTTCTCCTTGACCTGATAGTTCTGGAATTTGGCTACAATATTCCTTGGAGTTTTCATTTGGGGATCTATTTCAAGAGGTGATCAAAGGATGATTCTTTCAATGATTATTTTACCTTCTGGTTCTAAGTTATCAGGGAGATTTTCCTTGATAATTTCTTGGATGATGCTGTCCAGGCTCTTTGATCATGTCTTTCAGGTAGTCCAATAATTCTTAAATTATGAATCCTGCATCGATTTTTCCAAGTCAGTTGTTTTTCCAAAGAGGTATTTTACATTTTCTTCTATTTTTTTATTATAAAATTTTGTTTGACCTATTCTTGATATCTCATAGTCATTAACTTCCACTTACTGAATTCTAATTTTTAAGGGCTTGCTTTCCTTCAGTGTATCCCCTTCCCAATTTAGTCAATTCTATTTTTTAGCAACTGTTTTCTTCAGTCAATTTTTTTCCCTACTTTTCCAAGTTGTTACTCTCTCTTGCATCATTCTCATTTATTTCCCCAAATTTTCTTCTACCTACATCTCTCATTTGATTTTTAAAATCCTTTTTTACCTTTTCCAAGAAAGCTCTTTGGGCTTGAGGTCAATTCATATTCCCCTTGCATGCAGGTATTTTGACATTTGTCCTCTTCTGGATTTGTGTTTTGATCTTCCCTGTCACTATAGTAACTTTCTACAGTCAGAACCCTTTTCTGTATTGTTTTGCTCATTTTTAGCCTGTTTTGTGATTCTTAAAGTTGAGCTTGGCTCCTAGGACACAGAGGGTACCATCCCAAGCTTCCTGTACTAGGGGCAAGGAGGCTGGCCACTGGCTTTCTGCTCTGGTGCTGGTGGCTTACCCATTGTACTTGGATGACCCAGCCTAGGGGCATCTGTTTTGCTAGTGAGTCTGGGGCTGGCAGTTTGCCTTCTGTGCTATGGTTGGAGGTATAACAGCTGACCTGCTGTACCACTGGCTTCCTGAGCTAGAACTGAGGGACCTTGGTTGCTGATCTGTGCTGTGATTTAGAGCCTCCCATTGGCTTACCTGGACACTCTCTGTGTTGAACTGTGCTCCCCTTTTACTCAAACAAGACAGACCTTTCCTGAAGTCCTTCTGTTATGTTTAAGTTGGAAAATTGTTTTACTCTGTCTTTCTCTGTGTTCTGTTACTCCAAAATCTGTTTAGAGGCTTAATTTAACATCATTTCTGAGAACTCAGGCAACTTCTTGGCTTTTCCCTGCCCTCTTAGCTCTACCTGGAGCCACTCTCTCTTAAAAAATGATTTTGTGGAGTAGACTGCATATCTGTGTTCTCTTGCGCTACTACACAACTGACTCCTCTCCCTGATCAGTCACACAGGTTATTGATAATGTCCTTCATACCTCTTCTGATCTGCAAATCAACAAGGTAATTGGCTTCAGCCAGACCCCACCTGCCAGATCAGTGTGGCACAATGGGTACAGAGCCAGCCTTGGAATTGGGAAGTCCTGGGTTCCGGTCCTGTCTCCACTTTACTTATTGTGTGACTCAATATTATGGTTCTCCAGATAATTTTCTAAGTGGATTTGCATTGATGCAAAAGAATTCTCTACAACACTGAAATCATATCTTCTCTGTGGAGACAGTGAGACAGATTATTGGAAGTTACAAATGACCAGTACATCTGGGTCATATTTGTCACAGGACTCAGAAATGTTTCCTTCTCAAGGAACCTAGTCTCTCATCTAGACTGATTTCCTGATCAGATCTGTGCCAAAGACTCAGAGTTGGAAAAGATTTTGAACCCAATGCCCTCATTTTGTCCAAGTGGGAACTGAAGTCTGGAGAGTTGCAATAACCAAATGGTAAAAACAAAGCTAGGATTCAAATCCAGGGCCTCTACCTGGAACAGACCTTAGTTGACTTAGTCTGATTTACTTTGGGTGACGAAATTGAGACCTATAGTGGCAAAGTGATTTGACCAAAAACAAAACCTGGATTTGAATCCAGATCTTCCTTACCTTGAATTCATTACTCTTTGTAAGGGCAATTGGAATGCTAACCCTAACCCTCAAATTCTATCTGTGGATAGATCATTGGGCCTGGAGTCAGAAAGACCTGAGTTCAAAACCAGCTTCAGACACTAGCTGCATGACCCTGGGCAAGTCACTTAATCTCTGTCTGCCTCAGTTTCCCTAATTATAAAGTGAGGATAATAATAGCATCTACTTCTCAGGGTTGTTGTGAAGATCAAATGAGGTAATACTGCTTAGCAGAGCCCAGGACAAATAATAGGCACTTTATAAATACTTAGTCCCTCCCTTCAGTCCCTTTCCAGATAGTCTGGAGGAGACACAAAGCAATGAAATTATTGAGTCTAGGTAGAGTGAGTGAGAAAATCTTTCTGGGGGGAGGGTTTTGAACAGAATTTTGGAAGAAAGAGAGGGAAAGAAAGAGACAAAGATATCATTGCTCAATTGAGACTCTCCTTAGTGCTTCACCTAGAGCCAAGGTAACCGTTGTTTCCTTGAGCTAAATAGTAACTGACATTTAAGGAAGCTTTGAGAAAGATTTCAGCTTTTTTTTTTTGTAAAATCATATGATGTGTCTCAGGAACAGAGCCCTTCTCTCTGTCTCTCAGATCACTTTCCACAATTGTGAAAATGCCATTTCTCCTCACATTAGGCATTCTTTAAAGTTATAATGATAATAATAATGATAGTAGTAGTAGCAGCAATAAAAGAACCTCAGATCATTCATCTTTCCTGTTGCTTCCAGGATATTCAAATTTCCTTTTATCTTTGAGATGCTTAGAGACAGAGATGGGAAGTGTATTTCTATGACATAATTTATGGAAAGAATTTTACGAACGTGAAGTCACTGGATCAATGTGAGTGATCTGGTCACTATGAGTAAAGTTAATGATGAAACTAAAGACTCCATTCTCTAATTCGTAATAAAGGGTCATTGGTCTAGAACAGGATTTCTTGAGCCAGGTTCTGTGCAGCTGTTTTTTTAAACATTCTAGTAATTGTATTTTAATATGATTGGTTTCTTTTGCAATCCTGTATTTTATTTTATTCATTTAATACCATGATTCTGAGAAGGGGCCTGTAGGCTTTCCTCAACTGCCAATGGATCTATGACAAAAAAAGCTAAGAATCCCCAATCTAAAAGAGGTCTAAGCTCCATTCCAGTCCTTACATTTCCAGTACAGTTCCTGGTATATAGTAGGTTCTTAATAAATATCTATTGCTTTGACTTGATACTGAATGCTCAATGAAATGTTCTGGATCTCTAAGGAGGCAGCTTAGGTAATGCAGTGGGTAGAGCAGTGGCCTGGTATCAGGAAGACCTGCGTTCAGATCTGGCCTTAGATATTTACTATTGATGTGACCTTGGGAAAGTCATTTAATCCGTTTGCCTCAGTTTCCTCATCTGTAAAATGGGGATGATAACAGCACTTCCCTCCCAGAATGCTGTGAGGAGCAAAGGAGATCATTGTAAAAGGTTCAGCAAAGTGCCTGACACATAGTAGATGGTTTATAAATGTTGCCCACAGTTATTATCATTATCATTATCATGGAATTCTGGAAATATGGCTCAGTGGAAAGAATATAGAACTTGGAATTTCCATGGGACTTGAGTTCCAGTCTCAGCTCTGTCACTTAATAACTGTGTGACCTTTGGCACATTGTTTTTCCCATCTTGGCCTCAATTTTCTTTCTTTCTTTTTTAGAGGGTTAACAATCACTTTAATCAAGCACATGTATCATTCATCTAGTTCAGGGGAGTCAGCAGCCTGAACTTCAAAGAAAATACAGAGAAATTAAAAGTCAACAGGCATGGCTTCCTCTGCCTGAAATCAATAGATCGTTCCAATTGTCTGACCATAGTCACCAGAGAGGGAAGCACTGACATCTGGGTTTTCCAGACTGGGTAGCTCCTTTAGCTGCTTCACAAAGTCCTCACCTGACCAAACAGATGCTTCCCATCAGTAAGCCCCCAAATAAACAGACATAGCTTCCTCTGTGTGACCATAATTCAACAGACAGTCCAACTGTCTGACCATAGTTACCAGAGAGGGAAGCACTGACATCTGGGTTTTCAAGGTTGGGGGGACTCCTTAAAGCACCTTCCCAGAATCCTTGTCTGGCACTCAAATCTCCTTTTTTTCAATTTATTTATTTATTTATTTTTAGTTTTTAGCATTCATTTCCACAAGATTTTGAGTTTCAAATTTTTTCCATATCTCTCCCCTCCCACCACTGCTGAACACCATGAGTTCTAATTACCCTTTCCCCCAATCTACCCTCCCTTCTGTCACACCCTTCCTTTCCCTTAGCCCCATCTTCTCTCCTTTCTTGTAGGACAAGATAGATTTCTATACCCTATTACCTGTATTTCTTATTTCCCAGTTACATGCAAAAACAATTCACATCATTCATTCCTAAAACTTTGAGTTCTAACTTCTCTCCCTTCCTCCCTCCCCACCCATCCCCACTGAGAAGGTAAGCAATTCAATATAGGCTACATATGTGTAGTTTTGCTAAAGACTTTCATAATAGTCATGTTGTGAAAGACTATATTTCCCTCCATCCTATCCTGCCCTCCATTTATTCTATTCTCTCTTTTGATCATATCCCTCCCCAAAAATATTTACTTTCAATTACCCCCTCCTCTCATTTGCCCTCCCTTCTATCATACCCCCACACCCTTCTTCTCCTCTTCTCCCCTACTTTTCTGTAGCGCAAGTAAGATTTTCATACCAAATTGAGTATGCATGTTATTCCCTCTTAAGCCAAATGTGATGAGAGTAAGCTTCACTTTTTCCCTCTCACCTCCCCCTTTTCCCCTCAATTGAAAAAGATTTTTCTTGCCTTTTTTACGAGAGATAATTTGCCCCAATCCATTTCTCCCTTTCTTCTCCCAATATATTCCTCTCTCACCCCTTGATTTTATTTTTCAAATATCATTCCTTCCTATTCAACTCACATGGTGCCCTCTGTCTATATATATATATATATGTATGTATATATGTATGTATGTATGTATATATATATATGTAGTGTGTGTGTGTGTATGTGTGTATAATCCCTCAAAGTTACAAATATGATCTTTCCATGTAGGAATGAAACAGTTCAGCTTTAGTAAGTCCAATTTGATTTCTCTTTCCTGTTTACCTTATCATGCTTCTCTTGATTCTTGTGTTTGAAAGTCAGATTTTCTATTCAGCTCTGGTCTTTTCATCAAGAAGGCTTGAAAGTCCTCGATTTCATTGATTGACCATTTTTTCCCTTGAAGTATTATACTCAGTTTTGCTGAGTAGGTGATTCTTGGTTTTAATCCTAGTTCCTTTGACTTTTGGAATATCATATCCAAGCCCTTAATGTAGAAGCTACTAGATCTTGTGTTATCCTAATTGTATTTCCACAATACTTGAATTGTTTCTTTCTGGAAGCTTGCAATATTTTCTCCTTGACCTGGGAACTCTGAAAATTGGCTACAATATTCCTAGGATTTTTTATTTTGGGATCTCTTTCAAGAGGTGATTGGCGAATTCTTTCAATGTTTATTTTACCCTTTGGTTCCAGAACATCAGGGCAATTTTCCTTGATAATTTCGTGAAAGATGATATCTAGGCTTCAATTTTCTTTCCTACAAAATGTGCTAGATAACCTCTCAAGCCCCTTCTATATCTGTGATCCTTTGACTTTTTTTTTAAACCAAAGTCATGTTTCTAAATAGTGTCTATGAAATGGGAGAATTTGTCTAAATAATCCCTCAAGTCCCTTTAGCTCTACATCTGAAGACACCATGATGTGGCATTTGTGAGATTGCTTCCATCTAAGAAAGAGAAGGGTTTCTTTGTGCTCCCTCCAAACCATCCTCCACATAGCTGCCAAATGAATGAAATGGTCCTTCTGACAAAATTTGGACTGGATGCCTTGTGAAGGGGTCTAAAGTCACTCAAAATTCTGAGAATTGGATTTCTTCTAAGATCCAGAATTGGAGAGACACAGAGAGAGACAGAGAGAGACAGAGACAGAGAGAGAGAGAGAGAGAGAGAGAGAGAGAGAGAGAGAGAGAGAGAGATGGAAAAAGGGAGGGAGAGAGAAGGGGGAGGGAGAGGAACAGTTTTCTACAATCACTTCCATATATCTTAGATATTTTCCCCTCCCTTCCCCTCCTTCCTCCCTCTGTCCTCCCTCCCTCCCCAAGATAGTGTACAGTCTTTTATAGGTTCTACACATACATTCTTATTAAATACATTTTCACTTTAGTCATGTTGCATATAAGAATTAGAATGAATGGGAGAAACCATGAAAACAAAACATAACATAAGAGAAAATGGCCTACTTCATTCTGCAATACAATTCCAGAATGGTTGGATCAGCTCACAGCCCCACCAACAATGAATTAGTGTTCCAACTCTCCCACATCTTCTCCAGTTTTTTATGATCTTCCTGTTTTGTCATGTTAGCCAATCTGATAGGTGTGATGTGGTACCTCAGAGTTGTTTTGACTTGCATCTCTCTAATCAATAGTGATTTAGAGCATTTTGTTCATATGACTATATATAGCTTTAATTTCTTCTTCTGAAAACTACTTGTTCATATCTTTTGACCATTTATCAACTGGAAAATGACTCCTATTTTGTTGCTATATGCAGTTGGTAGCATGGTTCATTATTAAGTGTTTCTTTGCAATATTAAATTTTCTTTGCCATTTATTTGCATTTTTAAAGCAATTGGTTACCATACAAAGATAAATTTATTTTCATTCTGACTTTGTGTTTTTGCTATAGAGACTGTGATAAATGTGGGGGGACCTGTGGATAAATGATGACATCAAGTTCAGCTGGCTAAGAGATTTCCCTTTCACCTTAGCTATCAATAGATTTCCCGGAGGCTCAGAATATTTTATGAATTTTATTTATGATCTGAATTTTTTTTAGCTTTTTTAAGCATTGCAGAGAAAAGAAGCCATGTGAAATTGGGACTAAAATCCTCGCAAGCTTATGCCATTATCTCAAAGTCAACAGATCAGTTGGCACCAGAGAGACCTTAGGTGTTTCTCCACTATCGTGAGAAAGGAGTGTGTGTGTGTGTGTGTGTGTGTGTGTGTGTGTGTGTGTGTGTGTGTGTGTAATACAGACTTCAAGAAAAGATCATATCCTAAACTGACCCCAGTGGGTAGAGACAAGCATTACCAATTCCTTGCACTTCACATAGACACACACACACACACATACACATACACACATACACAGACACACACGCCCTCCCCCCCCGAAAGGGAAGGAGGTAAGAAGTATTACTCCGCTAAACTACCCTGTATTTTGACCTCTACTAGAGATCATAAATATTTCTCAAACTTTCATCTGACCATGCCTCTCTCATGTCTTTCACGTCAGAAGTTTTCAGTGATTGTTAGGATAAAATCATCTTAAGGCTGGCACAGAAACCTTTCCACAGCCTGGCTTTCCACCAACCTTTGCAGATTTTCTATTTCTCTATATTCCAGTTAAATTGTCCCATTTGGTGTTTCGTAGGCACAACATTGTATACCTCTGTGCATTCAGCATGCTGTCTCCTATGCTTGCAATGCTCTCCATCCTCATGTCCCTGGGGAAATCCCACAGGCAGATTGGCGCAGTCCAGCTTGCTCTCCATAAATGAGAATAACAACAGCATTTTTGTCTGAGTTGTTGTGAGGATCAAAGGATGCAATATTAGTAAAGCACTTTATTAACTTCAAAGCACTAGGTAAATGTTCACTATTATAAGCAATTACAAAATAACTACAAGACTGTGTAGAGGGGGTTGGGTTGGAATATACCCCATCAAGTGTCAGGCTGTTTCTAGATATGCCCACAGTGCTGACTTAGCATCTATGGTGCATAAGTCCATCCAACCCTGATAAGTGGATGAAATAAAAGGCAATTAGGAAGGGAGGATCCTGACAGTCAGTGGGGGAAAGAGAATGAGGAGAAGTTCCCTATAGAAGGTGGATCTTGAGCTGTCTTGAAGAAAGAAAGGTTCTGTAAATAGAGGTCAGGATGCAGAATGACTAGTACAAAGGCACAGAGACGGATGGCAGATGGAGGACCATGTGTGAGGACCTGCAAGAAAACCACTTTGGCTAGACATAGATGTGTATAGGGATAGCAATGGATGATGAGGTTGGAAAGATAGGCTAGGGCCATGCAGAGAGACTTTGAAAACCAGCTGGGGAGCTTATAAGGTCTGAATCTTGGATCCTGTGACTTCATCCTAGACTGGAGAGGCAGGATGGAAAATATTGTCATTTGTCTACTTAATGGCCATTAAGAATAGACTCACTGACTGGAAAACCACCAGAAAGATTTAGGACCAATTAGGAAAGGTCCTTTAGGGGAGACAAAATTTGGTTGGATAGGAGCTTTGGAGTATGGCTAGTACCCTATAAAGAAAGAAAGATTCAGTCTTGTACATGAAAGGCTTAATGGTTGTCATGGTGGGCTGAGTTGGGTATAGTGTAGTCTTGGGCAAACAGTACAGCACAGAGGCAGCTTTAACCAAGAAATTTTGTCTGAATTTCCCTAGCCCGTTGTGGTCTAATGACTCCAGAGGACAGCATATTGGAAAGTTCCCAAAGAAGATGTTAAGGAGTATAAATACAGATGTTACTTTTGGCCCTGAGGGGTATAGGTGAGGTTCCAGCTGGCACTGAACTACCACATAGCTCTAAGTCCTAGAGAACTGGGGCCACATCCAGACTGCAGAGTGGTCCCATTGATCAAGTGCTGTAAGCGAACATTAGCTCATGAGAGCTCTGGATAAAAGTGGCAATTTCTTTCTCGTGGTCACTACTTTAAAGGGAAAGGAAAGGCCAGTTGGGGTGGATCAAGCATTTTGTTCATACTTGTAATGGGGCAATCATTGCAGTACGGCCGAAAGGGTGATGGATTTAGAGTCAGGGAGCTGGGTATGACTCTGGGTTCTGCCACCTGGGTGAGCTTGGACAAAATCACTTCATCTCCCTTGGCCCGTTTCCTCCTCTGGAAGAAAGAGGGGGTTGTATTATCAGTCAGGCAATCAACAAACATTTAATCATTGTGTACTAAGTCTAAGAACTCTACCATGAGGTATGGGTACAAATGCAAAAGTGAAACTGTTCCTGCCCTCAAAATACTTACATTCTGTTAGGAGAGACAGAGAAAGAGAAAGACAGAGAGAGACACAGAGACACAGAGACAACTCTAACTCTGAGACCCTGTTTGATCATCAAGTAAATATTTCACAGTGGGTCACTCTCTCCTACACCTTAGGCAGAAGAATGGGCTAAAAAAATGCATGTTTTGTGAACTCACCAGAAAATTGAGCTACTTGAGCTCTCTCTGTTGTTCTCAACCTCTCTGGTTAATGAGGTTTTGCTGTCACCTGTTGGTTAACCCAGTCAGAGAGGTGGGGATGGAGACCTGATGGGTCTCCAATTTGGGATCTGTGATATAATTGAGGGTGGGGGCAAAGCACTGGATTTGGACTCAGAGAATCTGGCCTCTGTTACTTTTTCCCTATGTGGGTTACCCCCTCTCCTCTCTGGGCCTCAGTTTCCCTTAGCTCCAAAGTAAGAGATCCAGATCTCTGGCTTCTTCCAGGTCTGAAACCAAGGCACATCTAACTAGACAACAATCTGAGAATAGAGTGGGGCTGACTTTCCAATAACCACAGGCATATAATCAAAGTCGTCTCTGGCTTCTGAAGTTAACATCACTGTTTGACTTTTTTTTCCCCAGAAAGGCCCTTGATCTCTAGGGTATCTGCAGCTCCCTTGGCTGGGCTAAAGTCCCAGTTTGGGGGCCGTGCCAGGCTGATACCCAACATGTTTTTCCCTTTTCTTTTTTTAGTCAGTGCTTCTTCTTCCAGGTGGCTAGCCATTCCAATTGTAGGATGATGCCATCTGGTCTTGTTTTTTTGGGGGCAGTTGCTGGTTGGTGCATCTAACAATTTTTTTCTTCAAGTTGTGTTGTTTCCTTTGGTCTTTACACCACATTTATTTCTCTTAAATGTTCCAAGTGCATGAAGTCCTCTCTCACATAGAAAAATCTTCAAGTAAACCTAATTAACAAAAACTACCACAGTATACATCACATTCCACTTCTGTACTCTCCCTACCTTGTAAATAGGTGGTGCAGTGGATAGCATACTGGGCCTGAAGTCAGGATGGACCTGAGTTCAAGTCTAGCCTCAGATATTTAGTAGCTACAGGACTGTAGACAAATCATGAGGATAATAATAGCACTTCACTGTCCAAGAAATCTCACTATTTTGACTAGGATTCTCTTCCCTCCTCCAACCAAGAGACAGGGGTTCAGGAGTTTTATTTTGCATAAGCTCTCTCCTGGACAAATACATGCCACTTCATGGTGCTTTGCCCCAAGGCAGCCAGGACTAACTCTGGGTGGGTCTGGGGAAGGGGACATACTATATATACACACAAAGACTTCCTATTCCCGTTGGACTATTAGCCACGCTGCCCTCAATAGATCTCAGAGGGGAAGAAGGCAAAAAGGAATGAGTAAATCTGTCAGTTCATTTTTCATGGACCAACTCAAAAGATCCTCTCAGAAATCTGGACTCTCAGTCAGGTCATCTTGGTATTGCCTTGGTCACTGAGATCTAACTGGAAGTTGTATTGTAAACAAGATCATGCCCCATAGACACCCATAACCTATAGGGAGAGGTGTGGACAATCAAAATCTAATCACAGCTTCCCCTCTGGTAAGCTCATCAAATTGCATAAGGAACTCCCAAGTCACTGTATAGTTACTAAGGATACAAAAAGAAAAGGAAAATCAGGCCCTGCCCTCACATAGCTTACATTCTACCAAAACCAGCTTCTTTTTAATCAATGATTCATAGGCTTATAATGATCATGTGGGTCATTCCTTCCAGAGAACCCAGAGCACTCAATGTCATCTCTAAGAGCATGACCAATTACATTGACATAGTATTTCACAGATACAAATGAGTCTACATAGATTTGTATGGACTTATAACTTCAGAGAGGCAGTGTGTTATAGTCGATGGAGTGCCATATTGGAAGTCAGTAATCCTTGGGCTCAAATTCAGTCTCTGACATGTCCTAGCTGTTCAAGGGAGGTGGTGGAGGATGAGAGTTCGAATGCCAGCTCCATCACTTGGGTAGAACCTCAGTTTCTGAAATGGGGGGAATGGACTCACTGGATTCTAAGCTCTGAATCTCGGATCCCATGCACTGGAGTGAGTTCTTTTACCTCCCTTGGCAGCAATTTCCTTATCTGTAAAATAAGGCTAGATAATACCTGTGGTATAATGGAGCATATCTGGAAGTGGGACTTTGCTTCTGGAAGGATTGTGGAGAACCTGGGATTTTTCAGTCCTGAATGGTCTCTCCCTCAGCATAGACAGTAGCCCATCTGTGGCTTAGCAGACAGTCTTCCCAAATTACTGTGATGGAAGGCTTTACTGAGAACTCAAGGTAGTGAAGAACCCCTAGAAAAGGCCACAAAGGCAGTCACTCCATAGCTGGCCTATCCTGGAAGTGTCTTTAGCCTAGGGGGACCCACCAGCTTATTTGTTGCTCACTTCAGGGAGTCCAGTTGGCTTCCATTCCACAACAGAGAAATGGAGGATGATGGGCACCTCTTGCTGACAGGCAGCTCCGAGGTACTCTTTGACAAACAGATGAGTTTAGGAGGGTGTCTGCAGTAGGGCTTCTCTGGCTCTCTCCTCCCCTTGCTCCTTAGCCCATGCTCACAGGAGGCAATGGAAGCCAGCCATCAGGGAGTTACACGTCCCTCCTTCCCTTGCCAGAAATGGCAGTGACCTAGTGACTGATGTTTGTGTCTCCATGAATCTTCTCCCTGCTCCTAATGATGATGCTTTACACAGAGCAGGAAGGGATTCTGCAAACTCTGGAATGAGTATCTTTCCAACAGAGTCTTGAAGATTGGCTCCCTGGGTCAGGCTTGTACTTCTTTAATTAGTTCCTGTTCTAGGTATCCCCCTTTGCAGACTGAATGAGAGCTTAGAGAACTTCAAGCTATCTGGCTGCTACTGTCCCAGGGGAAGAGGAGGGAAGGGAAGGCAGGGGGACTTCTTCCCTAAATGTTTCTGGAAATGAGAAATAGAAACCTGCAGAGTCTGAGCTTAGGCTCAGTCAGCCTTAGGATCACAGGGTATAGAGCCTTAAGTGACCTTAGAGTTTGAGCCCAACCTCTTCATTTTACAAAGGCAGAAGCTGAGGTACAATGAGCTAAAGCAATTTGTCCAAGATCAAGTAATGGGTTAATCCAAAGGCAGGATTAATGCCCAGGTTTTCTGGCTCCAAGTTCAGAACCTTTTCCACTATAGTTTCCTTCCTTCCTTCCTTCCTTCCTTCCTTCCTTCCTTCCTTCCTTCCTTCCTTCCTTCCTTCCTTCCTTCCTTCCTTCCTTCTTTCCTTCCCTAACTTCTTCCTTCCTTTCTTCCCTTTCTCCTTTCTTTCTTCCTTCCTTCCTTCCAGTGGCACTCAGGGCTAAAGACTTCACTGGCATATTCTGCATTGTCCTTGGGAGAGATTTTAACTGGAGCTATAAATAAGTACTAGTAGTTAGAAAGCAATCCTTGGGGTTAATGGACCTCAAACTTCTTCATTTACTGTGTTTGCTTGTACAAATCACTCCATGCTCTTCTGCTTCGTTTTCTTCATCTGTAAAATGGAAAGGGAAGGCAATAAGCATTTATGAAGCACCCACCATGTGCCCAGCACTGTCCTAAGTTCTTTACAAATACTATTTCATTTGATCCCCACAAAAACCCTGGGAGGGGGGTGCTATTATTATCCTTATTTTGCAGTTGGGGAAACTGAGACAGGCAGAGGTGAAGTGACTTACTCAGGGTTATACAGTTTTACTTCCTCATTAAAAGATCTGAGGCTGGATTTGAACCCCTCTTCCTGAATCCAGATCTAGCTCGCTAGCCACTGATATGAAGTTCTTCTGGCATGCCTATCTCCCAAGATTGTTGTGAAAGGAAGCTCTGTCTAAACTTCCCAGAAATAAAAATTATTATAACTGAGTGATTCATCAGGTAGGATCTCCTAATTATTTTGAATGCGGAGCCCATTCCTTGCATTTTTTTGCTGTTGTCATGTTAGAGGGTAACACCAGGGGAATAGGTGTCCTTCATTAGAGAGACTCAGCTCTTCAGCAGAGATAAATGGACGACAAGACCACAAACATAGAGCCATCTAGTTCAGCTCCTTTATTTTCTCAGAGAGGTTAAAGTCACAGAGGCAGTAATCTCCACCACCTGTCCCAGAAGCTATTTCCTTCGACTTATTTTGAAATGGCGTGTACACATTGGGCATCTATTTTCTGACTTGTGTACATGATTTGCCATGACCAAAGTGAGTAGGGGAAATACAATGCTCCTAAAGTCTCATTATCATGATTTAAATACTGGAGTGATTTTAGGTTGCAGATGATTAAAATCTGAGCTGGTCTGGTAGGTAAGATTGGTGTTGTATTCAATTCATGGTATCACATATTAGAAAGATGTAAAATTAGCTGCAAATGATCCAGAGGCAGGCAACCAGGCAAGAGGAGGACCTTGAGGTCCATTGTGCTGAGGTGCTATTGGTGGAAATGGAGATGTTTTTAACCTTAAACAGGGAAAACTTGGGAGGAACAGTGGACGGTTAGCTGGCTCCAAGTATGCTTCTTAGGATAAAATACAAAATCCTCTACTTGGCATTGAAGTTACTCCTTCCCTTCCAACCTGGTTCCCACTTACCTTCTTGTCTAATTTCATATTCTTCATCTTCATGTGCCCCCCTTTCCAAGCAAATTGGCCTGCCAGTTCCAAGTTGTAATAGTCCACAGGTTATCCCCTTGCCTTGGCACACAGGCTGGCTTCTATAGCTGAGGAAGAG
The DNA here is from genome assembly GCF_028372415.1 of Notamacropus eugenii. Lineage (NCBI taxonomy): Eukaryota > Metazoa > Chordata > Mammalia > Diprotodontia > Macropodidae > Notamacropus > Notamacropus eugenii. The sequence goes on from NC_092872.1 coordinate 270,139,822, forward strand.
AGTTCCTCCTTCGCTCAGCCTCCTACCTACCAGACCACCTTACTTGGGCACTCTGCACCCCACCTCCCTTGTTAGTCCACTCTCCCTCTTGAAATTATTTTGTATAATTTTCTACATTTTTTGTATTTATTTATCTGTGTATATGTTACATGTGGGTCCTTCTCATTCAATCAACTTTTTTTTTTGCACAACCACAGGGATACATTTTTAATCATTCATCTAAAAAATAGGTGGTTTACACTTATTAAAGAGAAACATTGACAAATTGGTCAGTCCTACCACTATTTCTGCTTATAGAGGCCCCAGTGCCACTCTCTATTTCCTTGTCTTTAAAGGATGAAAAGAAACAAGAGAGGCTGATCTTCCTTAGAACTAGGTATTTGGATGGGAGTGGACTTTGAAAAAAAACAATTTATTTTGTTAAACCCCTACTATGTGCCAGGCACTCTGGGAAGGTTTGACAGTACAAAAATAGGAATGGAATCGCTCAAGGGGCTCACATCCCATCAAGGGAAACAACATGTAAATATATAACTATGTACATGATAATTTGAGGGGAATAATGACAAGTTATTATTTATAGAGCAAGGTCATCTAAATAACACATTGGATAGAGTGCCAGGCCTAGAATCAGGAAGACTTGTGCTCAAATCTGGCCTTAGACACTTAGTAGTACTTAACCTTGTTTGCCTCAGTTTCCTCAGCTGTAAAATGAACTGGAGAAGGAAATGGCAAATTATTTGAGAATCTCTGCCAAGAAAACCCCAGACACAACTGAATAGCAATTTTTTTCATTTTAAGGTTTGTAAAATGTCATATAAATATTACCTTATTTTATCATCACAACAACCCTGGAAGATAGGTGTTATTATTATACCCATTTTAAAGAAAAAGAAACTAAGGCCCAAAGAGATTAATAAAGCAGAAAGAGATTAATAATTTATTTAGGGTCCTACAGGTAGTAAGTGGCCAGTAAGGCAAGGTATGAACCCAGGCCTTCCTGACTCCAAGTTCTTCACTCCATTCACTGGGCACCTCAGCTGCCCTAATTCCAAATGAAAGGATTGAGAAAATTTCCAGGGAGGAAGGAGTCCATGAGCTGAGCCTTGAAGGAAGTGAGGGATTCTCAGAAGCAGAGAGGAGAAGGAGAAGCATCCCAAGCTTGAAGAACAACCAAGAGTCCAAGTATCTGAATGCCAGCTCTGGCCCTCACTACCTTGGGTAAATCATTCTCTATTCCTCAGCAATAAGTTAATCAGGTGAGATCAGATAACTGCTGTGGCTCATCTCAGACCCTCCTGTGTCAAAGCATGGAGGTGGGAGAGGACAAAATAGGCAGTTTCACTGAATGATGGAGAGGATGGAGAGGACCAATGTGACAAGAACAGAAACCAGATTCAGATTGTGAAGAAATGCCAAACAGCACAATCTGCATTTTGTCCTCAAGGCAATAGAGAACCAATGAGAATTCTTGAGTTGGGAAGTAACCTGGAAAGATGTGCTCTAAACAGATTGATTTGGCAACTGTGTGAAGGATGGAGAGGCTCATCAGAGCTCCAGAACAGGAAGGGGATTTAGATACCACCTAGTTCAGGTTGTAGATCCCAAGACTAGATCCCAGAGGAGTGCAGGAAGTAGTTCAAGGTCATCCAGGTGGCTAATTACAGGCCTGGGATTTGTTCTGTGCTCTTTCTCCTTCACCATGCTCCTTCCCATTGGAAAAGACTGGAAGCAAGGAGACTCAGCTAGGAGGTAATTACAACACTTGGGCTAGAGCTGATGAGGGCTTGAAGGAGGTTGGCATCTGTGTGAGAGTAGAGGAGGGATAAATACAAGAGATGTCATAGAGATGTCAGATCATGAAGAGTTAGCCACTGATTAGATATGGGGGAGGGCTGGAGAAAGAGAGGGAAGGGGAGAAGATGACTCTTCAAGCCTGGAAGGATGGTGATATTCTCAAGAGAAATACAAGTTTTGTTGTAAAGTTCTGTTTAAATGGAGAAGACAATAATAGCACTTCTCTTGTGCGTACATGCACACACAAACACAACTTTTCCATGAAGGCTAATGAGGAAGTCTCACCCTCAAAAGTCATTATTTTAAATAATTTAGTGTCTGTGGGGCTCTTGATTATGTGTGCAGAGCAATCCCTTGAGTGGTTTGTCATTGGCAGAGACAGGAATGAGGCAATTTGGTCTACATAAAATAGCCTTCAAGATGACTGATAATGCAAAGATGCAAAAGAAACCCTCCGAATTTCAAGGGCTTAATCTCTGTCATCAAATGAAAATTACACTTTGTATAATTCTGGGGTACATGGAAGAGAGTGAAGTACGTTCTATGCCAGACTTTTACATCAAACACCTACTGTGCTGGGGGCTGAGGTCCTCAAAAAAAAAAAAAGTATCCTCACCCTCAGGGATTTAATGTCCCACCCAGGTGGAATCTTCATCCCAGATGCCTTGTCAGTGGAACTTTGGTTAAGAGGAGCCATGTCCCTCAGCGACAGGTCTTTTCAGACATTCTTTCAAGGAGAGACATTCAACTCAGCAAAAGGAGCCATTTATTGATTCACTCAACATCTATTAGGAGGCTATTATGAGCCACACCTTGGTGCTGGGGATACAGAAGAGGAAAATGACACAGACCCTTCACTCAAAGAGGGGACTTACAGTTCTGTCAGAAGGAAAAACTTGTATCCAGAAAAGAAGATCTGAAATATATAGATACAAAATTATAGAATTACCAGGGAGGAAGATGCTAACAACTGGCAATGAGGACAGGGAGGGGAGGTCAGAACAGGCTTCCTGTAGGAGGAGATCTTTGAAGGACTAATTTTATTCTAAAAGGCAGAAGGAAGAGGGGGTATATTCTGAGTGTGAAGGTGAGGGCCAGTTTGTGCAGAGGCAAAGTCCAGAGAGAGAATGTCAGAATGCCAAGTGGGACAGTTGGGTTGAAACAGAGAGACTGTGATTCTGGAAAGGGTTGCCCAGTCAACCTGGGAAGGCAAATGGGGTCACATTGATAAGGTCTTTAGATGCCAAAGGAAGACTTTGTATTTTGGCTGAGAAGTAAGAGGGAGCTAGGCCCCTCTCTACTCAGGACCTATTGAAATTCCTGAGCCTCAACCCCCTTCTCACCCCATGGAAAGCCTTTAGAGGCTCAGTTGGCTTGTTGGATTGACCAACCTTGATCCAATCAGAAATTCACATCCCATCAAAGAATCCCAGGATGACCTCTTTCCCTAGTTATATTATTGCTTTAATTGAGGTGGAAATGTCCCCTATGGTAAGATTTGCCTCCTTGCTCGTATTTTCCCTTTTAGAATCATGCTTAGAGACCATCCAGCTATTTCCAAGCCAAACTGCCTTCAGTAAGCCCATCCTCCCCCATCCCCCACCTGCTAGAATTCAGACTGAGCCCCTGGGGCACTGGGCTCTGAGATGAGCTTTGACCTCATTTTGTCCAGAGCCAGGGCATTTCCCAAACTGCCAAACCATGTCTCCCGCTCTCCAACCTATTTACAAAGCTCCTACCTTTTAAATGTCTTCCCCAATTAGAAAAGTAAGTGTCTTGAGGGCAGGAATTGTCTTGCTTTCATCATCATTTAGCACAATTTCTTAACAAATGCTTTTTCTTCCATTCCTTCCTTCCTTCCTTCCTTTCTTCTAGATGAGCCTGAACTTGGAGTCAGAAGGACCAGGGGTTTGAATTTGATTTGAGACACTACTTGCTGTGTGATCCCAGCAAAATCACATAAGCTCTCTGAGTCTCAGGTTTTTTTCATCCATAAAATGAGATAATAATGTCTGTACTTATCTCATAAAGTGTTTTGGGGACCAAATCAAGACTAGGTATGATAAGTGCTTTGCCTTAAAGTGAGCTATCTAAAATCTGGCATTATTGCCATAGAACAACCTAAAGAGACCCCTCTATCCTGAGCTAGGCTCAAGAATCATCCTAGCAGTCAATACTATTTGATCACTTATGAGATCCAGTGCTTGATTATCTGACCTAGAAAGGGCACACACACACACATGCACATGTGCACACACGTGCACACATGCTCCCATGAACAAACACCCATGCATTTCCCCTTCCCCCAGGTAATTTATTGCCACTTACCATCTTTAGGCTAGTTAGCACATTCTTTGAAGAATGAGATAAAGGGTTCCATTTGATTTAAACATTTGGGGAAATTCTTATTTAATTCGCCTTGCTTCCTGAAGAATTTGAATCAAATTACTTTATGGCAAGGACCAAAATAATGTGAAATGCTAGGATATTTCTATATTCAGAAAGCCTCCATTGAATAGGTTTGGAAATATGAATTTATTGTGCTATATTAAATTTTAGGGATAAAAGAAGGTGACAAAAGATAACCTTCAGCTGTTTCCCGAGCACAGCCTCCCTCATCTCAGGGCCATCTTGTCTAACCAGTTCTAGAATCCTGAAACTTCGGAGCCCTGTGACCTCTGCCATGGGGACACCTGAGAGAATAGGAGAGGACTCAGATGTCAAAGCTGTCACCAGCCCCTTGATGAAAAATCATCATGGGCCAATCCTTTGGTGAGGTCTGTACATAGGACCTTGGACAGCTCACAGTCCCACCCAATGTGCAAGGCTTTCCCTGGGGACATACGTAATATAGGGAAATACAGAAACCAAAACCAGGGAGACCCTGGTAGCCAGATTGTGGAATGACCACATTCATTTAAGATGAATACACCACATGTAGAATACAGTTACTGACCTTTCCAAAGTCATCTCTCAGCGCGTGACACTGAATTTCAACTCTATTCATGTCTAGCCTTACTGCAGACCCTCTGCTACTAGCAGTCTTTAGGTGAATGCAGCTCTATACCCTTTGCTTCATCTTCTTTCTAAACACATAGTTCAAACACCAATTCAGGTCAACAAGAATTTGTTAAACACCTATTATGTACTAGGCACCATATCAAGCCCTAGCAATACAAAGAGAGGCAAAAGGGCTCATCTTCCAATGGTCAAGTAGTTTAGGTTTTCCTTATATAGCATCACCCCATCACCTGTTTTCACTTTTCCCTCCCTCAATTTGCAATCACTCTTAGAGGTCAAGATCCCTAGCTGCTATCTCCAATTCCAGGGGTAACCCTAGTGGGGAACTATACTGCTAATACTAACTTCTGACCCCCTCCCCCTTGTACTTCTCATTAATATTCAGCCATTAGAATCAACTAACTCTTAATAAAGGCATTTATTCATCTAAATGGCAGAGCTAGAACAACAGTTAGCAAACATTCTTCCCATAAATCTGGGCCATGCTTTTCCACCAATGCAAGTGTCTCTGAGGGACAGTGAGCACAAGTACCACATGCCATGTGACCACACACATAAGGAACACAACTGGTCAAGACAACTCACAGCTCTAGAGACCTGCAGAGGCCCAATGTCCCCTCTATCTCTGGAAGCATGGGGCCTCCATGTCTTCTCTCTTTTTCCAACTATCCACTCAAAATTCAGCTCTGGAGGTGACATCTGGGCTAGACAGGTCACCATACTGCTTGGCTGATGGCCTGGGCTAGCTCCTCAATGGCCTAGCATTTCATCTGGATCAGTCTTTCCACTAGACTTTGGTGGCTGAATTGCTCTTCCTCCTAGCTTGGCTTGCTTCTCCATGGCAAGTCTTGTCTCTGTACCTCTAGACTTAATTGAAGCCCTGAGGTGGGATAAAGTTATACTTTCTGAAAAGGGGAAGAAGTCCCTATTTTCTGCTCTCTTAGCTTCTCTTTCTCCTTTTCATTCCATATTCTATTTTTGGTTGTTGGTTTCCTGATTTCCCAGGCAGGAAATCGAAGTACAAAAAGGCAGAACCACTCCTTTTCTGATCTTTGAACATTCTTCCTGCCTCAGAGCTGGGTTCCTGCCCTCAGAGAGAGACCTCACTCCGACTTAAGGTGACCATCATATACATTTCCCAGGACAGCACCTCAGCAAGCCACAGACATTTCACCAATATTTACCAAAATGTTCTGGGATTGCTTAATTTTTAAACTAAAAACGTAGGACTCAGTTTTTAAAATCTTTTTAATTTTCTATTGAGTTTATGGAAGTTAACAGCTGAGAAATAATCTGCTATCATGGGCTATGTCCTGGGGGTGAGTCCATCATCAGCTACCATCCTATCTTTCCAGATCAGCCACATGAAGCCTCACTTTGCATCTGTGCTTGTCCCCAGGATCTACGGACTTGTTGACATCTCAAAGGACACACCCTTACATTTACCCTAATAACTATAGCCTCAGAAAGGTTGGTGCCTTTTAGCAGCTGCTACCTTTCTGCCCTTACAGCTCAACTACTCTGCCTCCCTGATTGTGTTAATAACACGTTATAATAACCTTTATGTAGAGTCTGGGGACTGGGTTCTAATTCTGCCATTTCACTACCTGTGTGACCTTGAGCAAGTCTCTTGACTTCTCTAAGCCTCAGTTTCCTCATCTGTAAGATGAGGGGGTTGGATTAGATGGTTTCTGAAGTACATTTCAACTCTAAATCTTGATCATGCAACTAGATTGCCTGCAAGGCCACAGATTCTGAATAAGACAAGTAGAGACACATTCCCATCATTTCCCTAGGGAACATGTGGCTAAGCATGTCCTTCCCACAGAAAATGTATCCCAGGAGGAGGTGACAGACAGCCTGGGTTCTACATCTTTCAGAACTCTCAGTCAATGGCCATCTACCAGTTTCCACAGTCTTTCCTTGTCTCCCTCTTCCTTTTCTTTCTCTACAGTCTCCCCATCCCAAAATGTACTGGAGACACAAAGTATTGGAAATCATATCACTAAAAGTCAGACTTTGAACATTTACTTACTGCAGAGTTTTCCAATACCCTGAAATTTTCATAATTTGACTGTGGTTTGTTAGTGAAGGGATTTGGATTCCAAGAGTCTCAGGATTCCAAAATCCTGACTCTGATACTTGTCACCTGTGGCACCATGAGCAGTTTATTTAACCTCCTCTGGCCTTAGCTTCTTAATCTTTAAAATGAGAGAGATGTACTAAGGTCCTTCAAAACTCCAAATCCTAGAATCCTTCTGTATAATTGAGGAATTGGATGCTCTTAAATAAATGAGAATGGAGACTAATTACAGAGCACCAAGGATAGTGAATGAGGATCTAGATGTCTTTTGAACACCGTCAGCTATGTAATAGAAACAGAGGGGAAAGTGGGTAAAGAATGGGCTCCTATCTGCCAGTGCACTCCTTACTGGTTGAATGACTTCCAGTAAATAAGTTATCTCTCTGAATCTCAGTCTCCACTGTAAAATGGAGACCTTGGCACTTAAAGCATCCTCCTCAAAGACCTCATTGTGAGGCTTAATTAAGATAATGAGTATAAAGCATTTTGTAATTACCAATTAGTATGACCTTGTCCTCATTTTAGAAGAATGAAAATGGAGGGGAGAGAGCATGGCACAGAAGCCTGATAAATTACATGATTAAATAAATGTGATAAATTATATGAATAAAGACTAAATATTTGTTTTAATGACAACTTTGTATAAAAATCACAGAATTTAGAATTGGGAAGGACTTTAGACCCTCCCCGTCAACTCATTTTAGAAATGACCTAGAAGTGAAAGGACTGCTCCAGATTACACAGGAAGTCATAAGATGGAATTTGACCCAGAGCTCTTTCCTCAAGACCATGATGCCTTTCACATATTTTTGTGTCTTACTGCCTCAAAAAGAGATTTTTTGAAAGCATTATAAAAACTCAACAACCACTGTGATAATAAAAACAGCGATTTAGTGCAGACCACATCCAACTGGTTTTGGTATTTAAGGAACAGACAGTCGAACTAACTGTTTTACTATTTTTAATCCTATCAAAATGATTGTGTAGGAGGCAGTGTAATGTAAACTTTGAACCAGGATTACACAATTCTGTGTTTTATATGGACTGTCTGATCTTGGGAGCTTTTCTTTGACTAGTATCCTTCCCCAGGGGAATCTCCTTCCCCAGGAACATCAGGGTTTTTCTTATTCCTAGTTTTTCATAATACAAAGGAAATGGGGTCTCAACTCCTATTTATACCCTTGGGCTCACAAAAACATCAAATATTTCAAGTTATTTCAATTAGCAAAATATTAAAAGTACTCACACAGAAGCTAGAGACAGTCAGGACAACTGTCTCTCTGGTAAACCTTACCTCCCCCAAGGAACTATACAGTTCTCCAGACTTATGGATATGCTAAAAGAGACACATAATATCTAAAAACAAGGGGAACTACAGTCAATAAATTAATTAGTAAGCACTATATGTTATGTATCAGGAGTTACAATTGTTGTTGGGAATATTGACACAAAATTGAGACAGTCCTTGGCCACAAGGAGTTTACATTTTACTGGAGCAGTGGAGGACAATGTGTTCACACCTAATTAAATACAGTATGTGTACAAAATAATAATAAGTGATTTGAGGGAGTATCAATAACAAGAGAAATCAGGAAAGGTTTTTTACAAGAAGATGGTACTTGAGCTTAGCCTTAAAGGGAACTAGGTATTTCAGGAGATAGAGGTGAGGAGAAAGAGAATTCTGGGCATGGGCTACAGCCTATTCAAAGGCACAAGATGGTTGGCCTGGGAACAGCAAGTTGGACAATCTGGCTGAAGCATGGAAACTGTCTACCCTCTGCCATAGGCTGACCACATGTGGAGCATCACCTCTTCACCCAAAAGGTGAATGTTAGACAGTGTGTTCACCATCACTGGAAGTCTTGGAGCAGAAGCTGGATAGGCACAAGTTGGAGATGTTATACAGAAGGTGTCTCTTCAGATGTAAGTTGGACTAAATGGCCCCCAATCTCCCTTCTAGCTCTGGAATTCTTTGAATCTGTGAAGTACTTGGAAAAGTTAATGGTGTCAGACTTCAAAGGGCATGTGTGACTCTGGAATAATAAACTGTAAGTCTCCAGGAAGCAGTTAGTTTGGACAAGTGATAGCCTTGCATGCGTGCCTTTGTCTCCCTAGTATGCAGGTGATTACTTCAGTTTCCAACCATAACCAGCAAACAACCCATCACTGTGGTCCCCTGGACTCTGATACCTTCAGATTTTCTGGCAATGAATGAGAATTATACACACTTTCATTTTATCTCTAATCTGTTTTCCTCTTACCCGCTACAAGGACCTCCACATCCCTACATAACGTTATTATCTGAACTCTACAGCTGGATGTCTTATAGAGGAAGAGAAGAATGTTCTGCTAGTCTGCACTCTGACTGTAGGGGGTGCCAGAGACTACAGATTTGTGATAACTGTATGCTTAGACGTCGGGCAACTGACTGCCATACGGGAGCTATTTGAGACCCTGAAAAGCCAAAATTCCTGGCAGAAGTCACACTTAAATGTCTCTGCCTTGTAGAAACTAGTCAGAGACCAAACATCTCACAACACATACCAAGATAAGGTTAAAATGGGTACATGATTTAGAAATAAATGATGCTGTCATAAGCAAACCATAAGATATAGAAAACATATGGAAAATATTACCTGTTAGAACTATGAATAAGGAAAGAGTTTATGACCGAATAAGAAATAGAGAGAATCATGGGAATTAAGATGGATAATTTTGATTACATGAAATTAAAAAGTTTTGCACAAACAAGACCAATGCAGTCAAGATTAAAAGGGAATCAGGAAACTGGGGATCAAATTTTATAGCAAATTTCTCTGATAAAAGCCTCACCTCCCATATATATATAGAGAAATGAATCAAATTTATAAAAAACATGAGCCATTCCCCAATTCATAAATTGTCAAAAGATATAAACAGGTAGTTTTCAGAAGAAAAAATCAGTTATGTTTAGCCTCATAAAAATGCTCTAAATCACTATTAATTAGTGAAATGAAAATTAAAACAACCTCAGATTGGCTAACGTAAGGCAAAATGATAAATGTGGAAAAATTGGGACACTAATGCGCTATTTGTTGTCTAGTCATTTCAGGACTGTTTAACTCTTTGTAATCCATTTAGGGTTTTCTTGGCTAGGATATTGAAGTGATTTACCAGTTCCTTCTCCAGCTCATTTTACAGATGAAGAAATGAGGCAAATAGGATTAAGTGACTTGCCCAGAGTCACTTAGCTAGTAACTGTATGAGGCTAGATTTGAATTGAGGAAGGTGATTCACATTTTAAAAAAGAAAAGAAAAAAGGTCTTTGCCTTGACCCTGGCCCTAACTGGCACCTGGAATTGTCAAGATTTTTTGCCAAACAGGTAAAAGATCTTCTTATGTAGATTGTATATGAACCTATTAATTTCCCAGTGATCAAGTCTCAGGGGATTTCTTGGTTTCTTGTCTTATAGAATGGATTATTGATCACCAACAATCACTCCTACCTCCATGGATAATAGATTGACCCAAGACGTCAATTATCCCTGCCACCATGGAGTACCCATTTTCACCCCATTGGATGACATAAAGACGTTTCATCTGGATCTCCAAAATATTTATGACTCCAACCTGATATTTGATTCATAAAATGGCCAATAAGATGGCAAAGGGCTTTGAATCCAACATATGTGAAGGCCAGTCAAAGGAACACAGCATGTTTAGCTAGAAGAGATATGTGTTGCAGTTGTCCTCACATTCTGGAAGGCCTCTCACATGGAGGAGCCATTATATTTGTTCTACCTGGACTCAGATAAAAGAATCAGAAGAATTGCATGGAGATTATGAATAGACCAAGGTAAGTTATTAGGGTGATATTGGGAAAAAAATGTCCTACCAAGAAGAGCTGTTTAAAAGTGGCCAGGAAGTTTTGGGAATAATGAGCTCCCTCTCCTAAGACAGGCAGCAGTTTAAATCCACTTGTCAGTTATTCTCTCATAGAAATTCCTTTCAGTCATGGATTGGGTCACTCAGATCTTTTCCAACTCTCAAATTTTGTGAGTCAGATTCTGTGTTCTACTGGTATGTAAAGGACAAAGAGCCTATGAGAGTCCCGTGTCCAGGGAAGTAGAGGCAAGTATCTGAATATGAGCATCAGTGGAAACCAAGGCAGGCAGTTCTCATAATATAACTAGATTTCACCTTAGGGAAAGCAGGTAGCATGCTATGCTTGTGTTCCTGTGGGTGCCGTGTAACTCTGATATGTACAAAAATGTAAGTTTATTTCTATCTCAGAAGAGAGAGAGAAAAGCCTAGAAGAAGGTATTTCTACTCTCCAGGTTATCAGAGAGGATTCGTTATTCTATAAAACAATTAAAGAAATTCTCTAAGAAAGACATGAAGAAGAAAGAAATGTAAAAAGGTAGAAGGCAATTCTTCTTTATGTCAGGCTGGATGGTAAGATAATGGGACATAAAGAAGGCAATGAAGACGGAGCCAAGTAAAAGGGATGTGGCTATTTCTACAGGAAGCAGATTCTTGTAGTCCAAGGAATGATACTGGAGAGCCACAGATGACATCAGTTGAGAAGTCAGGCAGTATGACCAAAAGGAGAAGAGAAAAATAGTGGAGTTTGCTGACTGCCTGCTAAATGGTTGGTACCAAAGCATCTACTCATATTGTTGACCTGACATAAATAATAGAGAAGACTTGTTTTCTTGTGTTGTGCATCTAGAATGTTATTCCAAATATTCTTCTAGAACATTTAGAGAACCATCAAAGCTGATCTTTACCACTTACTTGTAGTGATTCTTGTGGGGATAAATGACATCACCACAAGCGAACAAGAAAATGTCAGTAAGAACTGTGAAGTCCTGAAGGGAGTAGGAGAAGGAAGAATCTTATAAAAATGTTGGAAGAGTTCCTATAGATAGTGAAGGTGAGCACAGGCAGGATTTTCATCATTTCTCCAGTTTGAAAGTAGAGATTCCATAAAAGAAAGGAAAATTTGGAAAGTAAATGACTAGTTAAAAAGAGAGTGGACAAGAACGGGATTTGGAATTCAAACCACAGCTTAAAACGTAAGAACAATATGTCTTTGGACAGGCATGGAATTAACAAGGACAGATTATTGCAGGTGAAACCTGAAGTAGATTCAGGGTTTAAAAATTCAATGAGCACTGGCAGAGCCTGCACAATGACAGGTTAAAAGAATAAATGAAGAAGTATACAAGGGCAAAATAACATTCATCTTCTATAGAATTAATGTGACTAGAGGAAAATCAAGGAGCAAGATGAAGCTTCTAACTTCCCATGCGCTGGGTTTTTTGCACCTCAATCAGCAAGGAAGCAAAATGATCCCCATGTATTTTTAAAGCATGCGCTCAATCTACATAAAACAGAGACTGCCCCTGCAACACAAATATAAATTTTTGTGAGTTCTGTAAATAGTATAAAGAGAATTTTTCGCTGAAAAGGGAGGAAGAAGAAAAAAAACCTCCTCATATAGATCTTAGGGAGTAGATGATATAATGGAAAATTGGTAAGAGAGAGGACCAGTAACTAATGGGAAACCATATTCAGTGAGAATTTCAGCAATGAAGTCCTTTACCTCTGATGTTTATAAATAAATTAAATGTACAGGGTATGTATGACCTCTGAGGTTCCTATTAGTTTTACTCCTATGGATCTGAATGAAACTGCCACAGTCTGATTCCAATCAACAGCCAGGCATTGGCTGCTGAAGGAAAAGCATCAGGAAGAATATGGGCATAGGGTCCTTCCACTCTGGAGTTCATGATCAAGAAGGAGAGCAAATCTGGGTATCATCTGGCAAGTCCTTTGACTGCCTAAGCGTATGGGTTAGTCCATAGCAGAGCTTTCTGATTTGAGTCCTACTGGGGTACCTAGAGTGCTTCATAAGCATCGTTGGACTGGATTGGCCTTAGTCTAGTGGAAAAGATACAGAATTGGGGTCAAGAGGACCTGGATTCAAATCTCATCATTTCCTACTTGTGTATCCTTGAACAGTAATAAAACCTTCCATTTAAATAGAAACTTTATAGTTTGCAAATTGCTATTTCCACCCCTATTTTACAGATGAGAAAACTGGGTCTCAAAGAAGTTAAATGCTTGCTCAGGGTCACACAGTGCCAAGTCAAACTGGTTCAGAATCCAGACCTCTTTCTACTACACCACCCAGCCACTGGACAAATCCCTTTATCTCTCTGGGTCTCAATTTCTTCATTTGTAAAGTGCAGAGATTGGGCCTTCCACTTTCACATTTGTGATCCAATAATCCTTTGTCCACCATGCCATGCTGGCTCCAAACACTTTGAATCTATGGAGCAGACTAAACAGATTCCTGTGTTGTCTTCATTCACGTTGCACCATGGGGTTAATAGAAGCAGACGAAACCTGGTGAAAGCCTCATTGGCAAATTGCCCTCTATAGCTGAAAGCCAAGAGTGGAACCCAGACGCATAAATATTGGCGTAATCACATTTGCTCCTGCTTTAGTGAACACAGACATTCTGCAGCAGAGATGCTATTTCATCTTAAAGGCCTTATGGTGGTAGCATTGGAATTATTGTTTACAATTACCTTCATTTTCCACCCTTTAAAGGTGTTCAGAAATTCCCCACTGCTAAATTAATTCAAGTACTACTCCCCACTCGATTTGATCTTAAATGCCATCGCTCTCTTTCTCTAGAGATAGTCTTCTTGGCTCTCCCCATCATCCTTGAAGGATGGGGGAGCTAAGTCCTGGGAGGTAGGAGGAGGCTTGGACTCTGAGGTTGGGTTAAGAGTTAAGATATAGGTTCCCCTGTCTTGGCTACCTTCCCAGAGAAGGGAAGCGCTCTGGAGACAATCACACTGCAAGGAGCAGCGAGGAAGCATGGGGAGCTTGGACTTCCACGTCAATATAGGTCAAAGGGCCAGTGCTGATGCTCCCAAGAGAAGGCATGGTTCGAATTAACAACCAGGGTTAATGTAACCACACAGAAACCAAGCGCCTTTCCAAGAAAGAGAACTAACACTTCTGTTGAGCTTTAAGGCTTACAAATAATTTTCCTCTCAACAATCTTGTGAAGTAGCTATTTCAAATAATATTATCCCTAATGAATAAATGAGGTAGGCACTATGGGAGAGATTTTCACAGTATGTATTTCTATATGCATACAGATATACACCTGTGTGTAAACATACATCTATATGTATGTATCTATCGTACATATGACATACACATATTTATATTCATATCAAGGGTAGCTAGGTGGCACAATGGACAGAGCCCTGGGCCTGAAGTCAGAAAGACCTGAGTTCAAATCCAGCCTCAGACACTTACTTACAAGCTATGTAACTCTGGGCAAGTCACTTAATTTCTGTTTGCCTCAGTTTCCTCATCTGTAAAATGGGGCTACTAAGAGCACCTATTTCCCAGGGTTGTTGTGAGGATCAAATGAGATAATATTTGTAAGTGCTTATGTGCCTGACACATAGTAAGTACTGCAAAATCTCCAGTTGTGATGATGATAATGATGACGTGCACATACACACTCATAGATCACATGTCATATACATATAATATACAAAGCCACATGTAATACACATAGTACATGTCATACAGAAGCACACGTAACTCACATACACATATATGCATGCCCCCTCCACATATATACACAATATGCACATATACATGAACACATACACATATGTTTTATACATATACAGATGCACATCATAACACATATATGTACATATGCACATATAATGTACATACCATAGACACATGCATCATATGCTTGTACACACTGTACAATTCACAAACATGCAATTTGCATGCATATGGTAGTACATACAAAACATGTAGCAGTGCATGGCAAGCTGTTACATGCCATATACATGCATGCCTATTCTTATATCATGCACATACACCTAATATTCAGTACAAGTACACATACATATACAGTGCATCATACATACATATATATATACACATAAATCATATACATATATGCATGTACATATATACAGATATACCTATGCCTAGAATGAAGATGCACATATACCTAATAACTGTGACACAATGCACATACAGGACACATGCAACACATAATCCACATCCATCAGTTCCCTAGAATTTGACTCCTACACCACAGCCAGGCTGGCAATCTCTACTATTTCTGTGACTGGAGAGATTTCTCTCTGTGGAAATTTCCTGTCATTAAGCTCAGCAATGACAGGTTCTACCCACTGCACCACCTTACCTGCCTCAACAGAATGGAGCAATAGGAATATTGGATTCAGAGACAGAAGATGCCAGCCTTTCCAGTTTTGCCATGTAGTAACTGTGTGATTTTGGGCAAGTCAATTAACTTCTGTTTGCCTCAGTTTCCCTATTTATCAGTAACTATGGGAAGGCTGTGTTTATGTGTCTCTCAGGAGTGGCATTAGTGATAGGAACCTATTTACTGAGGAGGTCACTAATCCGTGGTGCTCTGTCTCCAAATTGATTATAAGGTCCCTAGGATCAGGACAGGTCTCTGATTCTGTGTGTGAGTCATGTTCCCCCTCTGGTCTTACATTTCTTTATGTGTAAAACAAGATGGTTTCCAACCTCATAGGATCAAGAGTTAGACAGGAGGAACCCTAAAGCAGGGCTGCTTACCCTGGGATGTGTGAACTAGTTAAAAAATATTTTGATCACTGTGTTTCAATATAAGTGGTTTCCTTTGTATCCTAGGTATTTTATTCATTTAAGAACATGATTCCAAGAAAGGGCCCATAGTTTCTATAGACTGCCACATGCATTAAGCAGGTACTATATCCATAGTATAACTATACATGAGGAAGTTTGCTAGGGAGGAATAGGAGATGTGGCACCTTTCCTCAGAGAGCTTAGGTCCTGTGGGGAGATCTGTGCACATAGAAAAAAACCACAATAAATGCTAAATGCTATCTTCATCCAGAGAAAGAATTGATATGTATATATATAATATACACATGTATATTCATATATATGCAAACACATATTTACACACACACATATATACACTGTATACACATTACATTTGTATATATATGACATATACGTACACACAACGATTTTACACATACATGTATAGCTGTATACATGTTTGTGTCCAACATTAGCCATCTCTAGGGTGGGGACAAGGAAAAAATTTACAAGATAACTGTATTATAGAATTAAAAGGAATAGTAATTTGTACATAAGAGATTTTCAGTTTCATGTGTAACCATATTTTTTATTATACCATGTTATAAATATGCTTGTTTTATTCCATGAATTAAAAATAAATAAAAAATTCAAAAAAAGAAAAGAATAAAAGAAAGCCAAAATCATATATATGTATATGTGTGTATTTGTGTGTGTGTGTATTTGTGTGTGTGTGTATGTGTGTGTGTATGTGTGTGTGTGTGTGTGTGTGTAATGGCAAATGAGGGGTTTGTTTAGGGACTGGCAATTTCAAATGCCACATTTTTGTTAGAACCTCTCATAGAACGAAGACTTTGGTCTCCCTTCAGGGATTCCTTATCTCTTCAGCTGAGAGCCCTCAACCAGAGTATTTGGGAACCCTCACACCATATGACACTTCCCAGGCTGTCAGTCTCCAGTTCCATACACAAGCACATGCAAACACAAGATTCAAAGAAAGAAAGAAAGAAACACCTTTGACTTAGCAAAGAAAACAAATAGTCCTCATCACAGAGGTCATGGAAAATGACAGCACCCCCCGGTGAGCAGCCATTCCCTTCAAGCTGGATAATCCCTGTCACTTTGAGTCACTGGGTGCTGCTGCTCCCCTGAAAGCCTCCTTCCTCACTGGCACCGTTAGCTCTTTGAAATTTCTTGTAGGTGATATTCTTCTCCCTTTCCCCGGTCCCTGCTGCTGTTCCTCCAAATTATGCCTCTTGCATTTCTCTGCAACTCATAATAGATAAGAGAGTTAACATTTTTTTTCAGAGAGGAGGAAAAGCTTCTCTTTCCTTGAGGACCATCAGCGCCACAGGAGGGCCCATTCGAAAGTTTCCCCGTCATGGCAAGAGATATGATAGAAACTGCCTGTACTTGATCTGATTGACCTTGTTAGCTACCTTTCTTTATCTCTATATCTCCTCTTCTCAGCTAAACACCGTGAGAAAGGCTTTCTCTTGTGAGGAGTTTTCACTGACATCTGGCCTAACACCTCAGCACTAGAGTCTGGAGTACATCTCCCTTTATCATATCTGAATGGGTCTCCATCATCAGTACTTGGTTAGGACTTTGTGACTCCTAAGTCTGAGCTAGTCTTTTCACCAGGCAACCAGATATTGTATTTCATAACTCACTAAGAATACTTTACCATAATGCCCCAATTTCTCTCCAACTATCTCTCAAGCCACATGAATCTCTCTGAGGGAAACTGGGTGAAGTTTTTCAAATTATCTGGGACTTCTTCCTGCATCTAGAAGATGGGACAGGGGAAGTCAAACATTCTCCATGCATTGTAGCACACTGAATCAGAGATGGGGTGATAAGAAATAAAATTACCCTCATACCCTGAATAGTGCATATACTCTCTGACCCACTGAGAGCTGGGTGCCCTGCAACAGGGAATATATCTGACTCACCAGCTCAATTACTTCCCAGCAGTTCCCCAGACCACAGGGTCCATTTGCATAAAACAAATCTTCTAATCATAGAGATCAATGTTGGCTGACAAGATAGTCTGGATGCTGGAGTCAGACCAACCTTATTTAAATAAAGAAACCCTTAGCACAAGAGACAGGGACCAAGAATGAATAGATTTTCCCTTCCAGGTAGTGAAAGCTTAGGAAACTTCTCTTAAGGGTTTGGGGAAATTCAAGATGGTAAATAGACTTGTCTGGGTCATTAATTCTGTGCACAGCCTTGAATAACACTGAGAGCTGGCACTGTGCCACTCGAGGAAGCTAAATATACCTCCCTGCCTGTGACCAATCTTTCTTTTTTTGTTTGTTTATTTTTCGAGGAGGCTAACTCTTTAAAATTTATATTTCCCATAGAATTTAACTGGACCTTGGGACAGAAAGGACAGATGCTCAAAGAACATGTCTCTTTAATAATTATGAACTAATTAAAAATGATAGCAATCATAGTTTCTCTTCCCCATCCATCTTTCTTGAACATATCCCCTCCTCTCTGTGTCTTTTCTCATTCCCATTCTCTCTAGAATATTGTGCTGAATCTAATTAGATGACATTGAATAGGGATAAATGTAAAATCCTAGGTTTGGGCTCAAAAAGTCAACCTTACACATACAAAATGGAGAAGGCATGGTTAGACACAAGTTTCTATGAAAAAAAAAAATCTGACTGAAAGTTTTAGTGACTGGTTTGGAGATTCACCGTGAGAGAGATTTGGAGTCAGAAGACCCTAATTCCAATTTTGGTTTTGCCACTCGCTGTAACTTGTGTGGCTATGGGCAAGTCATTTACTGCCTAACCTGCTTTTTCATCTGCAGTTGATGCTTACCCAGGCCAGCTCTCAATTTCTTGTCCTAAAACCCCCACTGAACTGTGAACCCCTTCAAGGCATGGTGAAAACAGAGTCCCCCTAATGTTAGAGCAAGAAGGAAATTCACTAAAACCACTAAGAGAAAAAAAAGCCAAATAAGACT
The DNA here is from genome assembly GCF_028372415.1 of Notamacropus eugenii. Taxonomy (NCBI): domain Eukaryota; kingdom Metazoa; phylum Chordata; class Mammalia; order Diprotodontia; family Macropodidae; genus Notamacropus; species Notamacropus eugenii. The sequence goes on from NC_092872.1 coordinate 270,158,361, forward strand.
AACAACATTCTACAGACCTTCTTCATCAGTATGTATTTCTCAGACGTAGAATCATTGCCTCAGAGCTGAGTGATATGTGGTGATCTTGGAAGTTACTAAGTCCAACCCTTTCATTTTTCAGTTAAGGAAACTGAGGCCCAGTTAAGTGACTTGACCAAGATCACACAGCTAGTATGTGTCGGAGGTAGAATTCACTATCAAGTCTTAGTGACTCTGAGTCTATCCACTACATCAGTCTGGCTCTTCAACTGCTGGAAGATGAGGTATACGCAGAATCGAACAGAAGCAGGAGGTCTAGCTGTTTGTCTTTGGGAAATGTCAAAGTTGTAATGGCCCCAAACATTTCCTTGAAGCAAAAGTTCTTTTTAAACACTAATATTCTTCTGATGATGTGTTGTTGTGGTTCATGGTATGCCATAGTCTTAAGGGAACTGAACATGAATGTCACCCAAAAAAGCAATGGAGAGGCTCAAGGGGCTGTGGCGCGCTACGAGCAAGGAATTATGTGGGAGAAGTAGAATGCAGCATGTCATCCAAGAAATACAGGAGCAGAGAAAAAAGATAAGCTCATCCTGTGGCAAGAGGCAAGGATGACCAATGCTTTATCCTAGATTGCCTGGAAGCCTCGCTGGCTTTGTGTTGTCATGGGAAAGGAAGAAAAGATCCCAAGAGTGGGTGACTTCTAGTAGCAAATATATGGAAAGGCATAGTCAACAGTTACAGAATGGGTAGGCATGGATGGGCACTGGAGGGAGTACCTACATGGGCAGCCCCATGGCACCATTGAAGTAGGTACCTTTGGAGTCTATGTTACAATGTACAAAACACTTCTATACAAGACCTTTTTTGATCTATATAACCACACATGGGGGTCCATAGTACCAGTAGCATTGTCCCCATTCTGCAGATAAAGAATTGAGGTTCAGAGAGATCTAGTGACTTTTCCAAGCTAGTGGGCAGCAGCAGAGACAGAAGTTCTTGTTCCAAGGTTTTATGTTCCACGTTCAGCATCTTCTCAGCTACACCCTGCTATCTTCCCTTTTTAAAAAAGTAAAAAGGAATGGGGGAAAAACTTTAAACAAAACACACTGAAAGAGATTGATACAGCAGAATTGAGTAGCAGGATGGATCAGGAGTCAGAAAGGGCCATGGTGCAAGTCCCACTTCTGATTCTTACTATTATGACCCTGAATAAGTCATTCAACTTCTCTTAGAATCAATCTTCTCCCGCAAGATGAGAATAACTGTATCTGTCATTCCTACAGCTAACAGTACTGTTATAAGGAACAAGAAGGATAACTCTGGAAAGTGCCTTGTACACCTTAAAGGTCTTTATAAATGTCAGCTATCGTTATTATTCAGAATATAGTTTATTATGTGTTAATAATATTATTAATGTTATAATATAATTATATTATATATGTAATATTATATAATATAATTATATATCATTGTTATATTCTGATTTATATTCTGATAGCTCAAGATGTAATATTATATTCTAATATAATTATATTCTATTATATATTCTTTATATTATTATATTTTACTAATAATATGTTATTACTATAAATGATATTGCCATAGTATTATGGTCAGTATATTACTATCACATAACATTATTAATAATGTTATATATTACTTTTCAGGATATATGTTGCTACTGTTATTAATTTACTTTTGTCGTTATATTCTGACTTATTGTATTATGATAGATCAAGATATAAGCAATATTATAATTTAATATTATTATATTCTGTTATTACATATTCTAAATATTGCAATGTATGCTGTATGTTGTTAAATTTTATTGATGATGTTATTACTTCTTATAATTATTCAGAATAAGGGACATGGTTTAGAGAGTTAGTGTTTTGTTTATGAGAAAGTCTTTTGACTCCTAATGCAAGCAGACCCAGAACTGCCTTCCTTGTAAATCTTTTTAAGAGCTGGAGATCATGAGTCATCTGCTTGCTGGATATGTGACTCATCTTCCTTGAAAAAGAATGAGCTTCCATGTAAGAAAGAGCTGATTATTGCCCCCAGCAGCTCAGCTATGCCAGCCACTCTGTCCCATCTCCTTCCCTGTGGATAGAACATACTCAGTCCAGACCTGAATGTCCTTTAAGAATTTCAACCTAAAACATAAATACCTCATTAACCCGAGATGAGCTGCTCCCGTCTACTCCATGACCAGCATGACCGTAAGACACCTGAGTTCTGTTGACATTAGACATTTCCCAACACATCTATGTGTCAGAAAAATAGCTAAGAGATATTCTGGAAGGTAAGAGCTACCAAGAAGGGACTTCTGGGTAGGGATTAGGAGGTGTTATAATGTATTACAATTACTCATCATAAAATTTTCTATTCCCATGACTCACTGCCTAACAAAGGTGTCTGTGACATACTTTGAAGATTAAATAACAAACCTTTAAAAATAGAATGAGTTTCTTAATGTATCTAAAATGTTCCAAACTGAGTTTAACAAATAATGCACTTATATATCTATAACCAAAGCTACCATTGTTTTGAGCCTATTTTCTCATCTATGCAACAAGGGATACATATTGTCTAAGGTTCCTTCCAAGCTTAGATTCTAATAGAATACATCCCCTACACCAAATCCAGTGGGCAGCTAGGTGGCACAGTGGATAGAATGCCAAACCTGGGTTCAAATCTGGCATCAGACACTTACTAACTGTGCAACCCTGAGTAAATCATTTAAACCCTCTTTGCCTCAGTTTCCTCATCTGTAAAATGAGTTGGTGAAGAAAATGGCAAACCACTTCAGTATCTTTGTCAAGAAAACACCAAACAGGGTCATGAAGAGTTGGACACAGCTGAAATACAACAACAACCTATCCCAGTTCCTAGAGCATAGAAGGGGCATAATAAATGCTATTGACTAATCTATTGATTGATAGGCCTATGGGTTATCCATAAAACATAACAGAATGCTATAGATCCACTCCTCAACATTGCAGAGAAAAAAGAAACTCTTCCCAAATTCAAGTATCATTCTCATGAATTCACCCGAATTTCTAAAGATTTGAACAATATAGTAGAAGCTTGGTTTATGAGTAACCTAGTTTGTGCATGCTTTGCTGGGCAAGGAAAAATTTTTCGTAAAATTACAGGACAAACAAAAATTCGCAGTACAAACATCACGTTTGGACTTGAATGGCTTGTGAAGGGATGATGCCCAACTAGGGCAATGTTTTGTCTTGGCTTTTTTGCTTTCATATGTCAAACAAAGGAACTTGAGTTCAGTATACTGCCTAATTGGCCTCATTTTGCATTCACAGCAAGTCTGACCATATTATAGATGTCCCTCCCTGCTCTACTGCGGAGAGAGCAACTCCTATGGACTGGCCACCTTTTTGAATGTCAAATGTACACTTACCTAAAAGAGAACTCACACAGGCAAGCATTCACATGGTGATCAGAAGGAGCAGTATAAGGACACTCTCAAGGTCTCAAGTACTTTGGGATTGATTCTGTGACATGGAAGACATTGGCACAGGACTACGCAGCAAGGGATGCCCACATCAGAGAAGGTGCTGTGCTCTATGAGCAAAGCAGAATTGAAGTAGATCAAAAGAAACTCAAGATATACAAATTTAGATAATCCACTTCAAATGTTCACATGGAGTATTTGTGTGTGACCTGTGGTAGAATATTCTGAACTTGTATTGGTCTGATCAGCCACAGTAGGATGCACTGTAACTTGACTCTAAATCCGTGATGTCATTTTGGTCCTCTTAGAGAATGAAGGATGACAACCAACCAACCAACCAGACATTCATCCATATCCATAACACAGTTGACACTCCTGTGACTTCCCTTCACCTCCAGGATCAAATACAAAATCCTCTGACATTCAAAGCCCTTCATAACCTGCCCCCTCTACTTTTCTAGTCTTATCCCTTACAATCCCAATCACCCCAATGCTCCATGATCCAGTGACTTTGAATTCCTCCCACAGAACTCCATCTCTTGACTCAGAGTGTTTTCTCTGGCTGTCCCCTATGCCTGGAATACTCTCCTTCCTCATTTCTTTCTCCTGGTTTCCTTCAAGTGCCAGCTGAAATCTAATCATCTTCGGGAAGTCTTTCCTGAGCTCCTTTAACTCTAGTCTCTTTGTTAACTATAGTGTCTTTTATATCTATGTAAGACATATGTATATTATATATAGTTGTTTGCCTGTTGTCTCCCTCATTATAATGTGAGCTCCTTGAGGGAAGGGACTGTTTTTGACATTCTTTCAATCCCCAGAACTTAGCACAGTGCCTAGCACATAGAGATTTATGGTGCCTAATAGTTATTTATTGACTGACTAACTTCTCTTTCCATCCTTTGGCTGTTGAGTTTCTTTGAGTCACTCTACCTACAGTACACCAATGGGTGGCATCCTTTTGCTTCCTCCCTCCTTCCCTCCTTTCTTTCTTTCCTTTCTTCCTCCTTTCTTCCCTCTTTCCTTCCTTTCTTTTATTCTTTTCGCATATTTCAAGTCTAAATTTAAAAAAAAAACCTATTAACAATAATCAACATTTTGTGATATAAAGAACAGGAAAGAAAATTGTATAAGAAACTGTAAATTGTTATGTACAGTTTTAAAAAAATATCCATATGTGTATATATGTGTGATATATATATGTATACATATATGTAATGTTTAGCAAAATGTAGCAAAATTGCTCTATTTGGACTTCCTTTTTTTGTAAAAAAAAAAAAAAAGTCTTACCAATTTTTTTTTCACTCTCACTAACTCACTAAGCCACTTCCTCTCAATTTCCAACTCAATGGTTTCTAAAACCATTCATTGTAACCTGTATATGTAATCAAACAAAATAAGTCAGCACCTTGGCCAGGGATGGTCTGGTACCTCTGGTCCATTGATGTTCTGATAAGAGATGAGAATGACATTTCTTCAGTGGTCCTTTGAAGTCACAATGAGTTTCTGCTTTGGACAGAGTTCTGAGGTATTTTAAGGTTGCTTCCCCTCACATTATTAAGATGGTCATTGCATAAATCATTCTGATAGTTGTGGCCTCAGTTCACAACAGTCTTTCCAGGTTTCTCTGAATCTATCACACTTTGCACATAAAATTCCATCACATTCATATTCTATAATTTGTTCAATCATTCTCCAACTGATGTGTACATTTTTTGTTTCCTCTAATTTGCTACAACAAAACAGTGTTTTTATAAGTATTTTTGATGTACATAGGAAGTTTTCCTCCATGCTAGGCCTCATTGGGGTACATGACTATCCCCTTTCCCAGAGGAAAATCTGCTCTATTGGGCTCATAATCAACCTGGCAAAGTTTTCCTTTCTGAATGCTTGCCTTGACTTGGGTGCCTCCAGCTAAGCAGTCAGGAGCTCACTTAAACTCTCTCATTTAACCTCAGCTGGTCTCCATGAAATTTCATCATTATGACAGATCAATTTCACAATTTGATGCCTCTTTCTTATTCTAGTGGTTGGCTGCATATTTCCCACATGTCAACATTTACTGTGGGGTCCAGAAACTTGTTGTTAGAAACCAGCCTTAGAACTAAGAAGACCTGAGTTCAAATCCTAACTCTGACCCACACTGTCTTTGTGATCCTGGGCAAGTTACTCAATGCTCTGCCAATTTTTTAAGAATATAAGTTACAAAGAAAATAAGATCCTGCATCCCCAGAGGAAGATCCTTTTAGGAGTGCCTATCCCAGTGGAATCACAAATCCAGTTCATGTCCCTATCCCTAGAAGCCTGAGAGAAGATCCTCAATCTCCTCAAATTATGCCCTAGCCCTAACAAATTTGTTTGAAGCCAAATGGACAGGGTTATCCAAAGTACCCAGGACTACTTCTCAGTGCCAAATATAATAAAGAAAGCTAAGTACTTTCCAGAATTGTCACAGAGTAAAGAAGGCAAGTAACAGCAACAACTAACAACAATACCAATAAATAATGATGATGGTGATAATGATGATGATAATTTGTGCTACAATTCCATTACCTAAATTTATCTTTTCTTAATAGGAGAAAACGGAGCTTATTATTTTAAAGTTTAAAAATCTCTAACTCTTCTAAGAAACTTCAAAGATCAGACCAAAGGAACCTTAGTGGGAAGAACTCACTTATGTGAACTTGGAACCTGGTTTTTATGTTAAGGAATTCTGTGAATTATGTATTTCCTAGTTAGGAAGCCAGATGAGAGTATATTGACATTTACAGAACCTCTCTTCCAGGAATTTAGTGCAAAGTGGAATCTAACACATTCTCCCGTTAAATGGCAGTCTTGTTATTCCCCACCTCTTTTCAATGGATCAGCTTTGGAAAGTGTCTTGGAAAGAAAGTGCCCTTGTGACCACTGCTCAGAAACTATGGAGCTGGCAATGCTGAATTCCCTTTGGAAGGTGATTTACTAAATGGTCATGATTTGTGTATACAGATGCCAAATCCCATCCTGCCCAAAGTGAAGGAGAAATTTTGCAGTGGGATAACCAGTGAATTAGGAACATACATCATGATTTGGGCTCATATAAGATCCTAAATCCCTGTAATAGTTTTAGAATGTCAGTGAAATGATCCCTAGTAAAAAAGACAGCACAGCCTTAGGTAGCTGACTCTGATGTGAGTCACCCCTGCTGAGCTGGGTACTTTCATGAATTAATAAGCTCTAAGGAGCTCATCTCATATCAAGTTTACTGGGAATGGATACTGCTAAAGAGAGTGGTGTTTCTCTGGATTTGGGGTCTCCAATGGAGGCTTGTTTTCCCCTGAGTCAGATTTCTAGGAAACCTGAGGAAAAATGAGTTGACAAATGGAAAAGTCAGTATCACAGAATCTCGGAGCTAAGAGACCTGAGAAGTCATTTTATTTGACCCAATGAACAATAGTTTCGGAAGCTAAACTTCTGGGTTCAAATCCTGCATTTGTTCTTTATAACTCAGTCCTTATTAGGGTAAATAATGAATCCCCTGAAGTGGTCACATTATCTGAATTCCTACTGTATATTTCCATTGGGTTGGAACAAATTGCCATATTTTACATAATTATGACTTTTAAAGTGTTCATTCAAATATGTGTGATAATTTCAGAGAATTTTTTATTTGTACCAATGAAGACATAGCTATGCTGTATGTGTGTGATCTTGGGCAAGTGACTTAAAGTTTCTTAATCTTAGTTTCTTCATCTGTGAAATGAGAGATTGGGCTAGGAGGCTTCTAAATTCCCTTGATCTCCCTTTGAAGTTCCTGCCTGAAGACCTCCAGGGAGAGAAAATCCATCATCTCCCAAGGTAACTCATTCCATTTCTGGGTAGGTCTTATCATTGGGTAGTTGTTTATTTTCTTACAACAACCTAAATCTTCCTCTCTACATCTTCTTCCCATTACTCTTAGTTCTGCTGTCTGAGGCCTAGCAGTATAGATATCATTTGTATTCCAGGTGACATCCCTTTTGATACATGAAAACAATCATAATAACCCCCTAAGCCCAGACTAAACATCCCCAGTTCCTTTAGCTCACCTCATATGGACTAATATTGAGCTCCTTCATCATCCAGATCACTATGATCTCCAGATGTTCTCCAACTTATCAATGTCATTCCTCAAGTGGGGCACCCAGAACTGAACACAATGATTCAACTTATTTTGACCAAAATCAATGGGACTGCCTATCACCTACCTTTTGATGCTAGGCCTTTGGTTCAACAAACATTTGCTGAATGCCTACACTGTACAAGTCACTCAGGGATAGAACAATGAGCAGGATATGGTCCCTGCCTTCTGGGAGCATACTTAAAAGAATGCTGGATTTGGAGTCATGAAACTTGGGTTTAATCACAGCTCTACTATTTGTATTGTATATGCTAGTACATGTACATGGTCTCTTCTGACACAGCAGAAGCTTTTTGGAGACAGAGACTATTCCATTTTGTCCTTGTAGCCCCAGTATCTAGCACAGAACCTGGCACACAGAAGATACTTAAAAAATGCTTTTAGATTGGTTGATTGAGTGTCTTTGGAAGAGTCATTTAAGTGCTTTAAATCTCAGGAGTTTTTTTTATCTCAATTGGCATGCAATAATCTGTAAGATGTAATTCAGGTTTAAGCCTGATAATCTAGTTCATAAATAACTATATTTCAATATGGAATGGGTTAAACATGATAGAAAGGAAATAAAATGCATTGGAAATGTAGAAGAGGGAAAACTCACATCTAGTTGAGGAAATCAGGGAGGGCTTCATGAAGGAGATGACATTTGATTTGGATATTTAAGGAGAGATGGGATTTTGTCCATTGGAAAGATGAAGTCAAAGAAAGGCCTTCAAGTGGAGGAAATCATGGTAGCAAAGCAAAAGCACAGAGGACAGAAAGCTCAGGGCACATTCAGAGGAGGGCAGGTAGACCATTTTGGCTGGAGTGCAGAGGATACGTAGGAGAATATGGAAGACGAAACTGAAAAGGCACATTGGGGGTGGGGTGGGGCACATAATGGAACGGCAGGTCAGGTTTGGACTTTGTTTCTCAGGCTTTCCCATCTTCATTCTAGAATGCCTTCACTCTCACCACCTAGTCATTTGAGGTACTCATAGTGTCTTTTGAAAGGCACTGTGTCAGAAGAGATAGCCATCCTCAAACCCAGGAAGACTTGGGCTTGAATTCAGCCTCTGACATACATAAGCTGTGTAACTCTGGGCAAGTCACTTAGCCTCCCAATGCACTAGGTAATTCTATGATATTGTAAAGTTGTGGGGAGGATATATACTTGCATTAGTAGATGGAGTTTCCTGACCCAGGAGTGCCCTACTCCAATAAAACCACATGTCTAGTCCCTATTCCTCTCTCTTCTGAATGCCCATGATTCTAGACCATAGCACCCTATGTCCAGAAGTGCCCCTTCCTGCAAACCTTCCCTGAGGTGTTGAACTAGATAATTTTGGGTACAGAGTCTGAAAAGCCTGAATTTGAATCCTGTCTTACCAGCTCTATGAACCTATTAACCTCTATCTGCCTCAGTCATCTATAAAATGGGAATAATAAGAGCGAGGTTATTATAAAGACCAAATAAGATAGTACTTTTAAAATTTTTAGAATAGTACCTGGAATATAGTAGGCACTTAACAAATTTTTGTTTCCTTCTTTCCTTCCCCTTTTCGCTACTAATAAAAACTGATGTACATTCTTCTAGCACCCCAATAAGTAACAGAAGCTGATTTAATAAACAAGTTATTAGACACTGAGAGTTTGAGCAGATTGTTGGAAAGGAAGCATCAGAGCATCCTTGCTTTAATCAATCAATGAGAAAGCAGAGTCTAACAATATGTTATTTACAAGAAACATGAAGATTCATGCAGAGTTTAAATAAAGAGTTGAAGCAAAATCTATTCTGCTTCAGCTGAAGTAAAAAAGAGATAGCAATCAAGAGCTCAAGAAAAAAGCAAAAATAGACTTGATTAAAACAGTAAACAGGAAACCTATATTATGATGAAAGATATGATAGATACAAATTCATATCAGTACTATATATATGCATATGTACATATATAATGCATACACACATACTGATTAACATAGCATCTAAATACTGTGTATAACAGAATAGTGTTAGTATATTGCTATGTATAGGTAATGTGCATGGTTAGTAAAAATGTGTGCTCCTTTCTATTTCCAATAACCAGAAATTTTCATATGTAACTCTTGTAAAAATTCTGTTCAAGTCCTGAACTTCTTTCTTGTTTATTTTTTGGTTAGTTTTATTTTGCTTTGAAAATAATATATTGAGTTTCCCCATTATTGTAGGTATATTATTTCTTCTTGTAACTCACTTAGCTTTTCATAGAATTTATTCTCTGATCTCAAGGAGCTCCCATTATAATGGAGAAGACAACTATATGAAAGGTTCCAACTGCAAGTCAGATGGAAGTTTCACGTGGTTCTTAGGGTACATCAGCCAAGTAGATGATGTTTCTTCTTGAATATCATTTCCACTGATTAGATCATACTGGTTTCTGATGTTGACTATGACAAGGTATTTGGTGACAAGAATACATTTTTCCTGGGTCTTCAACAGCCAATGACTGCAGCATTTGAAGGAGTAGTTGCTGGGCTACATCTCTATAAGGGTTGCAACACTCCTCTACAAGAAATAGGATCATGCCTGTTGGTATTGGTGCTGGAAGCATTACAATTCCCAAGACTCTTGGGTTCAGTGTCCTGGGCTGCCTCCATTAGCATTTGAAGGAATATTATGGTCAAAGGGTGATATGGCATGCTGGAGAAAGGATTTCTCCCCTCTCTCCCTCAGGATTCCTTGCCTACCCTGTGTGGGACAGTTGGTTGCCAGCTGTTAAGGATAACTGACTCCTTCACAGGAGTTTCCTCCCCATATGATGGCTATAAAGGCTGTGGTGGAGACAGAACCAATGATCTGGGAGGTGCTTTCAGTCCCAGGGCTTCTGGGACTGCCTATTGGTAGCAGTTGGTCACCAGTTGCTGCTGGTGGTGAAGAGGACATTACATTATATCTTCTATCTCCATATTTCTGAATAGCCTTTCCTCTATGCCTAGAATATACTCCTTCCTCACTTTTACCTTGGAGAATTCCTGGCTTTCTGCAGAGATTAATATAAGTGCCATGTCCTATAGAAAGCCTGCCTTGATCTTCCTGTTGTCAATGCCCTCCCCTGACAATTACTTTTTATATAATGAGATGGGATTGATATGCATGCACAGCACACTCAGCTGATGGAGTTTCTACATGGGAGAGACTGAGAACCCAGTCTTATGATGTGCCCCATTGCCCAGTTTGGAGTATTGGAAACATCTAAAAACATCCTGTAATTAATTGTTTGTGGTCTACTAACCATCTGGTTAAGAAACAGATTGTTTATTGGTTACAGAGCCGGCACTAAGGTGTTTTCTAAAGGCACCAACCAGCCAAAGCGAGTCTCTTTTACTCTGCCTCATTCTGTCTATCTGTGTTTGAGTTTGGAGGCAAGTGATTCAGAAAGCCTTAGAGCAGGGGAGGATCACATGGCCCTGATGTTGTGTCTAGTTCTTGCTTTTGAGGAAAGAGTATGGGAGGCAGCTGTGACTTTGGGAGCTGTTTGACCCAGCATAGATTGAAGGCAGTCAAGAATAAAGAACTGACGGACAGCCAGATGGCATAGTGGATGGAATGCTGGACTAGAGATCAGGAAAACCTGAGTTCTCCCCTTAACTCTAGCTAGCTAGGTTAGTCATTTAACCTCTTGCAGCCTCAGTTTCCTAACCTGTAACATGGGGATAATGATAGCACTTACCTCACAGGGTTGTTGTAAGACGCAAATGAGGTAATATATGTATATCATTTTGAAAACCTTGAACTCCTAGATAGATTATTATGGTGTCTCATTATTATTATACATTATTACTATCCAGTGAAAGCATCATCCAATTACTGCTTTTATTATTATTCATTTATTATGTCCTTTCTTCATTGACTATGCAGAATTTGGAAGAGAATTTGTGGGGCAGATGCTATTTAGAAACTACTTTAAGTTTCTGAGCCCACACTCCTCTGGGACTAAGGAGAGGTAAAGAAGAATGTGACTCTAGGTGTTAAGGGGAAAACATTTGTACACCTTATCTCACTTTATCTTGGCTGTAAATATTTTCTTGTAAAAGTTAATTTATGCTGATTACTTAAGCAGTAATCACTGGTGATCATCATTAAGGAGAACTTATCAAAATGGGGACTTGAGCTAAAAATCACTCCAACTTTTCCAGGAATGCCCCCAAGAGCACTTAGGGAAAGACATAGCTAGCTAGTTTTACTCTGGAAGAATAAGACCAGAGCTATCTATCATCTATCTATCTATCTATCTATCTATCTATCTATCTATCTATCTATCTATCTATCTATCTATCTATCTACCTATCTATCTACCTACCTATCTATCTATCTATCTATCTGTCTATCTATCTATCTACCTATATATCTATCTACCTATCTATCTATATATCTATCATCTATCTGTCTGTCTGTCTACCTACTTACCTATCTACACATATATGTATGTATATGTAATTTATATGTGTGTATACATACATACATACATAGTATTTACTTTACATGTTGTTCCCCTCTGTCCAATAAGATGTAAGCTTCTTGTGGAAATAGTCTCATTTTTGTCTTCTTATTTCCAATTCTTGGCATGTAGCAGGATCTTAATTCAAATTGAATTGAGGACACATAGTACTCTTTTATCTCTTTATGTAGTTAGCACTATACCTAGTCACCATTTTTGTTGGTCCAGTCCAAAGGTTATAAAATACATTCCTTCTTTTCCCTAGCCTCTTTAAATTGCTGCTTTGCTTCGAAGTTCCTACAGGAGGCTTTTCTTGAGCTTCTCAATGATTGATGCTGTTACTCCCTTTTAATATTAGCTTCTATTATTTTGCCTTTACTTATCTTTGTGCGTGTTGTATTTTGTGAGCAGAGAGGACAAGAATGATTTCATTTTCATCTTTGCCTCCTCAGTGCCTAGAGCAGTGACCTGGAGTGGTCAAGTGCATGGTAGACATCTATTCAGTGCTTATTAAAAGTAATGATTTGGGGTGTTACTACTAGAAACTGACCCATCAGGATGTGTTTCTCTTATTATGAAAATCACAGCAAGATAGAGTAAATGAGACTGTCCAGTTTTAGTACAATGGAAAGACCACTGACTCTGGAGCTGGAGCACCTGAATCCAGATTCTGATTCTGTCACTTAGTTGTGTGACATTGGTAAAGTCACAATCTCTCTGAACCTCAGTTTCCTTAAGTCCAAAATGAAAGGATTCAATTGGATGGACTTTGAAGTCCCATCACAACTCCAGGATTTAGTGACATGTCCTCGTTTTAAAGATGAGGAAACTGGGGCACAAAGAAGGATTTGCCTAAGGCTTGTCCAAGGTGTCGCTATAAACTAGTGGCTCAACCCAAGGATCTCTTGACTCTCAATGTGGTTGTCTTTGGACAATTCCACATTGGAAGTATGGAGACTTCCCAAGAAATACTTGGACTTCACTATTTATTAGACTACTTTACTTTCTGTGGAGATTTTCTCTCCAACCCCAAGTACTAAGAAGGGTTCATATCTTGCAGCAACGTTTATAGCTCTGTGTAATACAAGAGAGTTGTAATGGTTGCTATAAGGACAGAAGTGCAGATTTTTTATCTCAGATTTTGATATTGTGTCATTGTTCCCCCCTCATACCCCGTCCCCTTACTAAAGCCTTTCTCTAACCTTTCATTGTGATGGTAGGGTGATCCAGGGATCTCAGAGGCTATGCCAGGAAAACCCAATCTCTGGCAGATTCTACCCAAGCAGAAAGATTTTCAATATAGACTTGGCAATAGAAGGTGTGCCTGTGACCTGCCCAGCTAAGCAAGGAAAGCTTCATCACCATAGATTAGCCACCAGATGACAGAGCCACAACTAATAATTCTGGCACCTGAGGCAAATTTTATTGGGGGTAGGGGAAAGTTTGTCCCAGTTGAACTGAGTTACACAGGCAGTGGGGCAACTCCTTCCCCAGGGAGTCCATGTCCAGCTGCATGCCTGACCCCTTAACCCTCAGGGAATGGCACGACTGAACATATATGAGCTTAAGTGTTACTCTCTTCAAGAAGTATATCCTGATACCCTTCTTCCACTTGTTAGTGCCCTTTAAATCACTTTGCATTTCTTTATACATATCTGCTATATCCTATAGCACAATGCCTGGCACCTAGTGAGCACTTACTATGATCCTTTTCTTTTTGTATCTATAGTTTTTCTGAAAACATTCTCTATCTCTCCTGTAGATATAATCTCCTTAAGGGCAAGGCCAATCTCACTTTCGGTTTTGTATATTCAGCATTGAGTACAGTACCTAACATACGGTGCTTAACTGGTTTTGTGAACTCCTCCAGTAGCTAGATGGTGCAGTAGATAAAGTGCTGGGCTGGAGTCAGAAACCTCAGACACTTACTAGCTAGCTGTGTGACCTTGGACAAGTCACTTAACCTGATTTGTCTCACTTTCCTCATCTGTAAAATGAATTGGAGAAGACAATGGTAAACCACTTTAGTATCCTTGTTGAGAAAACTCCAAATGGTTTCCCAACTGAACAACAAAATCTTTGGAGCCCCGTCGAAGAGGCTGAATTCTTGGAGAAAGAATAGGTCAATACGGAGGCAATAGGCTGGAGGACAACTGAAGAAGATCCTCTGAATGTCATGGATACTGGGGAAAGCCCTGCTTGCTCTACCCTTGTAACTATTAGATCACAGAATGAAGCCTTTGGAAACAGAGAAAAAAGGAGTCTCTCAGTTCCTTCTACTTTTAGAAGTAGTGACAGTCTTAAACACAGAAAAGGGAAGGGAGTGCTATGCTTAGAATTACACTGTTTTTACACCATCTTCAATTGCCACCTCTACTCTGCTTACATAGAGTTTCAAAGTGAAAAAAATATTTTCTGGAATGAAGGATGTGTTCTATGAAATTCATTTTGTTGATCTCTGCCTGTCTTAGACCTCTGTTTTGATTTAAAATTCAAGACTAGTTCCAAATACACCTGGGTATCAAGTTACCTAATTACTCATGGAAGACTTTAGTCAAGTAAAAAATTGAACATTGAGAAAGAAGTATAGATTTCGCATTTCATGCCCTTACATCACATCATGGAGAAACTTCCATTATATCACATCAATATTGATGAAGCTCTTACAAAACTTTTTTGGACTCTCTTGCTTCTATATAGAAATTTTAGAGCAGGATGGGAGCTTGATGATTGTGTGGTGTGACTTCTGCCATTCACAGAGAGGAAAAGTATAGTCTAGAAAGTTAAATAAGGGGTCCAAATTCTCATCTCAAGGTCTTTTATCTTTAAACCCAGGGCTCTTTCTACTCTACTATGATCAAATTCAAACCAACCAACATTTATTAAGCACCTACTATATAGGTGCTACTATATAGGCATCTAGGAGGTGCCATAGTGCATAGAGTGCTGGTTCTAGAGTCAGGAAGCCCTGAGTTCAAAGGCAACTTCAGACACTTACTAGCTGTGTGACCCTGGGCAAGTCAATTAACCTCTATTTGCCTCAGTTTCATCAATTGCAAAATGAAGATAATAACAAAACCTGCTTCATAGGGCTGTTATGAGGGTCAAATGAGATAATATTTGTGATGCCTGGCACATATTTCTTTCCCCCTGATATATGTATGGTACTGTGCTAGGTCCTAGGGAAATAAAGACAAAATGAAAACAAGTCCTGTCCTCAAGGAGGTCAAATTCTTCTGGGGTGGAGGGGTAGGAAATGCAAAATGTATATAGATAAGTAGATATACTATAATTCTGAGAGGAAGGAGAATAGGTTGCACATAGTGGGTGTCACATTAACTGATCCTTTAAAGAAACTAGAGATTAATCTATGACTCAGTGTGATTATGCATGTGGAATTTTAGAGACTCAGGCTTTTTTATAAGGTGAAGAAAAGTAGCTTGGATAATTTTTGTTAGACCTAGAATATCTTTCAGAACTGAAAAATTAGAGGAGAGCTGGCATCCAAATGAAGCCTTCTTTAGCAGGGACACCCCTTCACCCTGGAATGCCTATTCTACTTAGCTTCAGTGTTGGGAGAAAATAGGGCTTGAGACATGGTCAAACTCTCGTAATAGACCAGGCAAATCATATCAAAGTATTTCATTGACTGTATTAAAACAAAATCTAACAAGGAGGAAAACTCTGGTGATAAAATTATTCTTGCCTTTTATCTTCCCTGTAATATCAAACCAACTGTCATCTTCTATTTCTCCTGGACAGAGATGATCCAAAGCAGAGGTGAAATAGGTATCCTGATGGAGCAGAAATGTCTGTCTGCCCATATAATTCTCCCTTCTTTCTGTCTTGACATTCTCTTTAAAATAGTCAAATGAGCAGAGAATAAATGTGGGTCATCATGTCTAGAAGATTCTCATTATGGTTCTTTGGGTTCGGCTTCTCATGCCTTAGTTAGGTTTATGTCACTGTGGAGGGCAGTTGTCTGACCGGTCATAGATCCTTTGGGCTCCATCCTCCCTACTGGATAGGGGCAGATCGGAATCCTACCAAGGTCTGTCTTTTCTTCTCTTGGGAGGGAGGGGTGGTGAGAGTGTTGATTAAGAGTACAGTTTTCTCTATTATGGCTGTCTTCTCCCTTTCACCTTTGTCCTTGCTGATTTATTCAGCCACATTTTGAATTAGCTTGCTTTTTAACCTAAGGGCAATATAATGGTCCTTAGGTGCATATGAGCCTCTTCTTTTTTTATGGGATTTATATCAGATAAATGAATTATTAATGCAGTCACAATAACTCAGAGCCCCCAGTTAAAAAAATTCCCATTGTTCAGAAAAGGGCTTGACTTTCTGTCTTGAAACCATGGGTGAGGAGGGGGTTGAGATACAGAATAAATATATTTCAGTTGAGTGAGGTAAAGATTGGTGATGGTGGAGAGGTACATGCTCTCACCTAGGAGGGAGGAGAAACCACTTCCTCCATACGAAGATGTACTCGTTTTCTAAGATAAGTCAATCAAAAAGAATTTTTAAATGACTACTATGTACTGCACACTATGTTAGAGATTGGATATACAGATACAAAGAATGAAACAATCCCTACTTTCAGTGAGCTTACATTCTAATAGAGGAGACAACAAGTAATATAAAATATATATTCAGCATAAATTTAAAGTTAGCAAACATTTATATGCATTGTAGTTAAATACAAGGTACTTTGGGAGACAGGACACAAGCAGTTAGAGGGAGGAAAGATTTCATGCAGAAGACATTGCCTGAGCTGGGTCTTGAAGGAAAAAGAGATGATCTATCAGGTCGACATAGTTATGGGGTTTATCATGGGGAGAGGAGATAGCCAGTGTAAAGGGTTGGAGATGGCAGCCTCCATGAGGAACAGAAAAAGTCCAATCTTGTCTGCAAAATAGAGTGTGGGAGGGGAAGTAAGGTCCAATGAGGCTGGGAAGTGAGAGAATAGAAGCTGGAGAAAGGTTGTGTAAAACTTTAAAAGTAAACAAAATAAATGGCTTGAAATTTTAAATTTAATTTTAAAATGTAAACAAAGGAGTTCATATTTTATTCTACAGCAATAGAGAAGCCACTAGAATTGGTTGAGTAAGGATTGAATTGAGTATGCATTCGTGTGGTCAGGTCTTTGCTTAGAGAAAATCCCTTGGCAGCAGTGTGCAGGACTAGAGTGGGTGGGAGACCTGAGGCAAAGAACTCAATGAGGAGATTGTTGCAATAATCTAGACCAGAGGAGATGAGGGACTGAACCAAGATGGCGGCCTCATGAATGGAGAGAAGGGCTTGAATACGAAAAATGTTATGAAGGTAGGCACAGCAGACTTTGGCTCCATGTATGGTCTTCCCATTGGCTCTGGGCCTTTCCTCCATGGTCCTGTTCCTTTACTAGGACCATCTTCCCTCTGACCTCTGTGAAAAGAAGAGTCAGACTTCCCTTCCCTACTTTTTCCAGCTTTCATGGTCAGACTGTCTTCTGCACTATTGTAACCCACCTCAGTTGTCCCCATCCCCAGACATATTTGCTCTAAAGGAAGATATTCCACATCACAAAGAGGCTTTAAATACTCTCATCATTCTGGTCTTCATCCTTTGAACAAACTCCAGGTTCTCAAGGTCCTTTATAAACTCTGCACATAATACTTCAGATATGGTCTGACTAGGGCAAGGCATGTAGGGCCTTCTCCTCCTTATTCCTAGAAACTACCTCTCAATTAATGCAGCCCATGATTGAATTAGTGTTTCTTGTCTGCCATATCACAACGTTTATTCATATCCAGTTTAGAATCTACTAAGAACACCAAATCCTTTACAGAAAAGTGGTTGACTAGCCATGGTCTCCCAAGGGGCTTCCTCCGCAGTATACATGTATACACCCATACCCACACTGCTAATGCCTTTCCTTTGAGATCATCTCCCATTTACACTGTATATACTGTGTGTGTGCATGTGTGTGGTTGTCAGCATGTTGTCTCCTCAATTAAACTGTGAGCTCCCTCAAATGAGGGACTGTGGTTTTTGCCTTTCTTTGAATCGCCAGGCCTTGACACAGAGCCTGGAATTTTACAAATATTTAATAAATGTTTATTGACTGACTTTTCCATTTATCCTATTATATTTCACATTATTAGATGTGGCCAATGTTTTAGCGTGATGTTGCCAAGATATTTTTGAATTCTGAATCTGTCATCTGGTGTGTTATGGTGTATTACCTGTCTGTCCCAGTTTTGTCTTGTCTGCAGATTTGATAAGCATACCATCTCTGCCTTTTACAAGGCACCAATGAAAATATTAAACAACATGGGTCCAAACACAAGTCACTGGAGGTAATCTACTACAGACATTCCAAGTTGTCACTGGGCTACTTTGGGGCTATGGCTATGTCCAATTGCATTTAATTCTAGTTATTATTTGGCCCACTTCACTCCACCTTTTTTAGAAAAAAAATAGCATGAGAGATTTTATTAAGTAGGATATGAAAATCTAATAAAGCTTTATATATGTGCAATATATACACAGAGAGCATAGAAAATATATGTGTATGTGCACATATAAAAATACATTTTATATGTATAAAATATGTGGAAATATGTGGAGTGAGAGAGAGAGAGAGAGAGAGAGAGAGAGAGAGAGAGAGAAAGAGAGAAAGGAAGGAGAGAAAGAGAACATTCTCCTAATCCAGCAATTTAGAGGCTAAGGAAGGGATTAGGCCTATGGTTTCATTGGTATGGTGGATGTCAAGAAGAGCAAATTCCCTCTACCAACACACACCAGCTAGCCAACTTTTCTGCCTCATACAGTCTTCGAAAGACGCCAAAATCACCGAGTGATTACGAAACTTTCCCAGAGTCATGGTATGTGTCAGAGACAGGACTTGAATCCAAGTCTTCCTGCCTCTGAGGCTGGCCGTCTTTTCTCTACACAGGAGTGCCTTTCATCTCCTGAGTAATCCCAATCCAAACAGGAAACAAGGTTAGTCAAGTTGGTCATGATCTTAATTAAGCCATGATGGTTCTTTGTGCTCATCACTGCCTTCTCTAGCACCATCTTGGTCCAGGTCTCATACTTTGGGTCTGCTTGAGAGCACAGAGCATCCACCTTCTGACCAAAATCTTAAAAGTATTCATCGTTGGATGCAGTTACAGAATTGATATCACGTATGAGGTCATTCTGGTCCCTGGGGACCCACACCTCCATCCTGAACTCTTCCTTCCCTCAGCTTTCAGTTCCCCAGTGTTCAGAAAGTGGGCACTCACCCAACAGTTCCCTCCACAATGACAGAATAATATAAGAGCACAGCTGCTGTTGTTGTTGTTGTTCCATTCCCAGTGCTTAGTGTGGTGCCTACAGAGAAGAAGTATTTAATAACCTTTTCTAAATCTAATCCAATTCAGATTTGAAAAGGAATGCCCTCACCAACAATAATGGTAACCAATCATCCAACCTTCTCTGAAGGGAACTTACTACTGCCCAAGGCACCCCCTCCTAGTTTCAAAGAGCTCTAATTATTAGAAAAAGTTTCTGTACATTGAATTTAAATTTGACTCCTTGCAACTTCCATCCATCTCTCCTAGTTCCTCCTTTTGGGGACCAACAGAACTTTCCCAATTCCTCTTCCACGTCAGCCGTTGGAACGCTCCCCACCTTTTCAAGGCCAATAGCGCCAGCTCTTCCAATAGCTTCCATTCCTCCTCATCCTGGTTGTCCCCTCTGCTTGTTTCAGATCATCAACATCATCCTTCATCATTTTCCTTCTGAAAAAATGTGTTTGATTTAGCTCTTTTTTGAGGCATGAGTCATAACAAGTTATTTTGTCGATTTCTTCTGAAAAAGAAATATCAAAGGGACATTTTAGCTTTGTGGGTACCAAGCCAGCTGTGGCAAACATCAGAAGACTTGCATGTACAAGAGCCCCAGGAATCTTTCAGTATGGGTCAGTGGCCTCTGTTTCTACTTGAGTTTGACACCTATGATTCAGACCAACCTCTTCAGTTTACAGATTAAGAAACAGGATCAGGGGGACCACAAGCAGTTTTTCTGAGTTCGTACACATATTAGGTAGCAAAGCAAGACTTGAACCCAGATTCTCAGACTCCAAATCCATTATTTTCATATCATTCCCATAGAACTCAATTCTCCTGGAATAGTATTTCACCTATGACATGTGTTAGGTGGGGTATGCCTGTAACAGCATATGTGGTCCTACAGATGCCCCACAGGCTGGCCATATGTAGTGATTTTAATTGCAGGTCAGAGCACAAGAATTTATACTGACTGGAGAGTTAGGGGTAACTCAAGCAGGAAGGGATCTGCAAGGAGCTTAGGGCAATACCAGTCTTGGTTTGTTTCTTTGTTCTTTCCTTTTTCTTTTCTTTTCTTTTCTTTTCTTTTCTTTTCTTTTCTTTTCTTTTCTTTTCTTTTCTTTTCTTTTCTTTCTTTCTTCTTCCTTCCTTCCTTCCTTCCTCCCTTCCATTCATTTATTGTATATTTATTAAGTTCCAACTATGGGAAATGTTCATTTCACTATACTTTATATGGATACCCACTGACATCAGTGAGGGTAGTCTATCCACCAATGTAGATCATAGCCCTAACTTCACATGTGCTCTTCAATTACTTAGATAAACTAGACTAACAGAACACTTGTGCCTAGAATGTCTGCATAACCCACAGAATCATAAATAATAATCTTGACTCCTGGTTTAAAGAACACAAAATGTACCCAGGACAAGTAGATAGAGGGGAAGATCTTGGGAGAGGGATTTCTATGTGGGAGGAAATCCCCCAGTATACTATTCCATTGTGAAGAGACAGAGATCCCGAGGCCCTGAAGCTGGGTGAAGAAGCACAATGGGGCTGGTCCTGGACAAGCTTACCCCAATATGGACACTGTCTCAGGAGAAGAGGAGGAGGGAGGGTGCCATCTGCTAGTGCCCCATTTTAATTAATATTCTTGCGAATAAGTCCCAAAGCTCAGTTGTTTCTATCAGCTAAAGGCCTACAAGTGTTGATAGTGCCTGCTATATTTTGTCACTTTGGGACAAAGTTCTAGTTGCCTCATTCTAGGTACAACTCCAATTATTGAAGTTAAAATATGATTATGTGCTCATAGGATTGTGAGTTAGGAGGGGATTTAGAGATCATTTAACCCAACCCCTTTTTTTGACTAATAAGGAAAATGAGACCCACAGAAGGGATATGCCTTGTCCAAGTTCTCACAGAGCTAATATGGAGCCATACACCCAATAGTCTACTCCTTGGGCTTTGCGTGATTTGAGTTTTAGCTAGCTTGTTATCTGTTAGGGACAAATAAGGGATAGAAGGTCTGTGATTACCTTTGGTCCCTTAAAACAAAGGGGAGGTTATTTATACTGGAAAAGCAGTGTGACATAGTAGGTAAAGTGTTACAATTAGAGTGGGAAAGACCCGAGTGCAAATTCCACTTATTAGCTGTGTGACTCTGGGCAAGTTATTTAACTTGTCTGTTCTTCAGTTCCTTCATCTTTAAAAGTGAGAGGTTGGATTTGATGGTCCCTTATATCTCTCAGTCTATGACCCTATGGGAGGAGCACAAAGAATTGGCAGGAACTTTAAGAATAACTCTTCTGACCTTTTTATTTCTTAGATAAGGACAGGGAGACCAGAGAAGTGAAGGGAAGCTGGCTTGCTCAAGGTCACATGGTCAGTAAGTGTGTGAGGTGAGATTTAAACTCAGATCTTTCTGACTTCAAGACTGAGACTCTTTCTTCTGTTTGACATGGGCTTAGTTTTCTAGCTGTGAAAGAATGGCGCTGCTCGGCAAGTGTTTTAGAAAGTCTGGGGAGGAGGAAGATGGAGAGAGAATCTCAGAAGGAAGCATAATAGATCCAAATCTTGCTGATGGGCGTTGCCCTGTCTGGGCAAAGTCCAGGCTTCTCTCTGAGCAGAAGGGAAGATGGTGGCTGAGAGCCAATGGCCATGAGCATCTCTGGTGATAAATGAGATCCAGCTCCTTAGGCTGCCCCAGTCGAAATGGGGAGACATGAGAAACAAGCATTTCTCCCACTATGCTCCCTTGGCCACTAATAATTAGAGTTGTTGATGTCATCTTTGTCCCTGCTCACACCACAGTCATTCATCTTCAGTTTCCGCCATCATCTGCCAAGAAGAAAATGTTCTGATCATTCCCTCAGGGATGGGAAGACAGGGGTGGGTGCTATTCAGATAGTTTACTCTGAACTGTATCTCAAACTCTACATTGACTGTTTTCTCAGTTCACCAAGCCCAGACCAAATCAGACATAGGAGGACTGTCCAGAAGACCTAGGTTCATCTGCCGTCCCTGCCATTTGCTAGTTGTAAGATCCTGGGCAAGTCATTTAACAGTTGTCTGCCTCAGTTTCCT
Source organism: Notamacropus eugenii (assembly GCF_028372415.1). Taxonomy (NCBI): domain Eukaryota; kingdom Metazoa; phylum Chordata; class Mammalia; order Diprotodontia; family Macropodidae; genus Notamacropus; species Notamacropus eugenii. The sequence continues at coordinate 270,180,829 of NC_092872.1, forward strand.
CATATGCTAGTAATAGCAACTCTCTCACGTGGAGGTGGTGAAAATCAAATAAGATGATCTGTAAAGTGCTTTGCAGACCTTAAAGTGTTATGGAAATGTGAACAATTGCTAGTTTTATCTCCTGCTTATTTTTTCCTGCGGAGTTCAGCTAGGGACAAGTCACTCTGCATGTCTTATTCTTCAATCATTACAATACTACTAAAAGCATTATTATGTTTCTGTTATTGGATTTGATGTTGCCAATGGCTTAAACACCCAATACGATATTGGTGGGATAGAGTGAAAGTCTTTTTGTGGGCTTGATTATTAATTTGCTGATTTATTTTAAAAAAAATAAAAGAGGAGATGGGAATGACTTTGGGGTCTTTGGGGCTCAGAATAAACCAGCCAGATCCAGTTGTCTCAAGCATCAAAAATGATTGCAGCTGGCTGATCTCTAATTATAGAACTCCAATTATTAGTGATGTAAATGGCCAAAACCAGTATTTGACTTCCATGATCCCAGGCTCTTTGGCAAGCTAAGAGACTGGATATTTTCTGACTTCTTCTTTGATCTGATGACAAAACTGAACCAATTAAAGCTGTAGGTCATTGAGGGGAAGTAGAGGACAGTAAATGATATTTTTGCTTCTTGTTTCTGGCTGGCGCTGTACCCTACCCATAATGTGGGGCAAGGTTCTTGGACCCTGTTTCATGGGACTATTTAGGGCATTTAAGCTCTGGCATGTTAAGATATTTGGGGTACTATGGGTCAGGCTCATCAATTCTGATTTTAACAGTGTTTACTTCTCTATTTTTTCATGTGTTCAGATTTAACCTCAGGCAAAGTTCTCACATTGAAAGCTGCCACTATATTTTGGATTGGTATGGATGGCACCTTAGAGGAAGCACTGGATTTGGCGTTAAAGGATCCGAATTCAAATCCTGGCTTGGTTACTTGCTACATGTGTGACCTGGGACAAATCACTTTACCTCTTAAAGCCTCAGTTTCTGATCTGTCCCATGAGTAGACAGGATTAGATGAGCTCCAAAGTCTCCTCTAGTTCTAAAGGTGTGAACCAGAGGGTCTCTTATTCATAATGATGCTCTCCTTGCCCCTAGAACTTTGGGTCAAAACAATTCTTTGCCTGTTGTTTTGTCTACTCTCGAAGGCTAAAGATATCTTGGGCAGCCTTAAGAGAGATAGAGAATTCCAAGAAAAGGGAGGTAATAACCTCACTATTCTCTGCCCTCATCTGGAGCATCTTCTCGGTACTGTGATTTGAGAAGGATGTTGATTAACTGGAAAGTGTCCAGAAGAGAGCAAGAAGGATGGTGAAGGACCTTGGGTCCAAGTCATGGGATAGTCAATGGAGGGAACTGGGCATGGTTAGCCCAGAGAAGAGGAGATTCCAGGGCACATGATAACTACCTTCCATCTTTGAAGGGCTAAGGATGATGGATGCCACAGTTCTGAGTTCTTGGCAATCTTTATATGAGAGAAGAAGAATCCTGAGGACAGAGGGTGGGGAGGAGGAAGGACCAAGCACAGCTAGAGATGGAATGTTAGAGTGTAAGGGTTTGAGGGGATTGCTGACAATCCTGCTATTTGGTACCTTTGGACATTGGAAAGATGCAGGGGGGAGCTGTAGGAGGCTACAGAATGCTGCCAGAAATGACTTGTAGGCAATTAATGGGATCAGCAGCATCTTCCAGGACATGTAGGGCAAGAAAAGGAGATGTGACAGGAAGAAGAACGAGGAGGGACAGCACAAGTTGTGTCCTGGTACTCATAAGGTATCCTGCCAAGAATCAAAGCACTTTTAAAAGATGCTTGACCATATGGGCTCCACCAAAATTGTTTAAGTTGAAGAATGCACCTGCTAGAACATATTCTAGAATGGCACAATGTGGTGGAAAGAGCATTGCGTTCTAGAGCCAGATAACCAGGGTTCCAATCTTTCCTCAGAGCAGTGGTTCTCATACTTTTTGGTCCCAGGTCCCATTTACACTCTTAAAGAATCACTGAGAAGTCCATAATGGGCTTTTGTTTATATGGTTACTTTATCAACAACTACCATGTTCAAAATGAAAACATCTTAGTATTACTATGAAGATAGTTTTGATCATGAGGACACCCTGACAGAGTCTTTGAGAGCCCTAGGGAACATTGGGAACTGCTGCTCTAGCACATCCTACTAGGATGGGCTTCCACAAGTCACTTAACCTCAGTGAGTTTCAGTTTCCTCATAGGAGATAGAGTCAAAAGGCACTTTGGAGATTATAGTTCAACCCCCTCACTTCAAAGACCAGAGAACTGAGAGGTAAAGACTTTAAGAGAATTTCCTAAAGTCATACAAGGCAATAAGGGTATGAACCTTAGCCGACCTCTGACTAGACCCAATGCAGAATGAAGTCTGGTCAAGAGCTGAGGCTGAAGAGGGAGATTTGGGAATCATCTTAAAGATGATTGAGAGCCTGAGAACCACTCTGTAACTGAAAGGAGAAAGATGACATAGCCTTTTCATGAGCTTACTTGTGGGCAGTTAGGTGGCTCCATAACACATAGAGTGTTGAGCCTGCAGTCAGGAAGACTCATCTTCATGAGTTCAAATCCAGCCTCAGATACTTACTAGCTGCATGACCCTGGGAATGTCACTATTTGCCTCAGTTTCCTCATGTATGAAACGAGCTGGAGAAGGAAGTGGAAAACCCCTCCAGTATCTCTGCCAACAAAACCCCTAATGAGGTCATGAAGAGTCAGACACAACTGACAAATGATGGAACAACCGGAGTTCCTTACGTAGGTCTTTCTGTCTAGCTTCCTTGAATCTTTTAAACAACTCTTATTTCAGTCCTATTGTTACTGTTCGATCATGTCCAATTCTTTGTGACCCCATTTAGGGTTTTCTCTGCAGATATGCTGAAGTTGTTTGCTATGTCCTTCTCTAGCTCATTTTACAGATGAGAAAACTGACACAAGCAGGGTTAAGTGACCTACCCAGAGTCACAGAGCTAGTAAGTGTCTGAGGTCACATTTGAACTCAGATCCTCCTGACTCCAGGGTCAGTGGTCTATCTATTGCACCACTTAGCTGCAACCCTATACAACTCTTTCAAATCACTTAAATATTGAAGTCCCACATTAGAAAAAAGTAGGCTAGGCTAGGCTCGAGGAAGCCTAACTATAAATTGTGTCCAAACATGTTTTGAAGGGAAATGGTTAAATGTGCTTTTAGTGGATTATTTTTGAGGTGTGACATTGGGATCCTACATTGTACCCCCTGATAAGACTATTTTAACTCTTGGTTAAATCTAAATGAAACTTGGGCTGTATACCAAAGGCAATAAGAAAATCAACTCCGGGCAGGGTCTTCTTGAGTTTCATCTTGGCATCCAACTTTTTCCATGCCAGTTGCTTCTTATTTGGTATCCTTATGTGGGAGTTGAAAGCCTGGCATCCAGAGTACAAATCCTGAGCGTGCCCAGACTTTCCTTCTGAATCATGTTGATTGCACCACACACACAATCACACACACACATCCTTCATAACTAATTATAGCACTATGTCTATGTGTGTGCAAGCTTCTGTTAAATGCTCACTAAATGTCAGGTACTGTGCTAGGAGCTAGTGGTACAATAAGCAAAACAAGCATTCCCTGCCCTCAAAGAGCTTACAAGCTATTGGGAAGCATAAAATGATTATTTATTTGAAAAGCATGCATTAGGAGGGGACGGAGTCAAGATAGTGGAGTAGAAGGGCAGACCTACTCTAACTGTATCCCCATAGCCCATAAAAAACCTGTAAAAATGACTCTAAACAAATTCTAGAGCAGCAGAAGCCACAAGATGACAGAATGAAAGAGGTTTCCAACCAAAGATAGCCTGGAAGGCAGACAGGAAGGGTGTATCACATCAGGCTCAGAGCAGAGAGGAGCCCAGCCAGAACAGACAGGACTTGAGCACACTTCACGGCATGGAATCAGAAGTAGCAATTGTGGTTCCTAGATTTCTCAGCCCACAAATGCCAAAGACAGCTTCAAAGGTCAGTGAGAAAGCTCTTTCACCTGGGTGAAAGGAGAGTAGTTTCTGCCCCAGTCCCAGCCCCAGGGCAGGGGCAGACACCTCAGCAGCAGTCAAACCCTCCACCTGAAGACCCTGGGGGAATCAAGCAGTTAATCTGGGTCTCAGTTCTAAGTAGCAGTCCTGAGGTGAAGAAGAGTACTGGCCATGGTGGAGCTGGTGGAGGCTCTGGAGAGGGAATCCTACTCACAGATCCTGGGCAGAAAAGCTTGTGACTGCTCACAGAACAGAGCACAGGTTAGGAGAGGAGGAAACTCCTCTCTCTTGATTGTGCTACCTTTGAGGAACTGAGAACTTACAGGTCCCTAGAATATACCCTCAACTTGACAGAGGACTCAAAAGTCAAGTAATTGGCTGAGAAAATGCCCCCAAAAGGGAAAAAAACAAGACTATAGAAGGTTACTTTCTTGGCAAACAGGTATTTTCTTCCATCCTTTCAGATGAGGAAGAACAAAGCATACCATCAGAGGAAGACATAAAAGTCAAGGCTTCTACATCCAAAACCTCCAAAACAAATATGCAATGTTCTCAGGCCATGGAAGAGCTCAAAACAAATTTTGAAAATCAAGAGAAGTGGAGGAAAAATTGGGAAGAGAAATGAGAGAGATGCAAGAAAAGCATGAAAAGTGAGTCAAAAGCTTGCTAAAGGAGACCCAAAAACTGCTGAAGAAGATAACACCTTTAAAAATAGACTAACTCAAATGACAAAAGAGGTCCAAAAAGCCAGTAAGAAGAATAATGTTTTAAAAAGGAGAATGGGTCAAATGGAAAAGGAGGTTCAAAAGTTCACTGAAGAAAATAGTTCTTTAAAAATTAGAATGGAGCAGATGGAAGCTAATGACTTTATGAGAAACCAAGAAATTACAAAACAAAACCAAAAGACTGAAAAAATAGAAGAAAATGTGAAATATCTCATTGGAAAAACAACTGACCTGGAAAATAGATCCAAGAGAGACAATTTAAAAATGATGGGACTACCTGAAAGCCATGATCAAAAAAAGAGCCTAGACATCATCTTTCATGAAATTATCAAAGAAAACTAGATATTCTAGAACCAGAGGGTAAAATAAATATTGAAAGAATCCACCGATCACCTCCTGAAAGAGATCTGAAGAGAAAAACTCCTAGGAATACTGTAGCCAAATTTCAGAGTTCCCAGGTCAAGGAGAAAATACTGCAAGCAGCCAGAAAGAAACAATTCGAGTATTATGGAAATACAATCAGGATAACACAAGATCTAGCAACTTCTACATTAAGGGATCAAAGGGCTTGGAATATGATATTCCAGAAGTCACAGGAACTAGGATTAAAACCAAGAATCACATACCCAGAAAAACTGAGCATAATACTTCAGAGGAAAAAAATGATCATTCATTGAAATAGAGAACTTTCAAGCATTCTTGCTGAAAAGACAAGAGCTGAATAGAAAATTTGACTTTCAAACACAAGGATCAAGAGAAGCATGAAAAGGTAAACAGAAAGAGAAATCATAACAGACTTACTAAAGTTGAACTGTTTACATTCCTACATGGAAAAAGTCATATTTATAACTCTTGAAACTTTTCTCAGTGTTTGGATAGTTGGAGGGATTATACATACATACATACACACACACACATACACACACACACACATATAGACAGAAGGCACAGGGTGAGTTGAATAGGAAGGGATGATATCTAAAAAATAAAATTAAAGGATGAGAGAAGAATATATTGGGAGGAGAAAGGGAGAAATGGAATGGGGCAAATTATCATTCATAAAAGAGGCAAGAAAAAGTTTTTTCAGTTGAGGGGAAAGGGAGGAAGGTGAGAGGGAAAAAGTGAAACTTACTCTCGTCACATTTGGCTTAAGGAGGGAATAATATGCACACTCAATTTGGCATGAAAGTCTATCTTAAACTACATGAAAGTAGGGGAGAAGGGGAGAAGTGGAGTGTGAGGAGGATGGTAGAAGAGAGGGCAAATGGGAGGAGGTAGTAATTAGAAGTAAACACTTTTGGGGAGGGACAAGGCCAAAAGATAGAATAGAATAAGTGGGGGGGCAGGATAGAATGGAGGGAAATATAGTTAGTCTTTCACAACATGACTATTATGGAAGTCTTTTTCCTAACTACACATGTATAGCCTATATTGAATTGCTTTCCTTCTCAATAGGGATGGGTGGGGAGGGAGGAAGAGAGAGAAGTTGGAACTCAAAGTTTTCGGAACGAGTGTTGAAAATTGTTTTTGCATGCAACTGGAAAATAAGAAAATAGGTAATGGGGTATAGAAATCTATCTTACCCTACAAGAAAATAGAGAAGATGGGGATAAGAGAAGGGTGGAGTGTGATAGAAGGGATGGCAGATTGAGGGAAGGGGTAATCAGAATGCACAATGTCATGGGGGGAGGGAAGAGATGGGGACTAAATTTGGAATTCAAAATCTTGTGGAAGTGAATGTTGAAAGCTAAAAATAAATAAATTTTAAAATAAGAAAAGCACATATTAGCAGCCTGCCATACGCCAAGCATTGTGCTAGGTGGTTATGGGCATGAAGAAATAATAACATGGTCCCTGCCCTCAGGGAGCTTAAGTGTCTTTTCATTTCTCCTCATAGGGCTGCCATCCCCATTTATGCTGTCATTATTGTGGAATTATCATTTCAATTCCGTAAACATGTATTAAGAACCTACTATATAGAGACTCATATAGGAGAACTGAACTGTGATTCGAGACCATATGTCAGGTTTTCAACAACTCCATCATTCTGTCACCCCAGATTCTCCTTCCACCCAACACAGATCACATTCTCTCCAAGTCTGTATTGAGCCCACCTCCTCTGAATCATCACCAGATCTCAGAATTCCCACTCAGACCAGACCAGAATTTCCCTCTACACTGTCTCCAACAAGTGCTGGGCTAGCTTCTGCTTGAAGTTTATCAATGGCCATCCACCTGAAGGTGATGTTGTCTCTGAACCAGCTTGGGTTCTGTAGAGGATGATCCTCAGAGAGAAGACTGTGACTGGAACTCTCCTGGAAAGCTTTCCATCATGGAAGGACCTGCAAAGTTTTGCTCTCTCCACTGGTATAGCCTTTGAACATCTGAGAGTATAGAGTACATACATACACACACACACACACACAGAGAGAGAGAGAGAGAGAGAGAGAGAGAGAGAGAGAGAGAGAGAGAGAGAGAGAGAGAGAAGAGAGAGAGAGAGAGAGAGTCAGAGTGGTCCCTGGGTGGAATTTGCCCAAAAATACAAACATGCTCGGAATATATAGATCCATGTTAGGCCCTGACTTCTAGCCTGGGAATTCTCTTCTCCTACCACATTTGCTTTTGGGTATGGTGCCTTACTTGATTCTCAGGCCAATCCCTAGCTGGACTCCATCAGGTAAGTTGCTTGGCTATTTTACTTTCTCCTCACTCAATTTAACTGTCACTGCTCCTGGCTCCAGATACCAGTAAGACATCTCTCTCTGATGACTATTCTAGATTCTTTGGTCACCTGAGTGTTCTTTCCTCTAAATACTCATTAACCTAAAATCAGGGTGGGGAAGGCACACAAGAAATAAAGATGTATTGTGTTCATGGACAGTCATTGTTTCTCCTACCACTGGATAGTTCACAGGCCTCACTCACAGTCAGGTAAGAGTCAATGGAGCAGTACCTCCATTCTCTTGTATGCAAACAGTTCAGATTCTGTTCCTCCCAAGTCACTGGGCCTTCTGTCTCTAAAGCCAACTCAAAAACTTTTTGTCACCAGATGCTACAAACCCTGAGTCATCATAGCCTAATGGAGCTTCTGAAATTCCAAATGTTAGGTTTTTAATAGGCAGAGAATGTTTGTGTACACCTCAAGGACTGGGCCCTCAAAGTGCAGTCTCCCTATTACATATAGAATTAAGAAGAAAGGCAGCATGGTACAGTGGGTAGAGCACCAGTTTCAGAGTTGGAAAGCTCTGGGTTGAAGTCTCTCTTCTGATACATCCTGACTATACAAACCTGAGGACGTCCCTTAAAATCTCCATGCACTCAAGCTACCTTCTAAGATGGGATATAAATTGGAGAGACGGGCAGTCTACTCCAGGAGAAGTTCGTCACCAGAAGTTCTCAATACCAATGAAATCACAAGTCTGAACTATGAATAACGTATATGTGTGTGCACATGAACATTTGAATACTGAGAATATGTGTGTATATATGTGTGCAAATATATGGGAGTTAATGTTGGAGCCATTTAAATATGAGCATGAAGAATATATGTGTATATGCATGTAGGTGTATTCACACATGCATATACCCATAAGTGTATATGAACATACATAGATACATATACATGTGTGTATGGTACATATTAGGACAGTAGATTTGGAACCAGAGGGGATATAATTTCTAATCCAACTCCTTCATTTTATCGATGACGAAACCAAAACCCAGAGAACTACACTAACCAAGGTCAGATAGGTAATAAGTGGCAGGGCCAGGACTTGACTTTAGTTTCTCTGACTCCCCATCCAACACTTTTTACACTGCACCATGCTGTCTATACACACACACACACACACACACACACACACACACGTGTATATTTAAGTTTTGAGACTGAATATATGTGATGAGTGTATATATATATATAATATGTAATGTATGTTTTGGAGAACAGGAATGTATGTGATAAGTATATACAATTGAATAAACATTTCCTAAGCACCTTAGACACTGAGTTGAGAACCAGAGTCCTGCATGACTATTGCCCAAGTCTTCTAATAAGTTTGTCTAAGGGGATCCAACCACCACCCCAGGGACCTTGATGTTGTGAGAATACCTTTGGTGACCATGAGCTAGGTGCCAGTCATATAACTGGCATATATAACTCTCATTATATATGTGCCCATGTATATGTCTATAATCACACATGTATATACTGTATTAAGATATCTATACAGTATATACATACACACTTGAGCAATACATCAATTGCATGTAATTGTGTTATCAGGGGAGCCAATTTAAGTGACAGAGATCACAACCCCTTTCTAACTTTAGCTATGGCTGAAAACTGTATCCCCACCCAAGGGCTGAAGGTCCCCAAACTTGGGTAGCCTAGACCTTGAATGACAAATATATAGCCCAACACCAAGCAGGCCAGTATGCTCCACTTGGCAGGCTGTAATAGGGCTAAATGCTCAACTATTTTGGCGTCTAGAATCCTGAGGTTCCTCCATACCATGGTGAGGGAAATCTTAATGGACTCTAGAAATGGTAAAAAGTTATTAATAGATGAAACTGTCTTCTAGATTCCAAGGAGCAAAAGAGCAACCACAATGAGAAGATTTGCGACTGTTTCCACATCTGTGCATGAGGTAGCTTTAGTTAATGACTCCTCTGCGTCTCTGCCCATGGACTCCTGTTAAGATTAATTTGAAATACGAGAAAGAAAGGCACATTTGATGGAATGAAAATTATTTCTTCATTAGGTGTTCAATGAGAGTTCAATAATGTATCTTCGTGCTTAGACCTGTTCAGGGAAATATAATCCTGACCTATTGTCCCCATGATGATTCAGGTCCTGTCAGCTCTCGCCTGTGCCTTTCCAATAATCTCTTACTTGGTCTCTCTACTCTGGATCAAGAAACTGAGGCTCCGAGATGTCAAGAGACTTGCCTATGATCACCCAGCTAGTAATGGCTAGAGGTAGTATTTACATAGCTTTCCTGACTGCCAGTCATTCTACTACTCCACAGCTATCATCTATCTATCTATCTATCTATCTATCTATCTATCTATCTATCTATCTATCTATCTATCTATCTATCTGTCTGTCTGTCTGTCCCTGTCTATCAATCTGTCTGTCTGTCTAATTATCTATCTATCCATCTCTCTATGTCTAGCTATGTCTTTCTGTGTCTATCTATATATCACCTATCTATGTCTGTTTGTATGTACTTATCTATCTATCTGTGTCAATCTGTCAGTCTGTATGTCTATCTATCGATCTCACTATTGGTCTAATATATATTTCACATCTATCTGTCTATATTATGTATATCATATGCTGTGTATTTATACACATACATTTATAAGTGTATATATGTGCTCATGTGACAGATAGGTACATATGTAGGTATCTATATATGTACGTGTGTTTGTAGATTATTAACTCCCTGAAGCTAGGGGCAGCCATTTATTCATCATTGGATTCCAAGGTGCTTGGAAGAAGTACAGCGCTGAACATGGAGGACTCAGGAAAGTCGCTTCATTTCTCATTCAGCCTGAGTTTCTTCATTTGGAAAACAATTCTTGCCTACCTCCCAGGGATGTAAGAATCAAACTATAAATTGTGTAAATCTCTGAGGAGGAGAAAAGGTCCAGAAATGGAAGGGACCCGCAGAAGTCGTCCAATTCAACCCCCTGAGGTCACAGAGGTCAAAAGTCTCTAGGAGTAAGTCTCAGATCCCTGTGACTCCAAGCCCATCACTCTTTGTGTTGTTCTGCTGCTTAATGTATTTGTTGAATGTTTTCACCAGAATTTGTCAAAAGCTTTCCCCAGGAAGACATCAAGATTGGCTCCATAGCACGTGAGGACCTCCATCTGGCAGTCGCCCACAACGGTAGTTGAATTTCAACCAAGAACTGTACTTTTGGCGTATCTCTCTGAATGTCATCCCTATTAAACCGGGCTGTTCAAGAACAAAAAATGTGTTTGGAAACTGAAAATGTGAGAGTTGAATTAGGAGAACTCTTAAAGTTTCTTCAAATTCGGTGTTCTGGAAATCCTAGGAAACAGTTGATGCCTTATCTGCACAGGGGCAGGTTCTTTTCCCATCTGTCTTCCAGACTGTGAGAGCCTTGCTTCCTCTTTCCCTGATCCAGAAAGATTGATCAAAGTCTCAAAAACCAAGAGTCCTTTAAGTCTAACACATAGTCATGTGCTCAAGAAACATAATCATAGAACTTTAGAGCTAGAAAGGCATTGAATGACTCCCTGCTCTAAAGGCTCATGCCATCTTGGGCTTAGGGATAGAAGGGATCTGGGAGCTCATCTCACATTTCACATCTGCCCATTTCACAAATGAGGAAACTGAAACTCACTGAGGTTGTGACTTGTGGGAGCTCATTCCCATCAGGATGTGCTAGAGCAGCAGTTCCCAACATTTGGGGACCCCTAGAACTCTCAAAGACTCTGCTGGGTGGTCCTCATGGTCAAAACTACCTGCATAATAATACTAAGATGTTTTCATTTTAAGCATGGTAAATATTGATCAAGTAACCCACATAAAAGCCCATTTTGGGCTCCTCAATAATTCTTTAAGAGTGTAAATGGGTCCTGGGATCAAAAACTTTGAGAATCACTGCATCGAGGAAAGATTGGAACCCTGGTTGTCTGGCTCTAGAACCCAATACTCTTGCCATCATATTGTGCTGTTCTAGAATATGTTCTATCAGGTGAATTCTTAAGCTTGAACAACTTTGGTGCAACCCACACAATCAAGTATCTTTTAAAAGTGCTTTGACTGTTGGCAAGAAGATCTTTTCCTATCTTATGGGTCCCCAGGACACAACTTACGTTGTCTGTCCTCATTCTTCTTGCTCTCACATCTCCTTTTTTTAAAAATTATTTATTTATTTGTTTGTTTTCCAGTTTCAATATTCATTTTCGTAAGATTTTGAGTCCTAAATTTCCTCTCTCCCTTCACTCTTTTATCCCCAAGATAGAATGTAATCTGATATAGGCTATACTTGTATGATTATATTAAAAAATTTCCACATTAGTCATGTTATGAATGAAGAATCAGAACAAAAGGGAAAACCCTGAGGAAAATAAAGCAAAACACCAACAAAAAAGAGCAAATAGTGTGCTTTGATCTGCATTCAGATGCCGTAGTTCTTTCTCTGGAGGTGGACAGCTGTTTTCATCATGAGTCTTGGAATTGTCTTAGATCATCACATTGCTCAGAAGAGCTAAGTCTAACAAAGCTGGTCATTTCGTATTATTGCTGTTACTATGTATGAGGTTCTCCTGGTTCTGCTCACTTCACTCAGCTTCAGTTGATGCAAGTCTTCCCAGAGTTTTCTGAAGTTCGCCTGTTCATCATTTCTTATGTAACAATAGCATTCCATTAAATTCATACATCACAACTTGATCAGTCATTCCCCAATTGATGGGAATCACCTCAATTTCCAATTCTTTGTCACCACAAAAAGAGCTGCTATAAATATTTTTGGGCATCACATCTCCTTTTCTTGCCCTACATGTCCTGGAAGATGCTACTGATCCCATTAATTGCCTATGAGTCATTTCTGGCAGCATCCTGTAGCCTCCTGCTGCCCTCCATGCATCTTCCCATTGCCCTAAAGGTACCAAATAACAGGAGTGTCAGTGACCCCCTAAAACTCTTACTCACACCTTGATGTCCTGACTCTGGGCCTGTTTAACCCTTTCTCCTCCTCACCCCTTGTTCCTAGGATTCTTACTTTTCTCACACAAAGATCGCTGAGGGTATGGCATCTGTCATTTTTAGTCCAAGATGCTAGAATTGCTTGCTCTATCGTGAAATCAGCCTCACTGGCAGGACTCAGGCTGGAGATGCCCATCTCTGCACTCAACCCTAATTGAACTACCTCCATGCTTCCTAAGCATTCACTTGAGATTCACTTGAGGGAAGGAGTGCTTATCCTGAGCTTCATGAAACTTCAATGGGGTCCATGGATACATATAGAAGCTGAATTATATTTTCACTAACTTGCAATGGAAATTTAGCATTTCTTTCAATTATGAATTAAAAAAAATATTCCCATAAGGGGTCCTTAGGTTTCACAAGTTTTCCCAAGAAGTTCATGACATAAAAATGGTTAAGAATGCTTGCCCTTGGGCAGACCTAGCCCAAGAATTGGCAAAAAGAGATGCCAGAAAAACTGTTCAGGAACTCCAAATATTCCTACTCACTTTCATTTATTCTGACAACAAGCATTTATTAAGCATCTACTTTGTGTCAGACATTGTGCTAGACAGTGGGAACACAAAGGAAGACAAAAATATTCCCTGCTTTCAAGGAGGTCGCATGGCATTCCCCTTCATTGCTTCACTCAGCATCAACTCAGTTACTCAAAATACAGCACTAACCTTCTGCCCACAGCTGGTTCTCAATCTATTCCAGAGTCCATTTCCCCAAAGACCAATTTCTTAATCATGCTCACTCTACCTATCCCCAGAATCCAGAACATACCAATCACTCCTATGTAGCTCAGGGAATAATCAACTGCCACAGAAGCCTTTCTGGCTTGGGGACACTGTCACTCACCCTTCACAACCTATCAATAGGTCAGTTTTTTAAAAACCTTATATTTTGTTTTAGATTTTGTAGGCCAACATTATTCTGAAACTAGCATACTTCTCAAGTAAAAAAGAGATGAGAGTGTTTCCATATTGACAATTGTTTATAATTAGGATCAATGTTGGATGTCATAACTCACATCCTAAAAGGCTTCACAATGGCCACTTCCCCCTTTTACTTCCATGTGCCAATATTTGGGAGTTGTTGAGTTCTTTTTAGTTCATTGCATTTTTACTTAGCTTCATTAATTTTTGTTGTAAATGCATTTAGTGTTTTTTGCTACAATCATGAGAATTGAAAAAAAAATTGTTCATGAAACCCACAATCAGTGTAATGAGACTGTGACCTTATTCCTCCTACTAATATAAGTACTAATAGCCATGCCCCAAGGTATGGCTGGTTATATTTCCCTGGAGGCTCTAGGGCTGCTCCTGAGGGAGTTATCAGCTTGAATCTCCTTCCGTAGTATTTCCCGAAATATAAAACAACTCTTGTCAATATAATTTGCCAGTGCTAATTAGTATTTCCTTAATATCATAGATACCATAAATTAACACTCCACTATCAGTTCAACCAAAGATTATCACCTGGAGATGATCAACAAATAACTTACATAAATTAGCTAATATAAAGAGAGATTTACTAAAGATAGAACAAGGACAGAAGTACAAACACATCTTCCCTGAACTGGAGGCAAACTGTTTCCTGTGCTATCTCAATACTTGGAGGACTCCAGCTTAAAGTGATTTCCATGAACAATTGCCCCATCACTTTCATATGGATGAGTTGCTCGTTGCTGTAAGACAAAGTACCTTGGCTATCAAATTGGTTCACAGCTAGGCTGGATGTCAAAAGTCACTCCTCAGGTTCAACTAGACTCTGACAAACTCAGATATGGACTCCAGTTTCTGAACCTCTGGTGATTCCTCCAACTTTTGGAAACTCATAAGGCTATAGCCTAGTCCATGCCATCTCCAACACTCGTTCATATGAAAGCAGGAAAGAATGAAAAACAAGAGACCAAAAACCATGCACTCCCACCTTCACATGGGGCCAGGTGGGGAGAAAAGGCCACTGGCACTATTTCTCTCTCCATCAGGAAGCTTACAGCATTCCTTAACTCAATCATAGCCAGGAAAGAGAATTGAGTTTTTGGAAAGTTTTATCTACTTGCTCAGGTCTACCCCAGCAATCATTAAAAACAACAACCACCAATGTTCAAAGTTTTATTGATGAGTTTCATTTTTATATTACAAACATTTACATATGACTCCTGCTTTGTGAGAAATTTCTTGTAACAAAGTAAAGCAGTTTAGTAAATCTAATAATGCAGTGACCTCATTTGAAAGGGCATGAAATATTTCATATTTCTAGTACCCCACCCCCATCTCTGTATCAGACAAAAACCTCCAAAAAACCTAGAAATCTATTTTCTCTCCATCTTATTTCCCACTCCTCTAAAAAAAGAAAGGAAAAACAGATTTCTTGTAATAAATGTGCCTAGTCAAGCAAAGCAAATTCCCTCAAGGATTGTAGGTAAAAAAAAATTATGTCTCATTATGCTCTCTAAATCTTCCATGTCTCTTTAATGGACCACATATTTCATCATAGATCTTTCTGAATCACGAATGGTCATTGCATTGATCAAAAGGCCTATAGTTTTCAAAGTTGTTTGTTTTTACATAAACTGTTCTTTGCTCATTGTTGTCATTTTTTTAATCTTCAAATGACTCTTATACCTTATTTTTTCATGAAGGGAATTGCCCTCCTAGCTAACTGAAAGATTAACGGAAAATCTGATGATTAAGGTAAAGTAAGCTTCAGTTGGGTGGCACAATGGATAGAATGCTGGGCCTGGAGTCAGAAAGACTCATCTTCCTGAGTTCAAATGCCACCTCAGACACTTATTAGCTGCGTGACCCTGGGCAAGTCATTCAACCCTGTTTGCCTCAGCTTCCACATCTATAAAATGAGTTGGAGACAAAAAGGAAAACCACTCTAATAGTTTATCAAGAAAACCCCAAACAGAATTATGAGGAGTCAGACTAAACAACAACAAAGCTGCATTCATCTCAGCAAATACAAATAGGTTCTTATTAGCACCAATAATGAATCCTGATAGTGGCTACTGTATTCAGATTTGCTCTATTCAAAGTGAAAGTTATATAAAATACAGTCATTAGTTTCTGCCGAATGGAAATACAAATATTTAAACTCATACTATTCAAAGTAAAATTTATGTGAAATATGATCATTAGTTTCTGCCTTAATGGAGATACAAAGCATTAATTCAAATAATGTAACTACATCATGGGATTCTTTATTGGCTCTAATCAAGATATAGCTTATTAGAGTTCAATACACTTTCATGATTTTTATATCAATGATATGAATTATAAGTTTGTTAGAATGTGAAAAAGTAGATAGAACTGGTTTAATAGCTTGGCACTTGGAAGTAAAAATAAACTCAGCTGGCCAGGCTGAGCCTCCTGCCTTCTGGCTGATTTACACTTTTATGTAAATTGTGGTTGACTGTCACAGATAATTAGGGAGACAGGTCCAAAGGTGTGTTTCCCACTGGCATTGTTTTAATTTGTGGACAACTTAGGCTCTGAAGATTCCTGGATTTTTTTTGTTTTGCTTTATTTGTTTTTTTCCAAAAAGAGATTTTCTTTCTATCTTCTCCTCCCTACCCTTCACTCTGAAACCATCCCCTTCTTGATTTTCTATAGCTCAATAGTATTCCATGCCCCCTTCATGTACCATAATTTGTTCAGGCATTCCCTAATTGGTGGGCACCTCCTCAGATTCAAATTCTTTGTTATCACAAAAAGAGCTGCTGCAAATATTTTTGTACATATGGATCCTTTTCTTCTTTCTTTGATTTCTTTGGGGCACAGTGGCATCACTGGGTCAAATGATATACATAATTTAATAACTATTTGGGTGCCTGGGTTTTGAAAACCAATTTGAGAACCACTGATCTGTCAATCCCCTTATTTCTATAGATGATGTAGAAATACATCTACAAGCCAAAATAGGGGAAAGGATCTCGCCATCATCACATTGCTAATTTGTTAGTGGCTTTAGTGAGTTGATTTTCTTCCTATGGAACTCAACTTTTCAGATCCTAAGAGAGAAGGTAAAAAAGGAAGAGAGAAGAGGAAAAGAGGAGGAGAGAAGTAAAGAAAAACGAGATTTGGGAAACAGTCCATACAGCTGACAGACTTGCTCTGGGAGGGAAAAATTTGTTTTTCATAAAAGACGTGACTCATTTCATCTTGTATTTATATCACTCCTATCTCAGCAGTCATACATTTGTACCATTCCAGTGCAATGAGGAGGAA
This sequence comes from Notamacropus eugenii, assembly GCF_028372415.1. NCBI lineage: Eukaryota > Metazoa > Chordata > Mammalia > Diprotodontia > Macropodidae > Notamacropus > Notamacropus eugenii. The sequence continues at coordinate 270,197,559 of NC_092872.1, forward strand.
GGTGGAAAAAGAAAAGCCTTCTGCAGAAGAAAACACATTTCTTGGTTCTTCTAAGTAGTCAAAGGTCAATCCTAAATGATGAGTCCTGATTTGGCAGGAGTCCTTTTTCCAGAAAATCCTCCACAAATAAAATCTGAGCGTTCTAAACTGGGGATTGCTGTGTGGGTGGAGTATGGGTCCTTAAATCACAGTATCAAAGGGTTCCAGAGCTTGAATGATATGGTCCAGCTCCCTGGCTTTAGGCAGGTACAGTATCATTATACCCATTTTATAGATGAGGCTTTTGGTATCATAAGGGGTCAGAGATGTATGAAGTTGTCACTTTCCCCAGCTTATTACATTTATAATAATAATAAGTATTTACTAAGTGTCAGGAATAGAAGGATAAAAACAAAGAATGAAATAATGTCTACTAGATGAAATTAATGCAGTATTTTAAAGTTTGCAAAATATTTTACCTACTTTATTTCCTTTGATCTTCAGATCACCCATAGATGGTAGGGGTAGTTGTGATACCTATCCAAGTTATTGTTCATTTGTTTCAGTCATATCTGATTCTTCATGATTCCATTTGGGGTTTTCTTGGCAAAGATATTGGCCAATTTTGCCATTTCCTTACCCAGATCATTTTACATATGAGGAAACTGAGGCAAACAGGGTAAAGTGACCTACCCAGGGTCACATAACTGGTAGGTATATGAGGCTGGGTTTGGATGGCGTAAGATAACTCTTCCTGACTCTAGGCCCAGCATTTCATCCTCTGGGTCATCTGGCTGCCTTACCTACCCACATTATAGATGAGGAAATGGAGTGATTTAGTGACTCTTCCCAGGGTCTTTGAACTAACAAATGGCAGTGAACCACAGGTGGTAATGAGTCGCACCCAGGTCTTCTGGAAGTGAAGTGCATCACTCCAACCCTTTACTATGCTGTATTTCCATGATTAACGGGGCATCTGTGAGGGACCTGGAGGAAGATGGAACTTCAAATCCATATTTGGATTTTTGCATGTCCCACCCATTGCTCTTGGTTCTACTGTCCTTGGGCATATTCGCCTTAAGACTTGTCACCTCCAGGCTAAACACTTACAGTTCCTTCAAGCACCTATCCTAAGCCATGGTTTTCAGGCCCCTCACCATCCCACTTACCATATTTTGAGATGCATTCTAATCTGTCAACGTACTTCCAAAAATAGGGTACTTGGAGGTGAATGCAATTCTCCTTTATTTTACAAAGGAAATTGGGACAACTGAGACATTTACTTCCATTCTACAAACTTCTGCCAAGCTCCTGTTGTGTGCAGAGTTCTTTGCTGAAAGCAGAAGGAACATAAAATGTTTAATGAAACTAGAGATGGGGACCAAACCTAGGATTTTATTAGCATAGGAGACTTCTGGATGAGAACATCCCTCTACAAACAAAAGTTGGCACTTTCTTCACAACGAATGGCCTTAGGGGGTACCCAGAGAGTGGGCAAATTTAACAGCTTTCTCCAGATCTCAGAATGAGTTTGTATTAGAGGCATGACATGAGCCCTTGGAAGTATTCGTGCCTTTGAGGTCAGCTCGCTATCCATTAGGCTACAATGTCTTCGACTTTAATTATCATTGGGCATAGGGGCTAATAACCAGGTCTCCTAAGTCTCAATAAAACTGTTTTTTTGTTTGCTTGTTGCTATTTTTTTTTTTTTAATATTGTAACTCTATCTTCCTGGTGATGAAAACATTAACATTTTAGTTGCTAGAAGAAAAGGATGCCTGACAGTTGGTGTATATGTAAGATTGATATTTCTCTATATTTTGTTTCCACCTCTTACTAACCATGTGACCTGGAGCAAGTGATTTCCCTTTTGAGAGACCCCTGTTTTCTCTTCTCCAAAATGAAGGGGCTGGATTGCCTTTCAGGCTTAGACCCATGATCCTATGATCTATTTGGAGACTACTAGGATTCTACCAGTATGGATTTGGGCATTCTTTGGTTGATTGCCTTCACCCTGTGTGCAAATTTTCAGCTATTTCTTGAAAGGAGTTCATTGAGGCTGTGGAAAATCAAATCTAGCTCCAGCAGCAAACACAGCCATGATCTGAGCTGAATCCTGCCTCTAATGATCAATACCAAATACAGAAATGTGTCCAGTAGCTGTGTCCTGGGCCCTAGGGAATCCTGTCTTCTTTCCCTTCAGGCATACATGTAAGTCTTCTCTGAAGGTCAGAGCTAAGCAGAGTGCCCGTCCCAGGGAGGAAAGAGAGAGGTTGTCCTTCTCTCAAGGACAAGATGAGAGGAAATGGTAGTTTCTGAAATGCAGTATTACTCACAGGATCCATGAGTCCTCAGATGAAGAATTTATGGGAGAGCATGAATGGAAATCCTGTAGGTTGAGAAGAAGTGAAAGGGTTTGCCATTTGGACCGATATTAAGCAATAAGTGTACTGTGCACTGTCTAGAGTCTCTGCACAGATCCATCTTAAGCATCTAAGAATGGGCCTGGTGATGAGCAGCAGTGCACAAGAACTTTAAATGGAAAGGTGGGCTGTGGAGGTTGCATAATACTATCTCTAAGATACTGTGTTTTGGTGCTTTCTATATACCAGGATTCTGCCTTCTACATAAGGGCAGACTGCTGTGGACCTACTGTAAGGAGGTCATTCATGAGGTTGGTGGTACATAGGCATGCTCTAGCCAACCTACCCAGCCCCCTTGGGGGCCTATTTATGAGAGCCTTGGGGTCCATAGAGAAGGAGTCAGGCTTCGCTGGCTGTTGAACAGACAGAAGCCTCCCTCCTCTCAACTTCTAGAATTTCTTCCCCAGGGCCCAAGAACCACTCCCCACTCGGACTAGTATCCAGAAGACTGTTCTCTTTGGCCTTTATTTTACCATCTTCTCACCCCACAGGATAGTCCCCAAAATACCTAATCCTCAGGTCTGAAGAGATTCTTTCCTCCCCCACCTAAGGTGACCTCCCCTCAGTATCCAGACCTCCCCTTCTCTTCCAAGATATCCTAGTTAGCATTTACATAGCATCTACTATATGCCAGGTAACTTTATTCTCCCTTTTAATTCTTACAACAACCCTGTTACACAGGTACTCTTATAACTCTCATTTTACAGATGAAGAAACTGAGGCAAGCAGAGGTTAAATGACTTATACAGCGATCACACAGCCAGTAAGTGTCTGAGTCTAGATTTGAATTCAGGTCCTTTTGATTCCAGGGCCAGTGCTGTATCCACTGTGCTACTAGATACCCCTATAACTTGCTCTGATTTTAGCTCTAACTGGTGATATGATGGGTGAACCTGTAGTGGTTTCCTTATAGATACTGATCTGGCAGTAATGTGTTGGTAAATGTTTAACATGAATCTCTCCTCCCAAAAATGTATGGGCCTACACTTTTAAGTTTAATATGCAGTATTAACATTTTCTCATAAGTTTCTGAATCAAGCTGTGGTTTGTATCTTGCCATTTTCATAGGTATCAATGCTCAAACTGAATATTTAACAATCAACTTCTTCCAGCTGATTTGAGTTCACTTGAGCATTTGCCTGATAGATATTTCTCTGAAGTAGCTCAACTTCTCTCAGGGAGCCCCTACTAGATATTGAAAAGAAGTGGCTAATTCCCCAATAGATAAGTGATTAAAGGATATGAACAAAGAGTTCTTAAAAGAAGAATCACAAAGTTTTCACAGCCAGATGAAAGAATGCTCCAAATCACTAATAAGAAAAAATGTAAATCAAAACAACCCTGCCATTTGCCCACACTCCCTGAAAAATAGCAAAGATGATGAAAAAAATGGCAATATTCAATGTTGGAGGAATTGTGGAATGATGGGTATACCAATATGTTATTGATGGAGCTGATTCCAAATTTCAATTGGAATTATGAAAATAAAGTAACTAAGATACTCATGCCCTTTGAATCGGAGAGTCCATTCCTGCATTTAGACCCCAAGGAGGCCATCAATGAGAAAGTCCTCATCTATACCAAAATATTTATAGCAGCATTTTGTGTGATAACAAAGAATTGGAAACAAAGTAGATGTCCATCAATTGGTGAATGACTAAACAAATTGTGGTCCTTGAATGTAATGGAATATTATTGTGCTGTAAGAAATGATGTGTGTGATGAATGCAGAGAAGCATTAAAAGATGCTGAGTGAAGTCAGGAGACTCAAGGACATAATATATGCGGTGACTACAATAACGTAATTGGAAAGAACAAGGTTCCTCCTTCTCCATCTTCTCCTCTTTCTTTTCCTCCTTCTCTTCCTCATCATTACCACCATCCTCTTCCTCCTTTTCCTTCTCCTGTGGCCACCGCTTCTTCCCTTGGAGTGGACCATCCTGGTACCTCTTTTGTGATGCAGCGGCTGAGGAGATCCCCAGACTCACTATGGCCAATGAAAAGGCGAAGGAAGGAGGCAAGACTTAAAACAATGACCCCATTAATTTGAAGGCAGCAGGGCAAGATGGTTCAGTGGTGCAATTTAAGATAAAGAGGCACACACCACTTAGTACACAAATAAAAATCTATTATGAACGACAAGGTTTGTCAACGAGGCAGATCAGATCCCTATTTGACAGGCAACCATTTAATGAAACAGACACACCTGCACAGTTGAAAATGGAGGATGAAGATACAATTGATGTATTCCAGCTAAAAAGAGAATCTGCAACTCTACTCCAGAACTGTGCTCCCAAGGAAAATAATGCATTCACAATTAGAAAACCAAGATTTGGTTCATCCACATTCTGACTACTACAATATGGTTTTCTCTCTTCTTTGATTCCCTTCTCTCAATCCTTTATTGTACATAAAGTAACTGTGGTGTATGGGCACAGACATAATGTATTTTTTTTTAACTAAATGGTCGATGATATATTTTGGACATGGGGAGGGGAAAAACAAACTAGTTCTGTGAAAATATCCCTTTTCTCCATTAGTGGCATGCTCATTCAATTTGTATCTTAATACTCCAGTAAGTTATTTTTCTCTCACTAATTTACAACAACAAAACCCGCAGAAAAATTCTTGCATACCTTGTTTGATGGGATAATTTCTATGCCTTACTTTTATCATTATAAAACAATTTTATAACTGTTTTGTACGTAGCTGTCACATGTAGGACAATCTCCGTCTCTCAGTAGGATTACATTACTCCATATAAAGAAACTAATCCTAGTTTTCCCTTCAAGTCAAACATCTAGTTGTTTAAATAAATTTCTTGTTAAAGTTTTAAAAAGTACAACGACAACCCCAAAATTAAAAGTGAATATAACCAAATGATAAGATCAAGCCTATCTTGAAAGAAGAGATATTCTCAAGCATGGACACATTGTGTACAGGTCTCTAGCTTTCTTCAATATTTTGCTAAATTGTGTTGATTTTTTTTTCTCTTTAAAAAATACTATTCATCATATGGGATGGGGAAGGTGAAAGATATATGGGATATTATGGTGATGGAAGAAACAAAAAATATCAGTAAAAATCTTTAAACACAAAAAGAAACAGCTAGTTCTGTCCCCTACTTAGGAAAGGTCAACAATGTACTTAACTGATTGTCTCAGGTCCTGTTCCAAGGGTCTCTAAGGCCCCAGAGACCAACAGTCATTATTTCTAGAAGAGGAATACACAGCGGATTTTAAGCTAATAAGGCTAGAGGCTTGGAGGAAACTTATCAAGTTGTAAGCAAGTAAAAGATGATGGGCATGTGCGTCGAAGATGATGACAGGTGGGCTGTTATACAAGATTTATCCTTTAATTACAGAGGTGGAAGCTGAGCCTTCTTGTGGAATAAGAAGAGATTATTGTGATATACAGGGCAGGATTATTTCAACAGAAGCCAAGGACTGGAAAGCAATCTTGGAAACATGAGTGTGCATGAGGGCTTAGGAGAAAGTCAGGATGGCTTAATGGAAAGAGAACTGAATCGAGACTCAGCAGATCAGAGTCTCTATCAGAAGACCACAGAATGAGAGCAGGCAGGGCCTTCTGAGGTCAACTGGTTCAAGCCGCTCCTTTCACAGACAGTGGGGACTTGGAACAGTGATTCATGTTACACACAGATGGTGAAACAGAGGCCAAGTAACTCACCCCCTCTGGTTCTAGGGTGACTTTTGGGTAAATTTTGACCCTTCCCTATCTTGGCCTCAGTTTCCTCATTTGTAAAAGGAGGAGGTTAGGTTCATTGAATGTAAAAATGGGAAGACAAATAGAAAGATGAAAAACACAAATTAAGAGCTTACTGTATACCAGGCAGTAATCATCAATGGCTGTTTGTCAGGGCCTTAAGATTTACAATGTGTTGTACCTACATTATCTCTTTTGATGCCCACAATCACCCTGTAAAGTAGAATCAGAGAAGCTGATTTAGCTGCCCATGGTCACTTGACTAGTGCATGTCAGAGGCTGGATTCAAACACAGATCTCTCCAGAGACCAGTTCCCTTCTTCTCACTGTAACACATCTGAGGTCATACTTAAGGGGAATGACCTTTCAATTCTCCTGGCCCAGAATACTCCATCTTTACTTATATAGACCTTTAGGGTCCCTTGCTCTTTTCAGGGTTCAGTTCAATCTCATTTCCCCCACATGGCATTTCTTGTTCTAAGCAGTCATTAGTGTTCCTTCCTCCTCCTTCTACCTCTAATCAATTACTTTGTATTTATCACATATATATGATATATACTTATATATATGTATGCTATCATATATGCACATAAGCATATATGTACACATATAGACTACACATACATATGCTATCTATACTCTAATATCCATACATGTAAACATAGAAATATATACATACATATGTACAGTATTGCATATTGTGTTCATGCCTATTGTTTCTCCACAGTGAAATATAAACTTCTTGAGAGCAGAGAACATTTATTTTTCTTGTTTCAATTCCCAGCACCTAACACAGTGCCTGGTAAATAGCAAGAACTTAATAAATGCTGGATGAAATGAATCAAAATTGGTATTGGCATGCCTTTGTCGATCTGGTCAAGGATAAAGGTTCCTTTATTCCACCCAAGGTCACCCATTAACCAGCCAAGAGTCCTTTGTTCAACTTTACTAATAGTCTTGAAGTCCCTTCTTCCAGTCTTCCTCTGAAGGGTTGGGATTGCTGAAGATATGTCTAAACAGAGCAATCCCAGCAGAGTCCCCCAAGCAGGGTGGAGGCAAAGGGCTGGGAACTGGTAGACAAGCTGTCTTGTACTAAATATTCACTCTAACATTTATTAAGCACCTACCACCATGTGGAAGATTCTGTGCTCAATGTAGGGAACACAATTCTTAAAGACTAAAAAAGACTTCAAGTCCCAGAGAAATATATTTCTGGGAAGCCTCAGGCAGGGAGAGAGATGCTTTATAAATGCACATGTTTTTAATGCCCCCCCCCCAAACCTTACTCTCAGTTGAAGGCCAGTATTTATTTTTGATAAATCCATTTATTTTGCGATAAACTAGAGAGTATCCAGAAGAGAGCAGCCAGGATAGTAGAGAACATTGAGATCCTGCTGTATGAAGGTCAAAAGAAGGAAGCACGTATGTTTAGTCTGGAAAAGAGAAGGCTGGGGAGAGGGTAGAGTGGGGACCCACATGAAGATGAGTGGTCACACTAGCATATTAAAGGCACCAACCAGCTGAGAGAAAGGAGGTGGTACCCAGCGGTTGGTGCTGGCAAGAGAAGCCAAAGATCTGAAGGGGAGGAAAGAAGGATGCCAACATTTTACCAAAAGCCATTTCTACCATCTTAGGACTTGAGCTGGAAGAGACCTTCAAAAACATCTAACTCACGGGTTCCTTACCTTTTTTTTCATAACCGCTACTCAGAAGAACGTTTTTAAATGCATAAAACAAAATACAGGGGAAACCAAAGATTAATGAAAATAATTATGCAATTTTTTTAGACCCAAATTCATGGACTCTTTGAAATCTATCCAAACTTAGGATTCCCATTCCATCACTGCTCAGAGGAGAGAACTGAGGCTCACGGAGATGAAATTACCCAACTCATAAGGACCAGAATGGGAGTTTGATTCCAGGTCCTTGCCATCAGATTCAGTCCTCTTTATTGATGATTTCCTGGAAGCCATTGCAACCAGAACTCAGAGAGAGCCATAAGTAATAATCTTGGTACCCAGGGAAAGCCCTAAGAAATACATGGAGGGATAAACAAGTACAAATGGTTTTGTTATCCATGATGTGAAAATGACCCTGGAAGACATAAAGATCAAATCATCTGAATGAAAAGGGCACTTATACTTTTGAAGGAGTGTAACTATGAAACTATTGTGCCCTGGTAGTCCCACCTTAGTTCTATCTCCCACTTTGGATCTTCTACCTTCTCAAAGGGTGGAGTTTGACTTAAACAAAATTAAAAATAAAATCAAATATGTTTTCACTGCTCATCTACACCCTGGGACTGTGAGGTTTAAAAGTGTACTAGTGATAATATCTCACACTCATATTTCACTTGGAGAGGCAGGTAATGTATATCATCTTGTGCCCATTTTATAGTTTAGGAGATTAAGACTGAAATAATAATAATTATTATAACCAATATTTCCATAGAGCTTTTAAATTTTGCTAGGTTCCTTACAAATATTTTCCCTTTTTATATTCATAACAATCCTGAGAAATATCATTTTATAGATTTGAAAACTGAAGCAGACAGAGATTAAGGGATTTGCCCAAGGTCACATAGCTAGTAAAAATCTGAGGTCACATTTGAACTCAGGACTTTCTTACTCTAGGTCCATCAGTTTTTCACTATACCATGTTAGGAAGCTTTACCATATTGGACATAATCACAGCTTCCTCATCTGTAAAGTGAGGCTTATCAGACTACCTGGCCTCTGACATCCCTTTACATGCTAGGTTTCCAATTTTGTTTCTAACCCTAATTATAATTTCTAACCCTAATTTAGTTGCATTTCATCTCAAATATCCAACCCAAATTCCTATGTCATATTCTTGTTTGCTTTACAAATTTGCCCCCAAAAGAGGGGCAGGGGGCCACCTCATTCAAACAGGTAATGAGTAGCAGAGTTGAAATCTGACCACCAGTTTCTCCAGTTCCAGGTCTGTGGTCTACTTTCTATATGCTTCTCCCTTGACCTGACTTGACTGTACTCACAACACTATGCTTCTCTCATCTTTAGGTTTTCCATGTGCTAAAAATGTCCACTAACTCCTGCTCTGCAAGCCTTGTGACACCCCCTTTCCAGCAGCACCCCTTTTCCTGAACTGAGGTCTTCCCCTTCTGCTGCAATACAAACTTATCTGTCCTTTGTCCTGGTTATCCAAGGCCCTATGCAGTCCTTTCAATGATTAGTCTAATTCCAGATAAAGTGTTAATGACTTACTTGCTATGACATCCTCCCAGGTTACTCAGTTTTTAAAGGAAACCTAGTTATCTCCTCCTGAACTCTGAGGAATGAATCTCTGGGGAGGAAATTCCAGGCACTTTAGTTGAGGTGGTATGGTGGAGTGGGTAGAGTATTTGTCTTGGAGACAGAAAGACTTGCCTCTGACACCACCTGGCTGTGTGCCCTGAGGAATATGTATTTAACCTCTCAGGGCAGAGAGTACCAACCTGCATTTGTAGATGGGCTTTTCTTATCTGGGAGTTCCCTATACCAAAGACATCCTTTCTGTGTCTTTAGAGGAAATAGGAACAGTGATTCCCATGTCTGAGAGGGAATACACGCCATAGATGTCCCACAAATCATACTGTGTAGGTAACTGCCCAGGGTTCACAGAATCTGAGAATTGATCTGATCCCACTGAATTCATCAATCTCCCTACAACATCTATATCAGAAGAGATCCCCCTACAACATCCTATTGTAACCTTGGGTTGACCTCTATGGGTCTCAGTTTCCTGAACTAGTTGGTTGGGGTTGGTTTAGATAACTTCTGATCACATGATCCTTCACAAATCATCATTCAGCCTTTACAAGAAAATCTCCGGTCATAGGGAACTGACCACCTCCAGAGAACCCTCCTCACCCTTCTGGACAGCTCCAACAGGAAGTTTCTTCCCAATGTAGTGAGCATACTCTCCCAGAGCCTTAGCCAGCCTCAAGTGTACCCTCTAGGGTTGTAAGTGTCTCTTCTCTATTGACATCATCTGGAGTCCCTGCCATTGTCTTCTCCCACTGTGAGCCACCAGTGAGTAACTATTGCTCTAGTTCCAATTAATCATCAGATCTTAAAAAGATACAACAAGAACAAAAATATGAACATTTCCCCTCCCAAGTGTCTGCTAGACCACTCTGAGTGGGCTCAGACTTTCTGCATAGTACTGGTCCCATCAGCTCATGAAATATTGGTACCAAGTGAGTCCTTGTCTCAGCTACCACTAGGTTGGCTTTAGGCAGTCACTTTGTGCTCCTAAGGGCATTGATTCTGGGCTGACTGCAAGACCAAGCATAGACTTGGATGCAGAACAGTTGGATTCTCAGACTTCCCAGGCTCCTGGGTGCCCAGATGTCCAGGTACCCTCAAGTGGTTCACTCTTCTGACTTTCCTAAACTCACACAGTCCTAGCTTCCAGCTTCCCTCACCTGAAATGCAGAGTAACTACAGCAGCAGGCAATGAACAGAGTTGTATATTCACAAGTCACATATTGGCCTCAGAGGGAGAGTACCCATGGCCTCTCATCAATAGCCCTGTCTATTGACTGACATCAGGTAGAGATCAAACCAAGAGGAGACGTCCACCAAAAAGAAAATCCCAAGACAATGACCCAGGTTTTGGTATGTTATTTGAAGGCACCCCCTCTTCTGACTCCCAAGCCAGTTAAAAAAGCTTCTCCTAACCATGTGGCGAGCAGACCAGAGCCAAGACAGAATGTCCACAAATGCTCAGGCATCTCTCCAATCACGATCCTTACCTACCATCCCACCATTCTCCCAGAAGCCACTGTCATGTGGGGTGGATCAATGAGCCAGACTCTCATTACACTGATAACAAGCCTGAGTTTCTTCAACATTTCCCTACTGCTCTTGGTTCTTGCCTCTTGGGCAAAGTAGAAAAATGGTTAATCCCTTTCTCATAGAACAGTCCTTCAAATACTCAAAGACAGCCCTCATGCCCTACCCCCAATCTTCTCTTCTTGAGGTTAATCCCCCCCCTACCTTGGTATGATCTTGAGTCTCCTCCCTACCCTGTGAAACTTCCTCCCCCTTGCTCAGATATATTCACAGGAAACTACATGTCATAGTGTTCAATCCCATTCCTCATACATCTGCTCACTTCCTGGCATTGTCAAGTATCTGGCTCCCTTCCTCAGTTACATTGAAAGTGATCTCTCAGAATTGTCTGTTTCTCCAGGGATGTATCTGAAATGAAAGTATATCTCAGGGAGTGCAAAAGACACAGAGAAAGAGATCAAGACTGTACTGTTTCTGGGGTAGCAGCAACTGCCTCCCTGCTCCCAACACACACACACACACACACACACACACACATACATACACACACACACACAAACACACAAACACACAAACACACACACACCCTCTAAATAAAGGTTTGCTATTACTTTTTTTAAATAAAGTTTTTCCTTTCTAAGATTTCCTTTTTCCTTTTCTTTTTTTAAATATCCTTGCTAGGTGATAAGAAAACTTTTAACACAAGAATTCATTCTATTAAATTTGGAATTCAGAGGTTAGTCCTGGCTAAAAACAAATAATAACAAAAAGTACACAACCAATAAAATGCTAACAGAAATAACCAAAATGTGAGAATTTGTGACCAAAAAAGCAAGTCAATGCTAAATAAAGTGAACACTTAGCAAGGCTTAAAGTATTGGAGAAGAAATTTAACACATTCCTTTTATTTCTTCTCACTTTGTGCATTTAGCCTACTGTGAAATTAGACTGGATATAAGTAGATCTGTAAGTAAGGAGAGGGCAGCTGGTCTTTTAATATCAGGGCACTAGGGGCATAGCCTTCTGTTCCATGGTGGTCCTCTGGTCAACTGATCCTGAGTTCTAACCCAGAAAGAGGTTATCATCTATCCAAGGGCCCCGCTCTTGGAGCCCTCCTTGCCCTATTGGTGCGATTTTGTTGGACCAGGATACATTGGCTGTCCTGGGAACCTACATCAATTGGAGCATCCAGGATCCATGACATCTGTACCTGCAGGCCTTTCCACACTGCAGGTGAGCCCCTCACCTGTGTCTCTCAATAATGGTCTCTCCCAGCTGTGGCCTTGGGGTAGCTTGAGTGCTCCAGCTCTCTGTTTCTTTCTTCTTTCCCCACAACTTAACTTTCCCCATATTGACATTTTTAGATCTGACTCTAGTTATTGGCTTACTTTTCTTCCTTTTTTTTTTTTAACACTTTTTCTGACAACAACCAGTTATTGATTTATTTAAACATTCAGATATTAATTTTATTCTGCTTCTCTTGTTGTTTATATAGAAATCATCTCTGGGTACTGGCTGGTCATGACATTAATATGCCCAACGATTGGGACATTTTTGAGAATATGAAGGGGACAAGACAGGGATGGCTATCCACAATTAAGCAACTTAAGATGGAAAAACTGATGGAAAATCAAAGGCTACTTAAAATATACCTAATTTCTACACATATTTTAGTTTTAAACTAAAATGGGTGCTTAGCACCATGCTTGGCATATATAGGCACTTAATAAATGCTTGTTAACTGACTATAATCAAAACTGGTTGAAAAAATTAAGTTAACATGGTTTGGTGAAAACTTTGGCATTAGCAGAAGTAGGTTCAAATCCTGACTCTCCTACGTATTCCTTGTATGTAGGCTTTAACTTCCTTCTCATAAAAGAAGAGAGCAGGATCAGATGACCTTGAAAGTCACTTACAGCTCTAATTTCTATAGTATAGGAGGAGACCTGACTCTGCTCAGCATTTGTGTAACTTTGGACACAATCACCTCACTTCTCTGACACTCCGTTTCCTTACCTGTAAATGCTGAAGAAACACTTAAAAACAACTTCTAACTTTTTATCAGATGATTTTTTCCCCACCATGCACATGCAAATGACAAGTTTTTCTAACTGAATTGACCAATTTCTGTTTTTATGTTTAAAAATATGGTACTTTGCAAATCTGAAATTGATAAAATTCTCTGAGTTATTATTACCATTATCTCTAGTGTCTAGCACAATGCCTTTCAAAGAATATATTCTTGATAACATTTGTGAAATGAATCAGATATCTAAGACCAAAGGACATTCCTTAGTGGATATGGGAATGTGAGCTGTTCTCAAATTAATGTCAAACTAGTAAAAATCATTTGAATAACCACAATGTTCCCAGTCACTAAAAATACAAGAAATTTAAGCTTATTGAAAATAGTCAATTTTGGAGGGGAGTGTGGCACCCTAACACATTGTTGGTAGAACTGTGAATTAGTTCATCCATTCTGAAAAGCAATTTGAAATTATGTGAAAGTGACTAAAACGTCTCTACCCTTTGAGTCAGAGATTGAATTGCTAAGGATACTTCCTCCCTCCCCCCAAACTAAAGACACAAATGTCCCATTAACATCAAAATATTTGTAGCAGCACATTTTATGTTAGCATAGGATTGAAAATAAAGTAGGTATCATTTGATTTATTGTTGTTCAGTAGTGTCTGACTCTCTATGACCCCATTTGAGGTTTTCTTGGCAAAGATACTGGAGTGGTTTGTCATTTCCTTCTCCATTTTACAGATGAGGAAACTGAGGCAAGCAGTGTTAAGTGACTTGCCTATAGTCACACAGATATTAAGTATCCGAGGCTCCTGCCCCTCCCCGCTTACTTACTTTATTCATTTTTCTTTTTAAAGGGCCATCCCCTGACTCCTTTTTAAAGATGCCTATTCACTGAATGGGCATTACTCACTTTAAGTGTGTACCTGAAAAGACCTTAGCCTAAAAGGCCAAGGTCTCCCATTGCATCCTGGGCCGTCTCCAGTCATCCTGATCAATATCTGGCCACTGAATTCAGATGGCTCAGGAGGACAAAGTGAGACTGGTGATCTTGCATAGCCTTCTCTCACACAAAACAAAGTGAAGTGCAAGTCATGTTATCATTTCTCTGATGTCATGATCTACTTCGAAAACAAAGAATGAACACAAGTGACTTGCCCAGGGTCACACAGCTATTAAGTAATGGAGGTCGAATTTGAACTTATGAAGATGAGTTTTCTGGTCCAATGCTCTAATCCACTTTGAGATCTAGCTACCCATTCTTTGATTGGGGAATTGTGGTATGAAAATGTAGTAGGTACTGTTGAATGATAAATGATGAATACTAATGGATTCAGAGAAGCATGAGAAGACGTGATTGAATACAGAATGAAGTAAGCAGAACCAAGAAAATGATATGTATAATAATGAAAAAACTGTAAGTAAAAACAGCAGCAGCAAAACACAAAGACCAAAGCTGAATACTGTGCAAAAGCTGAATATTGTGCACTTATATGGCCAAGTCTGCTGCTGGGAAAATGGAGTTTGCTTATTTCTGCAAAGTGGGAAGACTACAGATACCAGATATTATATAATACTGACTGATTTTGCTGATGCTTTTTTTTTCTTTTAAAATCTTAGTCCTAAGGGATGGCTTGTTGGCAAAAGGCAGAGGAGGGATATAAAAAATGTTATAAAAACATATTATCAATAAAATAAGATTTTAAAAAAGAGTTTATGAATAAAATTAGTGGATGGATAGGTGAACACATGAAGTCAGCAAAACAGGTTTCTCACTGATTGGTGATTATTGACTTCATTGGCAAAAACAATAGAATCCTTCACTTTTCACAAAAAAAGCCAAAAAATTTGGCCCAGTCTTTCCAGTATGTTGTAAAACTCATAACTTTCTGTAGGCTGATGCTACAAATGTTTAACAATTTGAGGAATACTGACTGATTCATTGAAAGACATCACATCCAGCATCAGATGAAGCCTCTAAATTCCAGTATTAAGTTATCCACTAATTTGGGAGAGATGGCTTTTGTCCAATGATAAGGGCCCTGGCCTGGGAGTCAGAGGAGATGGTGCTGAGTGCTAACTTCACCCTCTACCCTAGCAGAGGTGACTTTGGCTAAGTTGTTTTTCCCTTCCTGTGTCTGTAAAATGAAAGGATCAGTTGACCTTAAGGTCCCTCCTATCTTGAAGTCTATGGTCCTATGAACTTAATTATCAGTTCTTTCTTCAACAGATTTATTTCCAGTATTGGTGAGATTTGTTAAGTACATTAGAAGAATCCTAAAGAATGCCAAATATGAAATTTCTTAATGCTCAGGATTTAATCTTAGGAAAAAACGGAGTCTTCCTAGGCAAGAAATCCATCCCTCACTGCTCGTATGTAATCTCTGCACTGAAGATACTGAATTTCAAACAGGATTTGGGACTGGGTTTAATAAGCCTGGGGCAGATAAGGATGATAAAAGTGGTTTGCATTTCTTTGGGGTGAAATGGCTGCCTGGAAGATGCAGTATTCAGAGATGGAGAGCCTGGGGATGTTTCTTGCTTCTCTGCTCCTTTGGTTGGGGCTTGGACCAATCCCTGTTAGCCATTCTGAGCCTCAGTTTCCCACTCCATGAAAGAGGGCAAATGTTACTGTGGATATTTTTGCCAGTTCCTTTTCGGTTCTAAATCCACAATCCTGGGATTGAAGTACAGAGAAAAAAAGAAAGAGAAATGGGGATCAGAGGGAGAAGCATGGGAGGGGTTGCCAGAGGGAGCAGAGAAAGTGGGATCATGTCCGCATTGGGAGGCATAGGGAAGAAGAAAAGGGTCGTCGCTCTGCCTCTAGGCCATCAGTGACCTGGGCTCCCCTCTCCCGCTTTAGGTGCTAGTGAGTTGAGTTCAGAAACCTAACTCAAGAACGCCTGCTCAGGCCCCACCCCTGCCTTCTAGCACCCAGCATCCCTCCCTGGCTCAGCTCCTGTCCTCCGCACTCGCACTGTGACACGCACACATTGTAACACACACCCACACCCCCTGATGCCTGGAATCCTCTCTGCCCTGAGCAGGCGAGAAAACGCAGGAGCCATTGTTTTGCGTGTGTGCGTATGCGTGTGTCGAACTGGCACCGGGAGCCGGGCAGACCTCTGGCTGATTTTATTTCTTAGGGTCTAAGCTGCCTTGCCTCGATGCCAGAATGGAGTGGTGATTACAAACCACGCAGAGCCTGGCTGGGAGTCGAGGGAAGGTGGGGGAGGGGGCAGAATAGTCTAGCTCCCAGGGCAACGGGAATGAGACTCCTGGAAAGCACACGCCCACGTGCACACAAGCACACCCAGAATCACCGGGGAATTCAGGTGGTTGGCTGTAAACACTGAAACTTCCTTTTCTATTTTAGTAAAACAGGGGCTGTTTCATTTTTTGCCTGGAACACAACTGGCACTTCATAAATGCACGTTGATCTCGTCCCTAAAAAGGGTTGAGGAAATGCACCTCCCTTCATTGCAGAGATGGGGAACTATGGATATAGGACTACGTGTTACATATAAAATATATAGACATGTATACACAATTTTTACATCTTCTATATCAACAAATATGTGTGTGTATGTATACATATAAACATATATGCATATGTTCAATCAATTTCTTGGTTGATTGCAGGGACTGAAGGTGGGGGCAAAAAGATCCAGAAGCAGCAACCTCTTGATTACAATGACAGACTTGGGGTGAAGATGGGAGCCACTAAGTGGAACGTGTATGCCTCCAAGAGGCATCCGGAGTGGCTCCCTGCCCCCATGCCCCATTTTCTCTCCCTCTTCCTCCATTTCCCCTCTTCTTGTCCCCCCACTTTCTCCCTATCACGCCCTAGCCCTCCCTATTTCCTCAATCCCTCCCCTCTTCCTCATCTCCCCCTATTCAAACTTTCCTTCCTCCCCACTCCCTCTGTCCCCATTTCTTCTCCCTCATCCCTCCTCATCACCCCTCCCCCATCTTCTCTTTCCATCTCCCTTCCCCTCCCCATCTCCCCTTCTCCATCTCTCACTCCTCCCCTCTCCCCTCATGTCCCTCACTCCTTCCTCTTTTCATCTTCCTTCTCCCTTTTCTGTCCTCCTCCCCATCTCCTCCCCACTTCCCCTTCCCCCTCTTTCCTCCTCCCCATCCCCCCTTCCCTCTGTTCTCCCCACCTCCTCTTCCCCCTCTCCATCTCTCCCCCTCCCCTTCCCCTTCCCCCTCTCCATCTCTCCCCCTCCCCTTCCCCTTCCCCCTCTCCATCTCTCCCCCTCCCCTTCTCCCCGGCCCCCTTCCCCCGCCCCTCCCCCTCCTGCCCACTGGCTGCCAGTCACGCGGATCCCCGGCGCTGGGCCGGGTCGGGCTGGGCCGGGCTACGCGCAGGGAGCGCAGCCGGGGGACGGGCTTGGTGGCGCGTGTCCTTAGCTCGGCTAATCCCGGCGGGGGCTGCCTTCGGGGCGTGTGCAGAGCGGGCGGGAGCGCGTGCAGGTCCTGGGCTGCGGGCGGAGCCGGCCCAGTGCATGGGGGCAAGTCTAGCCGGCCTTAGCCCATGTTTTCTTGCTTCTGCTTCAGCCTGCAGGAGAAGTCCTTCAGCAGCCCAGCGGTAGCCGAGTAAGTGTCCCTGCGGCTAGGAGAGCCCCCTCCCCAGCCCCCTAGAACGCAGCATCCCTGCCCCACACATCCCGGACTCCCGGGGAAGCCACGGATGGATGGGACGGGGGCGCGCCGAACCCCTGCTGTGATGCAGGAAATCCAATGGGCAGCCCTGGAGGGCGAGGCAGAGATCGGAGCTCGCGCCGGCCCCCGGGCAGCTGGTATTTCCATACCGGCTTCCCATCATCTCTTTGTGTGGCCGCGGCCCACGTCAGTTTTCAGAGAGCACACGGCGCGAGCACTCGCTTGGCCCGGGGCATGAGGATGCTCAGTGGCCTGAGTATGTCTCAGGAAGGCTGTGGACAGAATGGGCTCCGCTTCTCTACTGCGGCTCTCATCCCTGGCTTTTGGGGATGCTGCAAAGCCAACTTTCCCTGCGAACCTTGGGTCTTTTTGTCTTTTGATCTTCCCCAAAAAAGGCTGGCCGCGGGAGAAGTTAGCACTCCGGGAAGTTCCTAGGGCTGCCCAGGCCCAACACCTTCTTTTAGACTGGGCTCACATTACATAAGCGTGCCTACATTGATTGCTGCTGTGGTTACTTTGTAAACGCTAAGTCTTCCTTCCTCTCTTGGACCACACCGGTGGTGAAATAGACCAGCGGGAGGGGGGGGGGGGGGGCGTTCTGGGAGACGCTCGGTGTCAGCAGCTTTGTCTTAGGAAGGGGTTGGGAGGTGGGAGGCTTTTCTCCAAGGCGGAAAGGTGAGCGATGTGGAATAAGGGGGTGGGGTGGCTGGCGTGCGATCCGCCAGGTCTCCCCGCCACCTGAGCCTTCCACGGCCTTTGTTTGTCTGTGTTGATGGGCCACTCTCCAGAGACAGCCCGGAGCTTTGTGCATTCAAAACACTGGCTTGTCCTTAAAAGGCCAGTCCTGAAGCCTTCCTTCAGAGTGGTTGTTTAAAAAAACAAACCCAACGCAGTCCATCCCCGGCGCTTTAATCTGATCGCCTAGGGAAAGTCGAAAGCAAACTTTCCCTTCGCGAGGAAGGGGGCCTGGGTGCAGAGATGGAGATTCCCGGGGTGCTTCTCATGGGCTGCCTTCGGGGCGCTGGGGCTGCTGCTTCTCTGAGAGGGGGAGAAAGGAGGCCAGAAGAGATGCACTTGAACTCGGATGCCCAAGGAGGAAGACTTGGGCAGGAGAGGTTGTCCCTTGTGGGGGGTCTACACCTTTCATTAGCCTGGTGAACTGCAGGTGAAGGAAAACCACCTGCCAAGGCACACCAGCAATGCCTTTGTCTCTTGCCATTTTGGAGGTCTGCCTCTGGGATCACTGTGCCTGTGTGACTCACACTTGAACTCAGCACTTATCAGAGCATAGAACGTGAAAGGGACCGTAGGAGTCAGTCTGGACCCTTCATTTTACAGATGAGGAAACTGAGGTCCCATAAAGGAGATCCGCCCGTGGTCAGGTCACTGTCAGTAGTGACAGCTGGGAGGGGAACCCAGGGCTCCTCACTCCAGGTTTGGGGGACTTTTTTCATACCGTGACAGCCGATCCCAAAGTTAGCCCTCTACTCCCGTGACTGGCAGCCTTGCAATCAAATAATAGAAACATTGATAAGACCTCATTTCTATAGCCCTTTCAGACTTGTAAAACGCTTTATATACATTGTCTCATGTGGTCCTCAAAACTCCATTATGAAGAAAGTAGAATTGTCTCCATTTTACAGTTGAGAAAACTGAGACAGATGGAGGGTAAGTGACTTGCTCAGGATCACACCAACCATTAAGTATGTGAGCTAAGGTCTTTTTGACCCCGGGCCTCTCACTCTGTCCGCTGCACCATTCATCTGCTCAGAAAGGATGTCAGGAAAGGCTTCTCTAAGAAGTGACCTCAGAGCTGAGCTAGAAAGCTAAGGCTTCTAATCACCAGGAAGGAACACATTCCAGGCATGGGTCACTTGCCTGTGCAAAGGCTCACAGGCCCGAGATGGGATGCTGAGTTTAGGTAGCAACAAGTAGAACAGCAGCGTTCAGCTGGAAACTGGAGACCCTTCTTAAGTGAAATAATATGAAAACAACCTATAAAGGCAGGCTGCCACCAGAGTGGGAAGGACTGTAAATACCAAAGAAGAGTTGATTTCTTCCCAGAGGCAGTAGGGAACCACTGAAGCCTTTTGAGCAAGGAAGTGACGTGGTTAGAACCATGCTTTAGAAAGATAGCTTTGGAAGTGGTATGGAGGATGGATGTGCAATATACAAATACATGAAATTTTCTGCTTAATATAGGGAAGTGTTTATACACATAGATATAGAAAAATATACATTATACATCTGACATGTATATTTGTATAGAAATATATAAAATTACAGATTTTATATAGAAGTATACACACATAAATACAAAAATTTATGTAGTTTATAAACACATGTACATATAGAAATATATTAAAAATTTGCACCTAAAATGTACACATGTATATAAATATGTAAAATCATACATTTTCCATCTGAAATATATTTATTTGTACATAAATATATAAAGTATATACTTTGTATCAAAACAAATACACACATACATTTATAAAATTATACATTTTATATCTAAAATGTATATAAATAGATAAATTTTTTATAATGCATATATATAAATCATATATTTCGTATCTAAAATGTATGTATAGAAATATATAAAATGAATTTTTACATATAAATGCACATGCACATAAACACAGGAGATTATATAACTAAAAATGTATGCATGTATATGAATATACAATTATATATTTTACATATAAATGCATATACACACAAATGTATAAAATTGCACATTTTATATCTAAAGCAGAGTAAGTGTGTACAAGTATGTAAAATTATATACTTTCTGCATAAATATGTATATGCCCATAAATTTATAAAATCTCAATTTAGCATCTAAAATGTATATGCATACATAAATATATAAAATTATATATTTTTATAAAAGTATATATACATATATATTTTATATATTTGAATGCATATATAAATTTTTTATTATACAGAATCATGGATTTCATAGATAAACTGTATACCTGAATATGTAAAGTTGTGTATTTTACATGGAAACCATACATATATGTGTGTGTGTGACTCTTGGATGCCTTCCTCTGGCTCTTCCGTGAGGGCTGCCTGGCATCCTCCTCACATTCGCACACCATGACTGGCTCACCTCCTTTGCTGTCACCCCTGCAGAGTGATCTTTGTGTCCCTTTTCTTCAGTTTCCATGTTTGGAAGGTTGGAGGCAACCCAGCATGTGGTGGAGAACACTGGACTTGGAGTCAGGAAGGTCTGAGTTCAGGTGCTGTGGCTCTGATATTTGCCGTCTCTGTGATACCGAATTATTTGTTTGGTCAGAGCTAGGTCATTGCAGTGCGAACTGTGTTTGGCAGGATGCCCCAGCCTGTGTTTGCCTGTCTTGCTTTTCAGGGTCATGGGGATCCTTCTCAGAGATTCTTCAGAGATGGTGAAACCATAAGATTGCAACCAAGAGAGGGAGCTCTTCTTGGTGTTAGAGAGATGGGCTCTGGGAATAATTTGGAATCTCTGAAATTTTCCAGATACTGTCCCTGACTCCTTCCTGTTTGTAATTCTGGGCCAGGGCCATTGTTCATTGGCAGTATCCTTTCAAAGTCGGGGGAAAACCCTGCCCCTTGAGGGCATTGCTCAAGAGACTGCTTGGTGGTGCAGTTAGTAGAGCTGGAGTCTTGAGACCTGGGATCAACTCCAACCTCAGACACTGAACTAGCTGTGTGACCCTGGGCAAGTCACTTCCTCTGTCTCCCAGCTCCTTCATCCATAAAATGGGGGTAATAGCAGCACTTGCTTCCCCAGGGTTTGAGATAACATGCACTTTGTCAGTCTTATATATATAAACTATTGTTATTGTTTGATTAACATCTCAGTGTCCCAGAGGCCTCTCCCAGACTAAGTTACAGACTGCTCTGAGGAAGGGAATTTGCATTGAGGAATTTTTCCTATTAATGAGAACCCAACTCTGGATTAAGCTTTCATTTCTGTGGGGAATTTTCCCTACCAGTATTGATCACCATTTTCTTCTGAGGTCTGCAGTTTTTTTGGGGGGGGGGTGGGAGGGGCGGACACACAGACATTGAGGGTTTAGGAGACTTGCCTGGAGGGTCACCTGGGCAGTATGTGAACCCAGGTGATCTTGACCCTGAAGCCAGTTGTATTCTCCTGCCACTCATACTTATGGATTTGTAAATGTGTATAAATACACTTACGTAGACATGTAGATATGTATTTATATGCATGTATATGTGTATACATAATCAACAATAAAATATGCTTCTTATGCCCAGCCCCGGGAGATCTGATTGCCTACAACTGTGTTGCTAATGACAAAAAATGTAGCTATGATTACATTTAAAATGCGAGTGCCAATTGGAATGCCATCTGGGCGCTGTAGAAAATATAAACGCATCATTAATATGGAAAGAATGACCACTAGAGGATCAGCCTTAAAGTCAAGGCCTGGGTTCAGATTTTACTTCTGATGCATAACAGCAAGCCCACCTCTCAGAGATTCACCTAAGGGTGTACATTACAGATGATGCAACCTGTATTACTAGATTGAGTTTCCAAATTGGGAATTCCCTAAATGGATGAAATCACAGGGACGCTTCCCCTTCTCGCTAGTAATATTGATAATAATAATGATAATATTGGCATGACAACTTGGCATGGTTCCTGTTCACTTTTAATATCAATCATTGTCAGGGTTAACTCTTCTTTTTAATACCTGTGATAGTTTAATAAGCAACATTTATATGTTGCTTTAAGTTTTGTAAATCACTTTGCAAGCATTATTATCATTGATTGTCACAGCAGCCCTGGGAGGTAGGTGCTGTTATTATCCCTATTTTATAGATGAGGAAACTGAGCCCCAAAGAATAGGAATGACTCAGGGTCACCCAGGTAGCTAAAGGCAGAGGAGGGATTCTAACCCAGCCTTGTCTTTTCCTGGTGCTTTAATGCATGGAGCATCTGTCGGGAGGGCACACTTCTTCATGGTACCAAGCACAACCATCACTGCCCTGCAGTGTGCCTGCTGCTGAGCCTTTCTGAACACAGCTGAGTTGGACCTCCTAAGACAGAAAGACAGCTTGTCCCTGGGCAGCTGTGCTTGGAACCCTTGTCTCCCGATAGGACCTTGAATGGTCATTGCTTCACTGGTGATTCATCCAGAGATGTTTGTCTTAGTGGGGGGAGGTCTTCTTCTTTGGTCCCACTTTCAGTTGATGCTTTCAATTCATGTAAGTTAATTAGCTAATTTCTTTCACGCTCAGATAGCCAGCTCTCCAGAAGAGGGCTGGATGTTGCTGGTCTTTGGCTTGAAGGAGGGTGAAGAGAGAAAATAGCTAAGAAAGGGGTGGGAGGGATTAGGCTACAACATGGGTCCACCCTGGTGAAGGAAGAAAGGCCCCCAAAAGGGATGACAAAGACAAAAGACAGACATGCCCTGTCTGACGACTTAGGGAAATTTCTGTCTTCACTAATTCATATTCTCTTCCTGTCACAATTCTTAGGGATCCTGATTACCCTGGCTTTCTCTTTCTTAGACTTGAAGGTTCTCTAGGACAGGTACTGTTACTTTTTTGTTTGTATATCTCTAGATGAACATCCCCTCCACCTCCCAGTCATTACTGGAAGTACACAGAGACTTTCCCTGTAGCCAGTCACCTCTCCTATCACCCCACTGGTGCCAGACTTAGCACCGACACCCAGTCGAGTTTAAACAGATTTCAGTTCTATACCTGGAGTTCAGTCGATCACCAGCTTCAGCCCGGACTACAGGTGTGCCCCCACACAACTGGAGGAATACAGTGCTCCTGGCCTGGCTGTAACAGGAACCTCACAGCCTCAGGCCTCATTAACCAGACTCCCCACTGAGGTCTGGCCCCCAACTTCAAAGGCCAAGGGGCACTTTGAAGGCTCTGCTTCTGCTGTGTTTTCAACTGGAACCAAATGTCCCAGGAGGGAGAATAATAATAAAGTCTATCTGAGTGGGTGGGGGAAGTTGATGCCAAAATCTGAACAATAGCCATTGTTCAGCTTCAGCGTTGACCATCCTGGAGTCACTGAGCTGGAAATGACCCCCTCAGCTGTTCAGTCCAGCCTGTATCTGAGCAAGAATCCCCTCTGCAGCTTTTCCAATAAATGATCGCCTGGCCTCTGCTTGGAAACTTTCAGTGATGGGGAGCTCAGTACTGCCCAGAGCAGCCCCCAGCCATTTGGAATCTCTTTCGTCCTTTGGAAACCTTTCCTTAACATCAAGCTTAAACTGGCCCCATTTCTGAAGCCATAGCTCCGGATCTGAGAGCCTCATTGATTTCTTTGCTTTGCTAAAGTTAACTCTTACCAGAAATATCTTCCACTAATGTTCCAAATCATGAATACTCTACTAATTGGGATGCTCTAGTATGGTGAGAGGGCATTCTTTGGAAAATTAATTGCTGTTTTTCATATTTTCATATTTTTGGGTGAAAAATATATTTAGACAAGTAAATTGTCTATTTCTGTTTGTTCAAAAGTATAGAAGCCTCACTTTAATATGGCGGTAGTAAGAATGGAAAGGGGGAGAGGCATCAGTGCATCATTGTGATGAAGCCTTCAACATAATCAATACTGAGTGAAAAACCTATTGAGGGGATGAAAGAGGTGACTTTCAGGTTTGCTTAGTGCCTGGGGACACTGTGGCGTCCCTAATGGCCCGGACATAAACACTTGTGAAAGGACACATTGGGTCTTGGGACCCTGGGTTATTGTCTCGCTTTGCCAGAGTGTCATGATGAAACCAAAAAGAGAGCTGATGGGATAGCCAGCTGGGAGTAACCCTAGGAATCTTTCAGTCCAAGTCTGTCATTTTACAGATGAGGAAACCAAAGGCCAGAGAGATATTTCCAAGGTCACACAGCTACCTGGTGGTGTGACTGAGATGCCAGAATGATTTGGAACCAGAAGGCCTTTTAGGCTAGGTTGATAAGTTTATTCTTTATTTGGTGAGCTATGGGAAATTGTGGAAAGAGCATTGGATCTGGAGTCAGTCAGAGGACCTGGGTTCAGATTCTGCTCCTTGCCTGTACTACCTGTACTTTCTGTGCCAGCCTTGGCACCCCTTTCTGAGTTTTCTCAGCTATCTCAGGCCTAGATGGCTGCTGAAGCCCTTTCCTGTTCTTAGGCTTTGTAGCCTGTTGTATGATCTACTAGAAAGAAAGCTGGATATGGGGCCAGAAGACATGTATTTGAATCCCAGCTCTGATCCTCACCAGCTACTGTGGATCAGTCACTGAAGTTCTTTGAACCTCAGTGTCCTCATCTGTAAGATGGGGATGTTAAAACTTTCATTCCCTACCTCATAGGGTTGTTGTGAAGAAGCAACTTTGTCCCCATGCAGGATGAAGGGGATCATGGAGTAGGACAGGACAGAACCATCCAGCCCAGACATTTGAGGTTTTAGTTCATTATTGTTTTTTAAATTTCTAAGCATTTAAGAAAAAATTAATCTGTTTCTTACCCCCCACCCCCACCCTGACAAATTAAGAAAAAAAACTGGAAAAATAAAGCCCTCAATACATAATCCAGTGAAGCAGAATCTCATGTTGGCCATGTCTGGAAAGGTCAGTCTCTTTCTGCATATTTTGTCTATCTGCTCTGGGTCAGGAGAGGAGCAGCCTGAGCAGGCACCATTCTCCTGGATACACATGGATCGCACTTTTAAAATAAAGTTGTTGTTTTCATTGTAGAAATTGTTCTCCTGATTGTGTTCAATTCCCAGAGCTCTTCCTGATTTCCTCTGAAATCATTCCCTCATTCCTTAGAACACAATGATATCCCATTCTGTCCTAGGCCTTACTTTGTTTAGATGTCTCCCAATAGGAGGATGCCCACGCCCTTACTTTGCGGTGGCTGACTGCCATGAAAAGAGCCTCTGTAAACATTTCTGTACAGAGAGAGCCTTTTCCTCTTCAATTTCTTTGGGGTGCAGGCTTGATAGTGTCATAAAGCAAGGTGGGGCAGTGGGTAGAGAGCTAGACCTGGAGTTAGGAAGACCGCAGTTTAAATCCAACCTCAGGTACTTTAGTAGATGGGGTGATCCTAGATGAGTCACTGTGTCTGTTTGCCTCTGTTTCCTTATCTATAAAATGGGGCTAATAACAGCATTTACCTCCTAGGGTTGCTATGAGAATGAAATGAGGTAATATTTGTAAAGTGCTTGGCATAGTGTCATAGTGAGCACTGCATAAATGTTAGTGATCATAATAATATAGTATATATGAATTATAATATGTTATCATTGATATAGCAATATATTTTAAGTTACAAGATTATATATACTATAATGGATAATATATCTTAATCAACATAATTATTTATTTTATTATATGATTATATTTTATAATGTGTGTGTTATACATGATGTAATTGACATAATACATTATAATAATTATAATTAATATGAAAATCTACAATAATGATTATTATTATAACTAGGTCAAAGGATATGGACAGTTTGGTGACGTTCTGGGAATGCTTCCAAATTACTCTCTAGAATCCCCACTTCATTTTTTCAGATGAGGAAACGGAGGTCGCACTGGTAGCAGATGGCAGAGCTGGGATTTGAACTTGAATCTTGTGCTTTTTCTACTACACCTGGAGAAAATGCGAGCTCTTGTCATTGGCCAGAATAGGGAGGAGGATGGGGGTGGGGGAAGGGAATCCAATTTGGAGGAGAGGGGAAAGCTTACAGGTTGACCCTAAGTTGGAGGGGATGGCAGAGTGTTTGAGTACAACACTCAGGAGGCTGTTGGGGATGATGCCATTTTGTTTTCATTCCCCAGGTGTGACGAAGATACTGTGCCTGTTCATGAAGACCAGCCTGATCGGGCCAGTCTCAGGTATGGATGCAGAGATGTCAGGGCCTTCTGGGTTCTCAGCTCAGGGAATGGCTGGGTTCTTCTTTCTTTTCCCTTCTATTTAATTAATCTCAACGCTCCCCTTCAAGCCTTCAAGGACAAAAGTGATCCTGCATCCTAGAGCCATCAGCTCATGCTTGGTTAGTTCATCAGTGTAGGTCCAAGAAAGGGCACTCACCAGGATGGTGCCAAGCAGTGTATCCCAGGCACCCCAGTACTCTTCAGTTGGAGTCTAGGGTGAGGGGGGATTTACAAGCCCTACCTAGAGCAACTGTACCTGCCCTCCAGCAGAGTTTCTTATGGTAGGAATCCAAATAGTACACCATCCAAATTCCCAAAGAAATGCTGGATAATGGACTTTTATGTCCTAACAAAACTGTACAGAAAAATCTCCAGCTAATGGGACCCTTGTATGCCAACTTCCAAATGGGTATAATGCATCCATTTATCATACTGAGGAGATTCACAGCATTTGCCAATTTCCAAGGTGTAAATGCTCGCCCTGAAATTTAATTTAATTTTAAATTTACTAGTAGGCTCTTCAGAGCTGATTGGAGCTGGTTCCATCACTCCTCCGTGTGTAGCTACATAGGTACATATTGTCTTTCCCAGTTAGATTATCAGTTTTGGGGGGAACTGTTATCGACAGGATCTAGCATAGAGTCTGATGCATAGTAGGTATTTTATAAATGCTGAATGACTGATGGCTCTTTACCCCATATGTTTCCTTGGGACGGTGGCCTTTTTGCCCCTCCCCAGTTACATCACTGAGGTCTGATGGTCAGTTGAAATCAGCATTGAATAATGGAAAGCCTGAGACTTGTTGCTCACCCACGCCTGAATCATGGCACAGCCTAAAATTAGCTGCTCAAGTCATCCTTGAAAATTGCCAGTTGCTTTTGGCTGGTCATGCTTTATTCCAGTAAGTTGGGATGAATGTCCACTGAGTTAATGTGGTCTGTGTACCTCTTGTGGGGAGAAAGAGCCAGTCTGGGTTCATAACTTGTTTCTTTTGGCGTTTTTTGGGGTTTATTTATAGGAGGCAGGAGAGTAAACAAATCTAGAAATGGTAGATCAAGCTGAAACCTGATCTATAACTATATAACAACATAAAATAATGTAATATTATGACATAGTAAATAAAATATGATATAACAGAACACTATATAATATGATAAAATATAACATTAATGATATATGTAATGATATAATAAATATATAACATGATATCATACTATAACAATATATCATAACCATATGTAATTGATGCAGTGTGATATAAGATATACAACGTAATATATAATATTAGATAGTACTACATAATATGAAATAATGTAATACAGTAGAACATAATACAGTGTGTTATAATGCGATATAATCATATAGTATGCCAGCATAACATGATGTAATAATATAAGGGTAGAGATTAGACCTATGACTTCAGAGGTATAGAGAATTTCCAGGTATGGGAGTACCCTTTGTCAGTGTAGGCCAGCACCTCCTCTGCCACTGACAGACTCACAGAGTTTCCTAGAGCCCTTAGAAGTTAAGTGACTTCTCCAAGGTCACCTAGTCAGAATATGTCAGGGGTGGGACCAGAACTCATGTTCCTACCTCTGAGGTCAATGCTCTATCCATGATGCCCTACTGCTTCAAGAGGATAACATAATACAATATGATATGATATAGCAATTAAATGGAGTGTAAAAATAAAACGACCCAGTTTCAGCCTCTTCTTGATGTTAAAACTCTCCAGGTCCTCTTTCTAGGTATAGTTTAAGCTTCTTGGCTTAGCCTGTGATACCCTTTTGACCTGGAGCTTCCTCCTGATGTCCAGCTCCCTTATGTACATTTCTTCTCTCTACATCCATTGAGTTTCTCCAGCACGGCCTCTGGACTGAGCTTTGTGGTCCATCCTGCTATTCCAAGCTCACTCTAAGCTGATGAAGATGGTGTAGTAGATTTGTGGAAGGCACACAGACCTCTGTCTGTCTAGCTTCCCCTCTCACCTCTGATAGAGGCCAAAATAAGGAAAGAGAAAACAGATCACTACCATTAACCTTCACTAAGGAGAGCTGAGGGGCTCCATTCTCCCCAGCAATAAACTGGACAGAAAGACATATTCTCTGCCTTTCCACCTGCCTTTTCTGGCCTTCTCTGCTGTGCAGGTGAGAGAGAGCATGTTTGTAAAATATTTGGAGTTCCTTGGGAGCAGGTCCTGGGTTAAACAAAGAGCCTGTGCAGTGCTTCCTAGGACTGATCTTCTCAAAGGATGCTGGGCAGATCTGCAGAGCACTGAGTGGGGTACGCTTCTTTCCCTTCCCTTTTTTTGAAGAGTACTGGCATGAGACTTGGCTGGAGGTGACTCATAGAGATGACTTTTCTCTCCCCTTTGCCCAACGAAAGGAGAAAGTATAGAAGCATATCAGTTACTCTGAATTTAAATAAATAAAGTGAAATAAACTGATTATGTTTTTAGTTTAGGGGAGATTTTGCTTCCATAGTCCATTAGTAATGGAATCATTAAACACATTTTAAAAAACGTTTCTGGCACTATTTGCTATTTTTCTCTCCTCCCCCTCAAATTCTCACCCTCTTTCAAGGACATTGATTTTGTTTTCTTCCATTTAGGAATACTGAAGAATTGGTAGCTTGCTAGATTCAGTAGAAGCTCTTCATTTGGGGTCAGGGGATCTTGGTTGGAATCCTGGCTCTGATACCTTCTCAGGGGGTAGCTTTGGCAGATTCATCAATCAATGCCAGAAGGGCCCAAAGGAGGGTTCTTACCCTTTTCTTGTATCTAGGACCCCTTGGGTAGTGTTGTGAAGCCTATGGGCCACTTCTCAGAATGTTTTTAAATGCATGAAATAAAACACAGGGTTACAAGAGAAATAAACTAATATTGAAATACAATTATCAAAATATTACAAAACGAGCCAATGGGGGGCTCAAGTTAAAAGCTCCTGGCCTGAGGGAAGAAGGACCAGACAGCAGTCAATATTTTCATTAACTGTGACCTCAAACAAGTGACTTAATGGCTCTGAATTTCACTTTTCTTATTACAAAGTCCTAGCTCATTTCACAGGGTTGCTCTGAGTTTAAAATGAGATAATAGATGTGAAAGGAATTTGCCGAGTTAATAAGAGAAATAGGACAGATAAGAGATAGCAGGTGCATCTTTGGAAGGCAGGAAGATCTAGGCTCATGGACTGCCTTGGATACCTGCTGCCTGGGGGACCATAGGTGGGTTAGGGAACTTCTAAATGCTTCTGATTCTACCTTGACATGAAAGATCAGCTGCTGATTTGTAGGGGTGAAGGGAGTTTTCTTACTGGGAATATCCCAGACTGATAGGAGCATGTGTTCAGACCAAAAATTAACCAAAAACAAAAAAGGAATTCATCAACAAATTTAGGGTGTTCTTAATTATTACCTTCAGTATATGGCCGTAATTCTCTGTCCCGACTACTCTGTTTATTGATACTTCATTTGTTTTGCTAATTGTGTTTCCAATTTTAGAGATGAAAATAATAAAGAAAATTACCCTGACAACATCTCCCTCCTCGAAGAGAGCCAGCAGCATGTAGAGCAGGCCCTGTTCCATGGAGCATTGTGGTACACCATGGGTAACTTCAAGTCCAGGAAACCCAAATCCATCATCAAAGGGGAGGCTGGGAAGGGCCACGGAGACAACCAGGTAGGGGACCATGCCTTCATGAGGACACGTGTTTCTGTCTGCTGCAGTGCCTCTAACCTAGAGGGACAGGCTTGCTTTTCTCTACCCCAGTGGTCGTTGGGAAGGGGAGGACCAGAGAAGCCGAGGGAGGAGAGAGCTCGCTTATTCTCACCTCCCCTCTGGTCGCCTTGGCACCCAGTCTTGAGTCTTACTCACTGAACCAAGAGCCAGTCTTTTTTTGACCTCTATGATATCTGCTTCTCTCCACTCACAGCCACCTCCTTAGTTCAGGCCCCCATCACATCTCCTTGAACTATAGGAATTAACTTTCTAATTGAACTCAAATCTCTTCCCCCTCCAGCTCATCCTTCACTCAGATGCCAAAGTGGTTTTCCTAAAGAAGAGGCCACCCCCCTACCGGCCACCTAGTACCTCTCAGATAGAAAGTCATGTTTTCCATTCCCTTCTGCCTTTCCAGTCTTCTCATGCATTATCTACACACACTCTATGGTATGGCTATGTTGGCTTACTCAGTGTCACCCAATGCTTATCTCTCATCTCTGGACCTTAGTGTCTATCTCCCATTTTATATTCCCCACACTTATCCCAGTGTGTCATATGTAGTAGGTGCTTAATAAATGCTTGTTGGTTGATGGGTAGGAAATACTGGGCTGTCAGATACCCACTTACACCAAGTTTCCTGACAGTGATCCTGAGTAGCTTGTCCCAGTGTTTGTCCCAGTTGTCCTGATGCCCAGGGTGGCACCATGGTGGCCACCACACAGTTGTGCTCATCCCTTGTTCCATCCACACCCTCGTTCTTTGTGACATTTGTCTTTGCTGTGACTTGTTCTGCTAGGAGATCATCTTCTAAACTGAGTCAGTGCCTTGTCCTTGGGGCTCTTGGGCTTCCATTTAAATCATTCTTGCATTGAGGGGAAGCATGGGAAAAGTAAAGCAACTCGATGACTATCTAGCGTTGGCAGCCCCCTCTCTTGGTGCCCTTCCTTCTTGGGGAAGTGAGGATAGAAGTGGAACCCTGGGACGCCAGATACAACTTTGTGAAGATAGATCGGCCACAGGGGCAGTGTTTGCTTTAAGCACTATTGACCTGAGGGAGAGTAGGACAGCTGAGTCAGGAGGAGGTCTGGTGCCTCCCCCGCCATGACTATACTGCTGGCTAGGAGGCCTTGATGGGAAAACTACAGTGTTGGCTGTTAGACAGTGAGCCAGCCTCCAGGCACTCAGGGCATTTGGGCTTGTTGATCTGGTCCTGGCTTCTGGCTCTGAACCCCTGATTGGCCAGCTAGCTTCCAGGTCATTCAAGCCCTTTGCATCTCTACCCTTCTCTAGCAGTTGAAGACTGAGTGTTCCAAGGGCAGATTTCACATAGGTTACAGTGTCCTCTGAGAGGCAGAGAACTGTGCTATAGGTGAGTAAGATGTGGAATCAAGTCCTAACTCTGATACCTACTTGCTGGGTACACTTACCAAGACTTGAGGTTGTTAGGAGGGTGCTACCTGCATTGGTGGCAGGCATTCCTTCACCTGGGAGGACCCTCTCCCAGAGAAATCATGGGTTTAGCTTCTAACTCTATCCTCTAATACTATCTAGGTTGCATTGCCACATTTGGGCATTTCTGTGAGACTCAGTGTCTTTATAGCAGCAGATTTAATTCACCCGTGAGATGGACTACTTCTATCTCACCTTCTCAGTGGAATAAGACAGGCCCTGGGGTTCATAAGCTCTTGTTCCTCAGTTCCTGAAGGGATCAGAGGTCATCAGATCCAGCCTCCAGATGAGGTAACTGAAGCCCCCAACCTTGCTACTTTTCCTACCACTTGCCTCTTGGAAGTCCAAGTTTGAACGATAGATACTGATGTAATTGCCTACAGTGTTTCAACGTCTTTTGAAATGTGAAAGACTCAGAGAAAAAATACTTGGCTGAGTGATTTTGTGCTTTGTGCAGACCCCTCTGGAAAGCAGAAATCATCACTGGGGGGTGGGCCGGGCCTGAGGACCACATCATTCAGTAAAGATGCTGCCTTCTGGGAAAGGGAGGTGGGATGAGCTGAGGCCCCAGCTCCCATTTGGATTCTGTTGGGTTGACGCTTTTAATCTTTTGTTAAAGTCTCATTGGACATCATGGTAATAATCCAAACTTGCTTGGTTACTATTTACGTTTAAATTAATTAATTTTAGTGGATGATGGAACATGATAGTTTTCCCTCATTTCTCTAAAACTGAGGTAGGCTTCTTGGTTAGTCTGTTCACTCTTACTCACTTTTCCTCCTACATGGCCATCCATTCTCCTGCTCCTGGTTCTTCACTTGGCGATATTTCATAAAGCTCCTTCCTCCTGAGTTGGTCTTCCTCCCATGGGCTGTCTTAATGGCATTGAAGCAGGTCATTGCATTAATGGGTTCAGGTTATTTAACAATCCCCTGGTTGAGGAATGCTTAGGTAGCTTCCAGGGCTGGGCTTTCTTTTCTTTTCTTTCTTTTCTTTCTTTTGTAATTACATATCATTGAGCATTTTTTAACAGGTAAGGTCTTTGTTTTTTAAAATGTTTAAGAATATATTCTCCTCACAGTGGAATTATTGGATCAAAGGGCATAATTAACTTTATAACTGTCTTGCTTGGTAATATTTGTCTATCCAGAGCCCCTCCCTCCCTCCCTCTCTCTCCTCTCTCTCTCTCTCTTTTTCTTTCTCTCTCTTTTTCTTTCTTTCTCTCTCTCTTTCTCTCTCTCTCTCCCTCTCTCCCTCCCTTCACTTTCTCTATTTCTCTGACTCTTTACTACTGTCCAGTGTCTCTCGGTCTCCATCCCTATCAATTGCTTTCTATTACTTTTTTCTGTCTCTGTTTTACTCTGCTATCTCTGAGTCTCTCTGTCTCTGTCTTGATGCTGTACTAGATGACTTTTTCTTTTTTTCTTGTACTGGTTGGTTCCTTCCAGTTTTAGATGGTCAGGGGTCCCACAGTGGGCCCTGTGCCTGCTCTCTGAGGCTGGTCTTATCACTAAGACACTGGCTGTCTCTTGTTTGGCACCTGCTTCTCACAAAACCCTCCTCTTAAGATGCAGAAGAGTCAAAATCTTTGTTGGTGGAGAAGGTATCCCTTGGTGACATCACCTGTGCTGTTAAGGGAAGATTTGAGGAGTCACACTGCTTCTGGTAGGCCACCTTCCTGCGGCCAGGACTTCGTTTGATTTTGAATTAGTGATAGCCTGAATCCCAGCTTTTCACCCCCTGTCTGCATGCTCTAAGAGGTCACAGCCATCTCCTTTCTGAGGGCTGCTTCAGGCTGATCGGAAAAGTCAGTGTTTTTCTGAGGGCTCTTCTGATCCCCTACCCAGGGGACCCCTAGTCTGCAGGAGGGCAGTCCTCTGTAGGAGGGCAGTCTTTAGATTCTTGTACTATCTCTAGCAGCTGTGGGAGGAAGCTAAAAGGTCCGATGTGCATGTTTCTCTTGCAATACAAATGATACTCCCAAAGACCTTCCAACAAAAGCAAATCACTGATGGATTTACTGGGGTCCCAATTTCAGAGAATTCATATTTCCTAACTCTACTCTGACTGGAGTTGGCCTGGTATTAAGAGCAGGTTGCTGCTATTTTTAGGAGCTGGTAATCCAGTCACATTTTAGTTTTTCCCAAATGAGAATTAGAATCATAATTTGAATCAGCAGTGGTTGCTCCCTCTGCCCTCTGGACCAGCCCACAATTACTCAGTCTCTCTCTCCCTTCCTGTCTGTACAGTGAGCCCTTGATGAGATCTGCTCATGAGAACCCCAGAGATCCAAATTTCAGAACCGAACATAATCCTGGAGGTGATCTAGTCCAGGCCTTATTGATCCTTTTGGTGGCATGCACCTTTTTGCCAAGTTGGCAAAGTCCATGGACCATTTCTGAAAGTGATACTTTTAAACGGATAAAATAGAATGCACAGAATTACACTATATTGAAACTCAGTGATCAAAACAAGAACAGACCCTAGGTGTTAAAGAAAAAGTATTAATAAAATATTGTACTCCGCAGTTGAGTCAGTCAGTAAGCATTTATTAAGTGCCGACAATTAACTGCCTGGGACTCAGTTTCCTCTCTTGTAAATGAATGAATGGATTCCCATAGTGTAAGAGGTCTCCTCCAGGTATAGACCCATGAAGATATGGACACTCTTTGCCTCTCCCAGATTGTGTTGGACAGGCTTCAGACAGATGGCCATCCCAGACTGTTTTCCACCCTTAGGGGAATGTTGGTGTGTGGTGAAAGTTGCTTCAGGGCTTCTGCTTTGTAAGGCTTGAGAAACATTCAGGGTGAA